>NW_027223765.1:57408580-57980880 GCF_028538775.1 Myotis yumanensis | reverse complement strand
TTTTTGGCTCGAATAAATTTTTTAAAAGTTCTTCGCAGGTTGGAACGTTTCTTAGGTTGCCTGCCCCCTGGGTGTCCGGGTGGCTGGTGTGCGGCAGGGGCCATGTGGTCGCTGTTGGAAATCACTCTGAATTCCAGGTGGCGGCAGAGCATCAGCAGAGCAGCGCCCGGCGGGCCCCTGCACAGCCATGGGGGGGGGCACGGCCCCTGCACAGCCATGGGGGGGGGGGGGCACGGCCCCTGCACAGCCATGGGGGGGGGGGGCACGGCCCCTGCACAGCCATGGGGGGGGGGCACGGCCCCTGCACAGCCATGGGGGGGGGGGGCACGGGCCCCTGCACAGCCATGGGGGGGGGGCACGGCCCCTGCACAGCCATGGGGGGGGGGCACGGCCCCTGCACAGCCATGGGGGGGGGGGCACGGCCCCTGCACAGCCATGGGGGGGGCACGGCCCCTGCACAGCCATGGGGGGGGGGGTACGGCCCCTGCACAGCCATGGGGGGGGGCACGGCCCCTGCACAGCCATGGGGGGGGGGGCACGGCCCCTGCACAGCCATGGGGGGGGCACGGCCCCTGCACAGCCATGGGGGGGGGGGTACGGCCCCTGCACAGCCATGGGGGGGGGGCACGGCCCCTGCACAGCCATGGGGGGGGGGCACGGCCCCCTGCACAGCCCATGGGGGGGGGGGGTACGGCCCCTGCACAGCCATGGCGGGGGGGGGGGGGGTACGGCCCCTGCACAGCCATGGGGGGGGGGGCACGGCCCCTGCACAGCCATGGGGGGGGGCACAGCCCCTGCACAGCCATGGGGGGGGGGGGTACGGCCCCTGCACAGCCATGGGGGGGGGGGGCACAGCCCCTGCACAGCCATGGGGGGGGGGGTACGGCCCCTGCACAGCCATGGCGGGGGGGGGGGTACGGCCCCTGCACAGCCATGGCGGGGGGGGGGGGGTACGGCCCCTGCACAGCCACGGGGGGGTGGGGGGTACGGCCCCTGCACAGCCATGGGGGGGGGCACGGCCCCTGCACAGCCATGGGGGGGGTACGGCCCCCTGCACAGCCATGGGGGGCGGGGTACGGCCCCTGCACAGCCATGGGGGCGGGTACGGCCCCTGCACAGCCATGGCGGGGGGGGGGGTACGGCCCCTGCACAGCCATCGGGGGGGGGGGGGTACGGCCCCTGCACAGCCATGGGGGGGGGGCACGGCCCCTGCACAGCCATGGGGGGGGGCACGGCCCCTGCACAGCCATGGCGGGGGGGGGGGGGTACGGCCCCTGCACAGCCATGGGGGGGGGGGGCACGGCCCCTGCACAGCCATGGGGGGGGGGGTACGGCCCCTGCACAGCCATGGCGGGGGGGGGGGTACGGCCCCTGCACAGCCATGGGGGGGGGGGCACGGCCCCTGCACAGCCATGGGGGGGGGCACAGCCCCTGCACAGCCATGGGGGGGGGGTACGGCCCCTGCACAGCCATGAGGGGGGGGGCACAGCCCCTGCACAGCCATGGGGGGGGGGGTACGGCCCCTGCACAGCCATGGCGGGGGGGGGGGGGTACGGCCCCTGCACAGCCATGGCGGGGGGGGGGGGTACGGCCCCTGCACAGCCACGGGGGGTGGGGGGTACGGCCCCTGCACAGCCATGGGGGGGGGCACGGCCCCTGCACAGCCATGGGGGGGGTACGGCCCCTGCACAGCCATGGGGGGCGGGGTACGGCCCCTGCACAGCCATGGGGGGCGGGGTACGGCCCCTGCACAGCCATGGGGGGCGGGGGGTACGGCCCCTGCACAGCCATTGGGGGCGGGTACGGCCCCTGCACAGCCATGGCGGAGGGGGGGGTACGGCCCCTGCACAGCCATGGGGGGGGGGGGTACGGCCCCTGCACAGCCATGGGGGCGGGTACGGCCCCTGCACAGCCATGGGGGCGGGTACGGCCCCTGCACAGCCATGGCGGGGGGGGGGGGGGGGGGGTACGGCCCCTGCACAGCCATGGGGGCGGGTACGGCCCCTGCACAGCCATGGCGGGGGGGGGGGGTACGGCCCCTGCACAGCCATTGGGGGGGGCACGGACGGCGCTGGTGGCCTCTCCCGGCTGCAGGCCTCGTGGTAGTTACAGGCGGTGAAACTACTGGACGCAGCCCCGGCCAAGCGGAGCAGCCTCCTCCCCGTGAGGAATAAGGCGGCCCAGGCCGGTCCCGCAGAGCTAAGGCGCCGGAGCCGGGGCGCCGCGCCCCTTTAGTCCTGCAGGTGGCGCGCCGGGGCTGCACTGAGCGCCTGCGCTGGGGGGGGGGGGGGGGGGGGGTCATGCCCGACCACGTGATCCGGCCTCACTCTTGATGGGCGGTGCTTAGGCTCCCCATCTCACGTGATTGGCTAATTCAAAAGGAGGGGTGGACCTTGGCTATTTCAAAATGGCGGGCAAGCTGGCGGCGGCCTGACTGACTCCCACGCCCCAGCCTGGACCCCAGCGCCACACCCACCGCGATGCCCCGCCCGCCGCCGCTCCCCGCGCGCGCGTCAGGGCCCAAAGGCACTTCGGCCAAACCTGTGCACCCCGGCCGACCAGACGGAGGCGGGGCTGCTGGGGCGCAGGGCCCCCCGTCGCTCCTCCTCCCGCTCCTCTGCCCCGGGCAGGCGGCAGGCTCCGGCTCCGCTAAGACCGGGCTCTCGGTCCCTCCTCCGTCCTTGGCTGCTGGCGCGATTCCCAGGAGGCTCACAGCCCGTGTTTGCGCCCCGAGTCACCAGCGCTGAGGAGGGAGGGCGCCCCTCTTGCTGGCTGTTCCCCTCGGCGCTGCGCTGCCGGGACGCACTTGCTGCCCGGCTTCCTCTGGCGGCCGGGACCCTGGAGGGAGCGCGGAGGGGGCGCCTCGGGGTAGGATGGGAGCGGAGGGCCATGGAGGGAGCGGTCCAGGGAGACCGGAGTCACACGGGCCTCCCCGCGCCCGGGTTCGCGCACCAGAGAGCTCCTCGCGGGGAAAGGCATGCCCTGCTCTCTGCGGCCTCGCGTGGACATCTGCTGGCAGGTTCCTCCTGGCGCGGTCCGTGCCGTCCGCCCTGCGAGTGGAGAGACAGGGAGTGGACGCTGCGCGCAGGGAAGCCGGCCGCCGGGAAGGGTCGGCCCCGGACCCACAGGCAGGTGTGTGGTTAAAAAGCAACTCTGAGTTGTGCCCCAAGTCCCTGTCCGCAGCAGCACGACACACAGAACAGAGTTTGCAACAAAAGTCTGGAAAAAGTCAACGTTGCTGGAGGAAGAAACTACTTGTCAACAGGAAATGGCTGCCGTCTGGGATGGAGGACCAGCGGGTCAGAGCCACGAGCAGAGCCCTCGGGGCACTTTCCTGGGATGGCAACGAAGTCCCTGTCCTCCCGCATTGTCAGCACTACTCAGAGCAAAGGTCAGGGCTGCATTCTGATGTCACCAGTTCAAAGTTCGTGTTGCCAAGTGCTTCAACAAGCCAGTATTCAAAATGTCAAATTTTGGAGTAAGGAAACGTTTATTGAGAATGTGCCCACTTGAGAAGATGGGAACCTTAGAGGTTCCTCAAACCAATCTTCGGGGGAGCCCAGAACTTAGGCATCCCATTATGTCAAGAGAAGGGAGAGTGGGAGCAAGAGGCGACTGACAAGGGCTTCCATCTAGACAAAGGGGGTCCAGGGAAGAGCCTGAATCTCGACCTCTCTAACTCAGACCCTGCTGATCTGAGTCTGGTCTTGAGGCTCCTACAAATCTCTTATAAACAGTCATTATTTCATACAAATTTCCCCCACTTCTTAGGGAGAGGCACCCCTGGCAAATTGTTCTTCCCAAAACTCAAGCCTCAAGCAGAATCCCTCTAATAATGAGCATATCTATAGCAGAAGCTATAAGCCTGAAGGCCATCGGAGAAAGGCAGGCTAGACTTCAGATAGAGGGAGCCTGCGTTTCACTGGCTACTGGGAGAGCTGGAGCTCTGCAGGGGCGTGCTGAGCGAGCTCCCTCCTGCAGGGAGCTTTCCAACGTGCTGTGCTTCTCCCTGAGATGGGAAGGAATGGCATCTGGAACGCAGAAGAGGAGGCATCCAGGGAATTGGAATGAAGACACAGACCTGGGGACAAATAGACATTATCACTGGACCCACAGCAAGATCTTACCAGGCCTTCAGGCTCTGTCTACCAGCATTGTTTTCTGGCTACTGGCAGACCTTCACTACCTTTGAAAGCCAGTTGATCTTAGTAAAGTGGGCGATGAAGCCCAGAGGAATGGGAGAGTAGACAAGTTCATGGCTAATGAGTGAGTGATACCTAGGAGAGGCCATACAAGCTCAGAGAGCTAGAGCAGAAAAACAGTCCTATCCTACAACAGGAGAGGAATGCTCACCGACACTGAGAAACCAAACAGCCCTCCAAAGACTCAGTAACAAGGACCAGGGTGCAAGTAAAGAGGAGGGGTTGGGGCAAGGATGTTACTAAAAGATCACATGCCCAATGATGAGCCTGGAGGATTACCACCTGCGTAACTGCCACATTCAACAGTCAGTGGTTTTCTCAAGTACCTATGAGGGCCATGTGGGTGCTCTAAGGTGGACAAACTCGGAGAAGGAAGGCAGAATCACTGGCCTCAAGGTTCTAGGTGGGAATGTGCAGGGAGGCCAGCCTAAACTGAATGAAAGATGAAGCCCAATAGGAAATCCACCAGTTCAAAAGCATACTAACCATTACTATGTGCTGCCCTGAAGATGGGACATAGACATGGAGGGTGTGGAAGCAGATAAATATTTTAAAATAATAAATATTTAAAATTAGGTTGTCATATCCCAACTTTACCTGGTAAAAAGGCCATACCCGATGACTAGGTTGTGGGGACAGATGGACGCTGGACACAGTCTCAAAACGGAAGCACAGCTCAGCTGGGGCAAAGACTTCCACAGTAGCCTGTGACCTGGGAGACATTTCCTTCCCCCTTTGGGCTAGCACCAAGGACATGCTCTGTGCTTGACAGCTGGGGATGGGCAGCTGCTGAGCCAGGAAAGCTAGCAGACAAGGCCCTGCAGTTTGGCTTTGGTCTGCTTTTTAATTTCTACAACCTATATATGTACCCACAAACCTCTTCCCCTCTTCACCTGGTCTTGGGAGGTAACCAAAGAGAGGAAGATCCCAAAATAGGAGGTTTATGCTCACTGAAACCAAGGAACCTAGACTCACTGCTTCTCAGCTTATCCTCTCTGCTCAGAGGGTGGTAACACCTGTCAGAACGGTTGTCATCAATAAAATCAGGAAATGTGTTGGCGAAGATGTGGAGAAAAGGGAACCCTCGTGCACTGTTAGTGAGAATGCAGACTGTGGGGTGCAGCCACAATGGAAAACAGTATGGTGGCTCCTCAAAAAATTAAAAAGAGAACTGCCACATGACCCCACTCTTGGGTATTTATCCAAGTAAGTCTAAACCATTAATTTGAAAAGATATATGCATCCATATGTTCATTGCAGCATTATTTATAATAGCCAAGATATGGAAGCAACCTAACTGTCCATCAACAGATGAAGACGAGGTGGTGCATATATGCAATGGAATATTACTTAGACATAAAAAAATTAAATCTTACCATTTGTGACAGCATGAACCTAGAGGTATTATGCTAAATAAAATAAGTCACACAGAAAGACAAATACCGTATGATTTCACTTATATGTGAAATCTAAAGAACAAAATAAATGAACAAACAAAACAGAAAGAGACTCATAGATACAGAGAACATATTGACAGTTGCCAGATGGAATAGGGATGGGAGGGCGAGGGGTGTGTGTGAAAAAGGTGAAGGGATTAAGAAGTACAAATTGATAGCTACAAAAATAGTCATGGGACATAAAGTACAGCATCCTATCTAATAAAAGAGAAAGATGCAAATTGACCGTGGCCCCGAAAGCTTCCCATTGGCTAATCAGGGAGATATGCAAATTAACTGCCAACCAAGATGGCGGCTGGCAGCCAGGCACCTGAAGCGAACAGGAGGTTTGCTTGCTCCAGTGATGGAGGAAGCCAAGGTTCCCCACCTGCTGCTGCCGGCCTCTGAGCTGCAACTCTAAGAAACATTGTTGCAAATATAGAAGGTAAACATTCCCCAGAAAACTGCTTTCAGCCAGCCGGGCTTCAGCCAGCAGGATCGCAACAGTGTTACAATTATAGAACCCAAACAAACCCAGATCCCTGCTTTCAGCAGCGGAGGTCTCATAGCTGGAGCCGAGCCTCAGAGCTAAAACCGGCTCTCAGCTCCAGTGACAGCCATAGAAGGTAAATAAATTCCAGAATAAAAAAAAAAGAAAAAAAGGAGAGGTTGGGAGCCTCAGTTGCCCGCCAGCCTGAAAACAGCCATCATCCCCTCACCCAGACTGGCCAGGCATCCCAATGGGGACCCCCTCCCTGAAGGGCGTGTGACCAGCTGCAAACAGCCATCATCCCCTCACCCAGACTGGCCAGGCACCCCAGTGGGGACCCCCCACCCTGAAGCAACAAGATGGCGGCTAATTTGCATACTGAAGGCAGGCAGCAGCGGGAAAGGCTGTCCGAGGTCCGGGTCCCAGATCTGTGACCCTGCTGGGCGGGGGGGGAGTGCTTGAGGCTGTCCGCGGTCTGGGACCCGGATCTGTGAGCCTGCTGGGCGGGGGGCAGTGCTTGAGGCTGTCCGCGGTCTGGGACCCAGATCTGTGAGCCTGCTGTGTGGGGGGCAATGCTTGAGGCTGTCCGTGGTCTGGGACCCAGATCTGTGAGCCTGCTGGGCGGGGGGCAGTGCTTGAGGCTGTCCGTGGTCTGGGACCCAGATCTGTGACCTGGCAGGCGGGGGACAGTGCTTGAGGCTGTCCGCGGTCTGGACCTGGATCCGTGACCTGGCGGGTGGTGGGGAGCACTTGAGGCTGTCCGTGGTCCCGGGACCCGGATCTGTGACCCTGCCGGGCGGGGGGCAGTGCTTGAGGCTGTCCACGGGACCAAGACATGGATCTGTGCCCATGCCGGGCGGGGTGGCAGCTTGCACAGGGGCAGATCGGCCAGGGTTGGGCAGGTCAGGACACCTGGCTTCCGCCCAGCCCCAGTCACTCTGGGCAGATGAGCAGTGCAGAGAGCCTCTGGACAGAGGAGGCAGGCCAGCTGAGGGCGGCCTGTACTCCCCACATGGCGGTGGTGACAGCTGTGAGCACGCCAAGTGGAGCCTGCAGGCTGAGCTGAAGTAGCGCCTGCAGGCCATCAGCGCCCAGGAGTGGCTGCGCAAGATCCGCCTCCTGGCCCAGAAGGTGCAGGATCACAGGGACAGCCACTGTGGTAGGCCAGACTGACGTCCTCCTGGCCGCACCACGAGGGTTTGTGGATCTGCAAAGCCAGAGGCCTCTGGTGTGTACATCCCCCCTGGCATGCGAACATCCCCCAGCACACTGTCACCCTCCCGCGCCTGCAACAGTTGCAAACCAAGGCGTGCACAAGTTCCCCCAGCCTCTCCACCGCACTTCCATCAACCCGGCATGCCTAATACCCCCACAGGATGTGCACACATCCCCTCTGATGTGCTCATGTCCTTTGGAGAGTGTCTGGGTGTTCTTGGTGCTGAGAGTGGGCGCCTGTGAGATGACAGTGAGAGGGCGGAGTGGTGATGCCCTGTTCCCACAGAGGCCAGTGCAGCTACGAGATCACCTCTGGGGGGTTAATGCAGGTGCTGAGGCAGGAGCAGGTGCAGACAGACACACCTGGTGGGTGCGGGCAGCCCTCGCTGAGGTGCCTTTGGTCAGTGTTCAAGATCAAGAACCCAGAGGCGGAGAGGAATTCCGTCCTCTCAGTGAGACAGTGGGATAATTGGGGCGACTGTAGAGAAGGAATGTGCACTTTGGGTGCCAGCACCCATGAGCGAAGGCTGCCCTGACTAAGCCTTGCTTGCTTGGGGCCTAGCGCACTCCTGCCGGGCAGCAGGTGACAGGATGTGCTTTTCTGAATTAATGAGAGAAAACGTTGATTCTCTTGCTGCCCACGAAGGTGGAAAGTGAAGTGGGGAGACATGTGGGGAGTGAGCGAGGTTCCCTGTCTGGGGGTTCCAAATCTGCTGTTGGTTTCTTTCACCGCTGACTAGGGATATACAGGGTGTCCCCCCAAAATGTATACACACTTTGAATACCTACTAATTCCAATGGTTTTAAGCATAAGAAAGAAACAACAATGGAGCTGTTATCTGTTAAAAATGTGGGCACAGACAGGTAGTTGGACATTCCCTGAGGGACCTCAGATTGGAGAGAGTGAAGGCCAGACTGAGGGGCCCCTTCTCCTTCTCCCCCCCCTACCCCATTGCATGAATTTCGTGCACCGGGCTACTAGTAGGGAATATAATCCTATATAATAAAAGCCTAATATGCAAATTGTTCAACCGGGAGTTTAACCATTCACTATGACATGTGCTGACCACCAGGGAGCGGCGTGGAACATGGCGGGTGTCGGTGACATGGCGCTGGCAGCAGGTGACAGTGGAGGTGCTGCTGGCCCCAATGGGCCCCGACAAGAGTGGGACCACAGCAGGGTGGTGGAACAGGTGAGTGGTGGCACCAGGCCAAGGTGGAGCAGGTGAGGGGGCTGCACTAGGCCATGGCGGGGTGCCAGGTGGGGCTGTGGGGCTGTGAGGCTGGGGGCTTGAGCTGGGGCCCAATCCCCGCAGGCCACCTCGAGGGACCTCACCTATGCATGAATTTGTGCACCAGGCCTCTAGTCAATAATATTGTAATAATTATATATGGTGCCAGTAGGTACTAGACTTCTCAGGGTGATCATTTCATAAAGTATATAAATGTCTAACCAGTACACTCTACATCTGAAACTAATATAATATTGTATGTCAACTGTACTTGAAAAATAAATTTAAAAAATGAAATTAAGTCTGTTTTTAAAAAAGAGAGATGGTGACCCACCTTGCAGGCCCACCCAAGCTTTTTCCAGTGGTTTTTCCATATAAACAGCTAGTCTTGGCCCTGGCTTTACACTTTCCTAAAATCTCTCAAACAAGCAGCATCTGGCCTTAGCATGTCCCATACCTCTCAGTAAGTGGCCCCAGACCTAGCACTAGTGGCAGCTGGCCTTGGTTTGCAGCGTGGCCTTACCTGGACACCTTCAAGTCCAGCACAAGTAGCAGCCATCTGCAAATGGCTCTGTAGCTCATGCCAGTAGCCCTGGGCAGAGCACAGTCAGTGGCTGACCTAGGCCTGCACCTCCCAGGAGGCCCCACCTGTGGACAGCTTCAGGCCACATCCAAGCACCACCCAATCACCTCCACAAGGGTCACACTCAAGCGGAAGACTCAGCAGACACCAGAGCTCTGCTGAAGAAAGTCCTGCTTTGTGGGGTGGGCCCTCCACAGTGGTCACAGCCAGTCCTTGCAAGTGATTAGCCTTGGGGTAAATCCCTCCCATTGAAATGCCAAAAGCAATCAAGGCTCAACTACAACAGGAGGGTGTACAGGACATATACAGGGAGGCTGGTGGTGAGGGGCACACCTGAAGTATATCACTTGGGTGAACGAGGAGGCTGTGCCACTGAACCCTACAGGACACCTACTACATAAGGCCTTTCTATCAAGCCCAGGAGATGTAACAGCTCTACCTAATACATAGAAACAAACAGGTTGGTGGCCAAAATGAGGAGACAAAGAACCATGTCCCAAATGAAAGAACAGAACAAAACTCCAGAAAAAGAACGAAGCAAAATGGAGACAAGCAATCTATCAGATGCAGAGTTCAAAACACTGGTTATACGGATGCTCAGAAACAGACTCATAGAAACAGAACATTTTGATGATTGCCAGATAGGAGGGGCATTGGACAGAGAGGTGAAAAAGATGAAGGGATTAAGCAGTGCAAAATGGTAGCTACAGAATAATCATGGAGATGTAGGCTACCATGGAGAAAATAGTCACTAATCCTATCTAATAAAGAGGGAATATGCTAATTGACCCTCACGCTGTCACAAAGATGGCAGTGCCCACAGCCACAGATGGTGCTTCCCAGTCCCCTCAGCCTCGCCGGGGTGGCAGGTGCACAGCAAGGCCGGGTCACTCCACACACCTGCCTCCGGAGTCCCCCAGTCTCCCCAGCCCCCCAGGGCCGGCCTGAGGCACAGGCAAGCCTCGGATGTCGGCTGCCCAGCCGTGGCAGCAGCAGAGGTGTGATGGGGCATCACCTTTCCCTGATCACCGGGTCGCCTTCCTCCCTTGAGGGCTCCTGGACTGTGAGAAGGGACAGGCTGGGCTGAGGGACCCCACTCCAGTACATGAATTTTCATGCACTGGACCTCTAGTCCTATATAATAAAAGTCTAGGTGGCGTCACACCCTCACGCAATACCTTTGTGTGATGCCTGTGCGTGACGTCATCACAAGATGGCTGCCACAGATGGCCACCCTCACGTTGTCACAAGATGGCTGCCAGGGGAGGGCAGTTGGGGGCAATTGGACCTGCAGGGGAGGGCAGTTGTGGGCGATTGGGCTGGCAGGGGAGGGCAGTTGGGGGTGATCAGGCTGGCAGGGGAACAGTTAGGGGCAATCAGGCTGGCAGGCAGAAGCGGTTAGGGGCAATCAGGCAGGCAGGCAGGTGAGCAGTTAGGAGCCAGCAGTCCCAGGTTGTGAGAGGGATGTCCCACTAAACCGGCAGTCAGACATCTCCCAAGGGATCCCAGATTGGAGAGGGTGCAGGCCGAACTGAGGGACACCTCTCCTCTTTACCCCCCCACAACACGAATTTCGTGCACTGGGCCTCTAGTATTGTGATAACTATATATGAGATTTATTGGGATGATCACTGAGTAAGTTATGTAATGTGTAATCACTGGGGTGTACACCTGAAACTAGTATAATATTGTATGTCAATTTTAATTGAAAAATCAAAAATTAAAGTCAAACAAAATAAGTGAAAAGGGAGGTGGTGAGAAGACCAATAGCATGAGCATTGCCTGAAAGTGTGTTAGAAATACAGATTCTCAGGTCCTACCTCAGACTTGCTGAATCAGAATCTGCATTTTAACAGCACCCATACATGACTTGGGTGCAGACTGAAGTCTGATGTTCTGGTGTAGAGGTCAGGCCTCCTATTAGAAAAGATTAGTGCTGTATTACTGTGGACAAGCCATGTAGTCTTTTTTTTTTTTTTTTTTTTTAAATATATTTTATTGATTTTTTACAGAGAGGAAGGGGGAGAGATAGAGAGTTAGAAACATCGATGAGAGAGAAACATCGATCAGCTGCCTCCTGCACACTCCCCACTGGGGATGTGCCCGCAACCCAGGTACATGCCCTTGACCGGAATCGAACCTGGGACCTTTCAGTCCGCAGGCCGACGCTCTATCCACTGAGCCAAACCGGTTTCGGCGCCATGTAGTCTCTTTGAGCCTCAGTTTTCACATCTATAAAATAAGCATCAAAGAATAGCATCGACCCAACAGGTTGTTTTCAGAGTGAAATAACATGATCCACATGCAGCTGATCCCATTGTAATTAGCTAGCTATTAGTGATAGGAAAGGAGCAAAGGAAGGCCAGCCATTGTAGGCATGTTCCCTGAAAAGCATTGGGGGAGGGGTGACATAGGGGAGATGCTTTTTGTCAATCACACCTGGGGACAGAGCTAGTTGGTCAGGATGGGTGTGGCCCCAGCAGGTGCACAGGGACTTGGGATGTATAACCCTGAACACAGACATTTACTGTCTTGGTTCCTCTTGGCTCATGGTTCACGCTTGGCTTCTTGGCAATCTCCTGTGTGGCCTCGCCACGTGGACCCCACACGATGCACTAATGGCCTGCAGCCAGCCTGATGCGTACTGGCCGGCTCCACCATGGACAGGAATGTCTGGACACTGGCGCTGCTTCCAGCTTTACTGAATCCCCAGCTACACTTCTGTGACTGGACTAAGGGAAATGGGACTTTTGAAACCCAGGGATTTAATTCTATGGAAGTAAAAATCATTCCTTCTCCAAAGTGAATCCCAGAAAATTCTTTTTCTCAGGATATTGTAAGGAGCCCACCCCCAGCAGCACCCAGTGGGAAAGAGAACCCCCACTTCATCCACTATCACAGCGTATAGCACAGTGTCCCCAGATTGAGTGCTTAAAATAGCCTCATTATTAACCACATTATTACCTTTTGGCCACGTGATCTTGGGCCAGTCACATGATCTTTTTCTAGGGTCCAGCTAAGGGCACTATTCACGGAACCTTTGCATCACGTTCTTACTTCATCATAACCCCACTTTTCTTGGCTTAAAGATGGTTGTGCAGGTTGCATGAGATGCTTCTTTTGATAAACCTTTGAGATAGAAAGAAAAGAGTCTGCCAGTTTCTAGTGAAACTCTGCTCTCACTTCCACCCGAGGAGACCCCTGTGCAGGAACTGCCTGTGAAGCCACAGCCGAGGGCCGGCAGAGCTGGGAGCACACGCTTCTGAATTCTCTGTCCAGGAACTCGCCACCATCATAAAGACAACAGCCTTGTGCTTTGACACCTACTTGGTGCCAGACACCAGACTCAAAGGCGGATCAAAGGAAGTATCTCATTCAACCTGCACAGCCATCTCTCTCCTTCAAAGGCAAGGAACACAGCTCTCGGTTAACTAACGTGCCCAAGGCAGCGGGCCCCTGAGAGGCTAGCAGGGCTCGGCGCAGTCTGACTTGTCTCCGTGTTCCCAGGAGCCCTTCCCTTCTGTTCCATAGCCCCCAAGAAAGCTCCCTGCTCCAGAGACAGGCATGAGTGGGTGCTTCTGGGTATCGAATGTCTGTTTCTGGGCCTGGTGGTAATACGGGGCATTCATTTTATTATTGTTCTTTAAACTGTACAAATATGTTTTCACACACACATACTATATACATCAAATATTGTGTAACCAGAACTTAAAAACAAATAGAAAGTAATAATAAAAGGGGAGTTTTGTAGGTGTTTGACTTGAACCCCGGAGTGGTCTCAGGGCAGGAAGCAGGGAGCCTGGACTTGACATAAGAGCAGGGGAAGCCCCTGGGTTTAACCAGGGAGCCCACGGTCAGCACCTTGACTCCGGACCAGCAAGCTCGTACCCAGCAGGGCCTGAGGGGCCAGAGAGAGTGGGGCCTAACATTTAGAAATGTTTCTGAAACTAGGCCATAAAGAAAATAATTTGTCTTGTTTCACAAGTCCCCGGCTAGGACAGGTGAGTTAGCTTATTCTCTTCCTGGTTTTCCCGGGCCTCAGAGGGCACTATGGTGATCTCAGCGGCAGCGTCACTTATGGCCGTGGGAATGCAGAAACTACCAGAAGTCCAACAATAGGGATGAAGTTAATGTCTCGAGCCTTCATGTGAGAGACGGCCACTGAGCCATTTAGAACCCAGGTCATGGTGGGCCTAACAAGGGCGTTAACCACAGCTGTGCTCTCCGTGAGCGCATTCCCTGTGCTGGGCACAGGCACCCATTCTGGCGCCACGTTCTCACTGCGTCCTGCTCTACAGATGGGAGCTGGAGGCTAGAGAGCCGGCGTTGGGGCAGCATCCCGTAGCTGTTCATGACATCTGATATTGTAGAAGCAGCTTGCAGCGCGGGGCCGGGGGGAAGGGGAGGTGAGGGGGGAAATATGATTTCAGTTTTTACACAAAGGCCAACAATGGGGCACTGGTGGTATAAATCACTTCATATGTGAGCCCAACTGATGGACAGCTAGCTCTTCAGCTGTTGCAAACCTGCTGCACATTTCTAGCATGTTGACATGGAGAGAGCTCATGACATATTAATTTTTTTAAAAAAAGAAGACAAGACAGTATTTGCAATATGATTCCATTTTATAAATTGTGTGTTTGTATATGTGTGTAAAATCAGTGATTTTAAACTAAGAATGATTCTGCCCCTTGGGGGACATTTGCAGCATCTGGAGACATATTTGGTTGTCACCAATGTGGAAGCCGGGTGCTGCCTAACACTGCAGGGCACAGGACAGCGCCACAGCAAGAATCATTCCACTCAAAATGTCAGTAGTTACGTGTATATATACAGAGAGAGAGAGAGAGAGAGAGAGAGAGAGAGAGAGAGGGGCCAAAAAAGCCTGGAAGGAATATTTCAGGATGCTAACAGTCATCTTAGGTGCAGCCTCAATTTTCTGACTTTTTTTTTTTTAAATAAGGAGCATGATTAAGTATGGGAGGGAAGAACAGAAAATCATGTAGTTACAATGATCTTAGAGCGGGTTGGCTCAGAGGAGCCGTGGCGGGGAAGGTGGGAGAGTGTCCTCCTCCTTACACCAGGCCTCGTGAGGAATGGCTTCCCTGATTCTGAAGTTTCGTGAAAACCTGGCACATGAAAAGCACAGACAGCTGTGGGGAAATGGTCTGAGCCCAGAGTCTGTGGCCCTCCACTGCCGCCCTCCCCCAGAGGTCAGACCCCTGGGCTGTGCAGGTGGCCTCGCAGGTCCAGGCATTGTGGTTGTGGGCGGCTTTGCTGCAGTTATTAATGCTGGGCCTGGCACCCTTGCCTGCTCCTGGGCTGTGTGGCGGCTCCGTTGCCCTTTTATGGACTAATAATGCCTCAGCGGCAAGCTCTTTAAAGTCACAGTCCTTATGGGAAATGAAGAGGGGAGACAGTGGTGACCCAGCTCAAGGCACAAAGATGCCAGCAGCTGCTCAGCAGCCCTTTGTGTGGGTCCTCCCAGGGCCTGAAGCAGACAGAAGCTGCCCCAGGGAAAGGGACCAGAGAGGTCCAGACAATGGCTGGGAACTCAGTGGGCTCCTGGCGAGTTCCTGAGAGCCTGGAGAAGAAGCAGACAGCTCTACAGAGGGCACGCACACTGCTCCCCATCCAGGGGGACATGTGCCTCTGCCCAGCTCCTCACTCAAGTGCTTGTGTTTGAGTCAGACCTGGTTCCCAGGCTGAGTGTGGTCAAGGGCCCTCCTGCCCACCAAGGTGCCATTCTCCTTCCATTCCGTCAATTGTGGGATAAAGACCAGCGATGCTCAGCTCCCCTCAGTGCATACTGGGCAATCTTTCTTGCCAGGACTTTCCAAACCAGTGTCTGACTGAACCAAGCAGATCCTGGACCCGTGGCCTTAGAGCAAGATGGCAAACAGCCTCCAGTCTCATGCCAGCTCTGAGGCAGGGTGGCTGTCTGGAGGGTGGGTGGGGCTCTGACCAGAGAGAGGGTGCTGCTGGGCCAGAGCTGCTGTCCGGGCATCTGTCTGCACAGGGAGCTGTGCCCAGGGCTCCTCCGTGTCTGCTTCAGCCCTTGGCCACTGTCCCCGCGCTGGTCCCCAGCTGTGCTGGAGCTTCTGACTGCCGATTCCAAAGGCAGCGATTTACAGACAACCAGGACCAGAATGTCGTTGGGACTTGTTAATGCAGATCCTGGCGCCCAGTAACCTCATTAGAATACCTTGTGGGACTTATACAAAAATGTCTGGGCTCTGCTCCAGAGCTCCTAATGTGAACCAGCATGAAGGTGGGCGCAGGAATCTTTAGTGTTTGTTGTTGTCGTTAATCCTCACCTGAGGGTATTTTTTCCTTTGCTTTTCAGAGAGAGTGGAAGGGAGGGAGGGAGGCGGAGAGAAAGAGAGAAACATCTATGTCAGTGGTCGGCAAACTGCGGCTCGTGAGCCACATGTGGCTCTTTGGCCCCTTGAGTGTGGCTCTTGGCCACGAAGTTTCAATCGCACGTGGTATTTTGTGGAAGAGCCACACTCAAGGGGCCAAAGAGCCACATGTGGCTCCCGAGCCGCAGTTTGCCAACCACTGATCTATGTGAAACACATCGATTGGTTGCCTCACACGTGAGCCCCAACGGGGCAGGGGTTGAACCTGCAAGCCAGGTACGTGCCCTTGACTGGGATTCGAACCCACGACACTGGTGCACAGGCCAATGCTCTAACCACTGACTCACACTGGCCAGGGCAGGAAACTTTAGTCTTAACTAGCGCCCTAGAGGACTCATAGGTGCACCAAAACCTGAGAAGGTTAACTTAGAAATATTCCCACCTGGGCTGTCGCATTTCAGAACGCTCCTCAAATCACTGCTCCAGATGGGGCCAGGGCGGGGTAAACATTTCCGGTGTTTCTACCCCTGCTCCTGCCAAGGCCGCGCCCATGCTCCTCCCTCGCGTGTGAGCTGGACGTAGAGGCTCACTTAGAATGAACGGAGGTGGAGGGTGCGACAGTGTGTGACACTGAGATCAGGGCATAAAAGGAACTTGGGCCTCCTCCCTCTCCCTCTCCCTCTCCCTTGAATCACCTGCTCTGAGGGGCCTGCCAGTGGTGAGGACACAGGCACCCATGGGAGGCGGCGCAGGCAGGGACGGAGGCACGGCCTGCAGCCCGGGAGGGAGCCGTCAGGAGGCCCTGGTCAAGCGCGGGGACGCAGCCCGGCTGCCGTGCTGACTGCAAGGTCACCAGACCTGGGCCGGAGCCACTGGCTGAGCAGCAGCCACGCTCCTGACCCGGAGTCGCGAACAGTGGTGCTGGCGGTGGCAGCCCTGAGGCTTCGGATTCCCAGCTGCATCAACAGGGGAGACGTGCACGGGGAAGAGCCCCCCTGATTCCCACAGGCGGCCTGGAACCCACGAGCCTCCTGACAGCAGGCTTAACTTCAGCCAGAGGCTGTTTCCCAGCGACCCTCCCAGGCCAGCGTGGGGCGGGCCGAGGACCAGCTGCTGCCGAGGAGCCTGTGGGCGGCCCCAGCGCTGTGCATCCCCTTCGCCCCGCCTCCCCGCAGCCAAGCCCTTGCAAAGTCCACAAGGGGGAAGGCTCAGCCCCACCCTCAGCTCCCAGCCTGTTGCCTCTCCATACGCAGAGCTTCCCGACCACCCAGCTCCGCTCCGTCCTGGTGGGCAGGCCTCCACCCACTCTCTCCCGGCCCAGGCACCCGCCCCACCCTGGCATCAAACCTCTCCTGGCTCAGGAACCCTGCCATCAAGTCTTCGTTCCTTCCTCAAGTCCAGCTCAGTGAGCCTGAGCCCCCCACAGGATAAAGTGCACCCAAACGAGCAGACAAGGGTGAACTTGACCTGCAGCGGACGAGCTTGGGTGACCGGCTTCCATGACGGGCGCCTTGTGATGGGATTCCTGCAGGGATTCCTCTGGCTCCACAGGCGGCCACGCGGAAGGACCTTTCACACAGAGAGGCCTGTGGTTCTCCAATGCTCCTTTGGTAATAAAATGGAAAACCGAACTCTCATGAGAAAATTCTGGCCCCTGAAATTCCTGCATGAATACTCGGCTCCAGATCCCTGAAGCCAGGCCCAGAGAAGTGAGGGAACGGGTCCAGGTCTCCGCCCTTCAGTGGAAGCACTGAGGCTGCAGCCAGTCCCTGTGATGACCGGACGGTGAGCTGAGGTGTTTCCCCGGGGTCCTGTCTCCCGTGCTGAAGAATGAGCTATGTGGACCAGAAGGTTTAAGCAAAGTGTGGAAAATCATTACACGCAGATTCAGACTCCTCGAAAGGGGAGGGGCCCAGTAGGGGGCTGCCACTAAAGCCTTGTGGTCCAGGGTAAGTATTTGCTTCACCTGCTCTGTGTCCACCTGTGTGGTCACCTGATTGATTCCTCAATTGCTCTTGCCCAGAAACAGACCTGAACTCTCCCTGTTTCTATGGTGAACTGTTCCTGTTTTCTATACGTTAGTCCATCTTGTTCATTGCAGGCCCTCCTTGGTTTCCCATACCTCCCGTTTTGAGTCCCAGAAACATTCTATTATTTCTGCTTGGTTGGTTCCTGTGGTCTGGCTGCTCAAACTGCCATGTTCCACCTGCCTTTGTTTTCCACTGGACCCCTGCCCTGTCTGCCTGTGTTCAAGCTAACTCCTCCCACCTTTACTTTCCCCTCCCGGGCTCTCTCACAGCTCAGGGTCCAGCCAGCCGCCCCTGCCTGCTGATGTCCAGGGCGGCAGCCAGCTCCTGGCCCCTGGCCTACTTGGCCCTTCACCCAGTGTGCATAGTGGGGCAGCACCCTCTGTCCCGGGCCATTTCACCGCTCAGAGGGTCCATAGTGGCAGGGGCAGACCTTCCCAGTCCTGCTCTGAGAGGCGGCTGGGCCCAGAGGTGCTGACTACCAGTATGTGGGTCCAGATAGAGGCTGAGCTGAAGACTGGCTGGTCAGAGGAGCCCAATTCATGATAAAGAAATCCAAGGCAAAAAAGGACATCAGTGGAAGAGCAGAAAGCAAAGAAATATGTGCTGATGTTGGAAACTCTCTAAAATGAGCTGACCAGGTGCAAACCAAGTGATAAAGACACAGGGAACTGGGGTTGATGGTAGGGAAGGCGACAGCTGTGAGGAGAGAGTGACGGGAGCCACAGGATTCTCCCGGAAGCAATCACAGGAGAGAGGCCGCTCAGAGGTTGCTGGTTGGTGTCTGTTAGGATAGTTTTGACTTAAAACATGCAAAATTAAGAACAAAAAACCACCCAAACCACCTTAACCCACAGGTTTTACATCTTGGAGTCTAGAAGCAGGTCAGCCTGGGGAAGAGCCAGCCAAGGAGGCTCGGCTTCTCTGCAACACCCTCACTTCTGCCCTCTTGCGGCGCAGCTTCGTCCTTGCGCTGGCCCCCTCCTGGCAGCTAAGTGGCTGCAGCAGCTGCAGGCCCAAGCCTGCGCCCACGCTCTCTAGAGCAGGAACAGCTTTTTCCTTTGACCTCTGAGCCAAGGTCATGGCTACCCTGCTGATCAGCGCCTGCCGAAGTCACTGTGGTAGGGACAGGAGCGCTGTCCGAAGAGCTGGGCGGGGTCCATGCAAGCCCTGAGCTGCCACTCACAGGCTGGGGCGGAGGTGGCCAGGCAACTGCAGAGCTCCCTTTGTGGGTGTCAGGGCTGTGCACGATCTTCTAGAATGTTGACAACCTCATATTTCTCAAAAGTCCTAGTGTGATATGGTCCATACTGCATTCCTAGAGACTTCTTCTGACTCCATCTCTAGGCATGATTGAGCCCCTCGGAGTCCTGCCTGTGAGGAGAGAGTGACGGGAGCCACAGGATTCTCCCGGAAGCAATCACAGGAGAGAGGCCGCTCAGAGGTTGCTGGTTGGTGTCTGTTAGGATAGTTTTGACTTAAAACATGCAAAATTAAGAACAAAAAACCACCCAAACCACCTTAACCCACAGGTTAAGGCTCTCTGACAACTTGGGAACCTGGCACTAAAATATGCCAATTCAGTGTTTAAAATCACAGGAAATCAGAAGAGGAAGGGGTGTTGGAAGTCATCGAATCCAACTCCTCATTCCCATTCTTCGTAGAGGTGCTTCCTGTCTAGACTCCATATCCAGTGCTCCTTTCCTGTCCTTGGGAGGCGCTGTTACCAAGCAAGGGCGCTGCCTGACACAATAGGAGCCTAAACTATGTCACTGGCTTTTGAGAAAAGGAAAGGTTTTTACTGCTGAGTGGACGTGCAGGAGACCAGAGGCGCCACTGAAACTGTCCCGGACCTGGGTCTGGACGAGCTGAGAGGGTCTGGGAGGACAGGTGGCAGAGGCAGAGCGGGCAGAGCAGGTTTTGATTGGAGGGTTTTGAAACTTGGCCAATTATGGTGTAGAGTCAAGGCAAGAGAAAGCACAAAGGAATTCCAACCTGCAGAGCTTGCTCAGTGCTCTGCTTGTCCCTGCCAGTCTCGGCATGGGTCTTCCTTGTTGAAGGAACTCTTGCTTTATAAAAGGTTCTGTTACATGAGTTCCAGGGACTGAAGATTCTTGGACAGGGTTCCCTGTAAAATAACGGACGGGCTGCGTTAGTGATCAGTCTGCTGTCGGGGCAGAATCCTGTGCCGTTTCAGCACTCCTGGGCAAATTTTAGGAGACCAGGTTTGATCCAGTTCTGCCACTTAGCAACTGGGTAAATTACTTAACCTGTCTGAGCCTCAGTTTCCTCAGATGTCAAGTGGAAATGACAATAGTGCTTAATTTATAAGCTATCATGAGAATTAGGTCTGTATGAGTTTCCTGCTGCTGCTATAACAAATTAACACACACTCAGTGGTTTAAGCGACACATTTCTCCTTGTAAAGTTCTAAAGATCAGGGTGTCTGCAAGTTGCAAGTGACAGGGGAGGGCCATTTCCCTGCCCGTCCACCTTCTGGAGGACCTGCCTTCCTTGCTCGGCCCCTTCCTCCACCCTGAGGTGCTTCCTCCAAACTCTAGTTCCATGGTCACATCGCCTTTCTCTGACTTGGCTTGTTTTGTTTTTGTTAATCCTCACCAGAGGATATTTTTCTTTTCTTTTTTTTTTTTTAAAGGATGGAAATAATTATTTCTTTTTAAATATTTTTTTATTGATTTCAGTGAGGAAGGGAGAGAGAGATAGAAACATCAATGATGAGAGAGAATCATTGATCAGCTGCCTCCTGGAGTCCCCCTACTGGGGATCGAGCCTGCAACCCTGGCATGTGCCCTTGACTGGAATCAAACCTGGGACCTTTCAGTCCGCAGGCTGATGCTCTATCCACTGAGCCAAACCAGTCAGGGCAGAGGATATTTTTCTATTCCTTTTTAGAGAGAGTGGGAGGGAGGGAGGGAGGGAGGGTGGGAGGGAGAGAGACATTGATGTGCGAGAGGCACATTGATTGGTTGCCTCCCACATGCACCTGGATCAGGACCCAGGATTGAACCTGCAACCCAGGAATGTGCCCTTGACTGGTAGTGGAACCTGCGACCCTTTGGTGCACAGGCCAACACTCTAACCACTGAGCACACCAGCCAGGGCCTTCTTTCTCTGACTTTGATCCTCTGGCCTCACTATTTTAAGGCCCTTGAAATTACTTGGCACTCACCCACATAGTCCAGGATAATTTCTCCATTTTAGATCCTGAACTCAATCACATCTTCAAAGCTCCTTGGCAGGTAAAGCAACATCCCACAGGTTCTGGGGATGAGGATGTAGACATTCTGTTGAAGGAGTATGGGGAGTGGAGTGGGGTTGGAAACATTATTGTGTTTATCACAAAATAATATAATCCACATGAAAGCATGTAGATCAGTGCCAGGTACAGACTAAGACCCACAAAGCAAGGATGACGGCCAGATACAGAGACTCCGCAGGGCAGAAAGCCCCAGGTGCCCAGCAAGGGGCGAAACTGGGAAAACAAGAACCTCGCCCCAGGGTGGCCTCTCCTCCCCAGGTATCGCTGGCCAGGCGGTTTGCGCCCCTCACCTCTCCTCCTGAGAGAACATCGAGCCCCAGTTGTGCTTCAGCTCCAGGCCCAGAAAAGCAGCCAAACCAGACAAGTGACGCCTTGGCTGCCTCCGGACCAGCTGCAGTGACTAATCACCCTCTGCCCGGGCACCAGCCCATCTGGAGACCAGGACCCGACAGAGCATGCGGGAAGCTGATGAAATTCTATGAGACCCTCGCCTGAGATTCCCACCTGCAGGAGAGAGAGAGAGAGGCTCGGGACAGAGGACCCAGCCGGGCTCTCCCTCCAAGGAGCATGCTCGCCATTGCCATCCCCATTCCCCCACAGGCATGTCCCCAACCTAGAATGGACCCAGCAGACTTGCAGCCAGGGGAACGATGGGCAGTGGCAGCTCCTCCAGCTCACCCCTGAAGCTGTCTCCAAGGCCCCTTTTTTCTCTGTGTAGCCCTTCCCTTTGGATGTCCCCATCTCCCACGCCGCTTCCTTAAATGAATTCAGTTTCTTTCATCACCGTCTGAGATGGCTATTGGCCTGCCGCGCACTTTAACTTTTCAGTAAGAACTCAATGTTTGCCAGTGTTTTCATTTAGGCATCACCTACTGTGCGCCCAGCACCGTGCCAGACATGAAGCTGTCAGCGTAGGCAGAGTTATTAATATAAGGAAGAAAGCAAAAGGGAAATAATTTTTATACATTTTCAAAAGCTTTCAATTTTGTTAAGTCATCAATTTCAGCTCTGTCCTGGGCTCACCATGCCAGCCTGGGCTGCTGGTGTCTGGTGGCTCGGTGGGATGCCCGGGCCCCTCCCCGGGTGGTGTTTGTCATGCAGCAGGCTAGCGCAGGCATGCGGAGAGGGCAGCAACAGCTCGGATGTGCCAATCCTGGTAAGTCCTGGGCTCTGAGCGGATGCACCGGCACTCCCATGCGCCAAAGCAACCCAAGCCCTGGTTCAGAGTCCGGAAATGGATGTCACCTCTTGAGGGAGAAGGAGTGAAGTGTGTGGTCATTTCTCCACCTACCAGGAACCGCCCGGGGGAAGGGAGAACGGATCCGAGGAAATCTGCCCAGCAAAGCCCAGAAAGGCGCAGAGGGCCCCTGCCTCTTTGGGCTGAAATGTCAGCCCCACGAGCGACTATAAACGCACAGCTGAGCACTGGGCAAGAACGAGCCCCCTCCCCCCCCCCCCCCCCCCCCCCCCGCCCACCCCAGCCCCTCCTCTCCTTCCCAAAAGCTGGGAGGACAAGCAGAGCAACCGCACTGCACACGCAGGCTGCACCACAGCCACAGACGGACCGTTTGAGGAATTAAGACAGGTCATTGGAACACCCAGTACCTTCAGAGCAAAGGCCTCTGTTTGCCACTGGCCAGGGTGAGTGAGTAAAGCCGTATAGAAAACCGTTTCAGCCTTAGTCCAGCTTTTTAAGGAGAACAATATTTACTTGTAGGCCCAGAAAAACAATTGAAAAGATATATATGTCACAATACTAACACAGTCAGTCATCTTTGCTGGGATTAGAGGTAGCTTTTATTGTGTCTACTTCTCTGAACTTTCTCAAATTTTCTATAATAAACATGAGTTACTTTACTAATCAGAGAAAACTGTAATTAAAAAATACCCACAATGAATTCTAATTGCTTCAACATTTGAAAATGAAACTCTAAGTTATTTGATTGTGTTGCTAATGGTATTTGCTGGAATTGGGGCTTCTGTATTTTTTCCTTTAAATTATCCTGGGGCACTAATTTGTACACTAAAGACATGAACTCTTAATTTTAGGTTTATAAAATAAAATTATGCAAGTTCCTTCTATTGGTATCCAATCCCTCCCTTCTCTAGATGCCAGGAGCTCAAAGCTCTTTGGCGAGTGCGATCCCCAGAGGCTACTCTCTGACTTCTCCACACAAATGACTCCACACAGCTGTGATCTAATATCCCCCTCCTTACATGCAAAAGATGAAACCAGGTCACCAGCTTACACCCCTCACAAGAATGAACTCAAAGTGGATAAAGGACTTAGATATAAGTCTTGAACCCATAAATATCCTAGAAGAAAATATAGGTGGTAAAATCTCAGATATCTCTTGTAGCAGAATTATTTTATCTTTAATTTCTTTATTGTTTAACGTATTACAAATGTGTCCTCATCCCCCCCCATTAACCCCCAACCTCCTCCCCCCACTCATGCTCTCATCCCCCTGTTGTCTGTGTCCATTGGTTTGCTTATATGCATGCATACAAGTCCTTTGGTTGATCTCTTTCCCTTACCTCCACCCTCCCCTACTTTCCCTCTGGGGATTGACAGTCTGATCGCTGTTTCTCTGTCTTTGGATCTGTCCCTGTTCATCAGTCTATGTTGTTCATTATATTCCACAAATGAGTGAGATCATGTGGTATTTATCTTTCTCTGACTGGCTTATTTTACTTAGCATAATGCTCTCCAGTTCCATCCATGCTGTTGCAAATGGCAAGAATTCCCTTTTTTTCACTGCAGCATAGTATTCCATTGTGTAGATGTACCACAGTTTTTTAATCCACTCATCTGCTGATGGGCACGTAGGCTGTTTCCAAATCTTAGCTATGGTGAATTGTGCTGCTATGAACATAGGAGCATATATCCTTTCTGATTGGTGTTTCTGGTTTCTTGGGATATATTCCTAGGAGTGAGATCACTGGGTCAAATGGGAGTTCCATTTTTAGTTTTTTGAGGAAACTCCATACTGTTCTCCACTGTGGCTGCACCAGTCTGCATTCCCACCAGCAGTGCACGAGTGTTCCTTTTTCTCCACATCCTCTCCAGCACTTGTCGTTTGTGGATTTGTTGATGATAGCCATTCTGACAGGTGTGAGATGGTACCTCATTGTTGTTTTGATTTGCATCTCTTGGATGATTAGTGACTTTGAGCAAGTTTTTATATGTTTTTTGGCTTTCTGAATGTCCTCTTTTGAAAGGTGTCTATTTAGATCCTTTGCCCATTTTTTGATTGGATTGCTTATCTTCCTTTTGTTAAGTTGTATGAGTTCCCTATAAATTTTGGAGATTAGGCCATTATCAGATATAACATTGGCAAATATGTTTTCCCACGCAGTGGGCTTTCTTGTTGTTTTGTTGATGGTTTCTTTTGCTGTGCAAAAGCTTTTTATTTTGATGTAGTCCCATTTGTTTATTTTCTCTTTAGTTTCCAGTGCCCTAAGAGCTGTATCGGTGAAGAAATTGCTTCGGCATATGTTTGCTATTTCACTGCCTATGGATTCTTCTAGTATTTTTAAGGTTTCCCATCTTATGTTTAAGTCCTTTATCCATTTTGAGTTTACTTTTGTGTATGGTGTGAGTTGGTAGTCTAGTTTCATTTTTTTGCATGTATCTGTCCAACTTTCCCAACACCATTTATTGAAGAGACCATCTTGACTCCATTGTATGCTCTTGCCTCCTTTGTCAAATATTAATTGGATATGGTGGTTTGGGTCGATTTCTGGGTTCTCTGTTCTATTTCATTGATCTATATGTCTGTCCTTGTGCCAGTACCAAGCTGTTTTAAGAACAGTGGCTTTGTAATACAGCTTGATATCTGGTATTGAGATCCCACCTATTTTGTTCTTCTTTCTCAGGATCACTGCAGCTATTCGGGGTCTTTTCTTATTCCAGATGAATTTTTGGAACGTTCATTCTAGACCTGTGAAATATGCCGTTGGTAATTTAATTGGGATTGCATTGAATCTATAGATTGCTTTGGCTAGTATGGACATTTTAATGATGTTGATTCTACCAATCCATGAACACGGTATTTTCTTACATCTGTTTATGTCTTCCTCTATCTCTTGTTCCAGTGTCCTGTAGTTTTTCGCATATAAGTCTTTTACCTCCTTAGTTAAGTTTATTCCTAGGTATCTTAATTTTTTTGTTGCAATGGTAAATGGGATTGTTTTTTTAGTCTCACTTTCTGTAAGTTCACTATCGGTGTAAAGAAATGCCATAGATATCTTGGCATTAATTTTGTATCCTGCTACATTGCCGAATTCATTAATTAAGTCTAATAATTTTTTGATGGAGTCTTTAGGGTTTTCTATGTACAGTATCATGTCATCTGCAAATAAGGACAGTTTTACTTCTTCTTTTTCAGTTTGGATGCCTTTTATTTCTTCTTCTTGTCTAATCGCAATGGCTAATACTTCCAGTACTATGTTGAACAGGAGTGGTGAGAGGGGGCATCCCTGTCTTGTTCCTGTTCTTAGAGGAAATGGTTTTAGTTTTTGCCAATTGATTATGATGTTGGCTGTGGGTTTGTCATATATGGCTTTTATTATGTTGAGGTATGATCCTTCTATTACTAACTTGCTGAGAGTTTTTATCAAGAAAGGGTGTTGGATTTTGTCAAATGCTTTTCTGCATCAATTGATATGACTATGTGATTTTTATCTCTCAATTTGTTTACAGGATATAACATGTTTATTGATTTGCGGATATTGTACCATCCTTGCATCCCCGGGATAAATCCTACTTGGTCATGGTGTATGATCTTTCTGATGTATTGCTGGATTCGATTTGCTAGAATTTTGTTGAGGATTTTGGCATCTATGTTCATGAGGGATATTGGCCTGTCATTCTCTTTCATTGTGTTGTCTTTATCTGGTTTTGGTATTAGGGTGATGCTGGCTTCATAGAATGAGCTTGGAAGTGTTCCTTCCTCTTGGATTTTTTGTAGTAATCTGAGGAGGATAGGTTTTAGTTCTTCCTTGAATGTTTAGTAAAACTCCCCTTTGAAGCCATCTGGCCCCGGGCTTTTGTTTGCTGGGAGCTTTTTGATGACTGCTTCAATTTCTTCCATAGTTATTGGCCTATTGAGATTTTTAGAATCTTCCTGATTGAGTTTTGGAATGTTGTATTTTTCTAGGAATATGTCCATTTCCTCCAGGTTGTCTAGTTTGTTGGAGTAGAGTTGTTCATAGTATTTTTTAACAATTCTTTGAATTTCTGTGGGGTCTGTTGTTATTTTGACTCTTTCATTTCTGATTTTGTTTATTTGAGTCCTCTCTCTTTGCTTCTTGGTGAGCCTGGCTAGAGGCTCATCAATCTTGCTTGTCCTTTCAAAGAACCAGCTCTTGGTTTCATTGATCTTTTGTATTTTTTTTTGGTCTCTATGTCATTTATTTCTGCTTTGATCTTTATTATCTTTTTTCTTCTGCTCACTCTGGGCTTTTCTTCTTGCTCTCTTTCTAATTCTTTGAGTTGTAGAGTTAGATGATTTACTATCATTTTTTCTTGTTTTTTGAGGTAGGCCTGTAGAGCTATAAACTTCCCTCTCAGGACTGCTTTCATTGTGTCCCATAGGTTTTGGATTGTTGTGCTTTTATTGTCATTAGTTTCCAGGGTGTTTTTAATTTCTTCTTTGATCTCATTGGTAACCTAATCATTATTTAGTAGCATGTTATTCAGCTTCCAAGTGTTTGAGTTTTTTGGATTGTTTTTATTGTAGTTTATTTCTAATATTATGCCATTGTGGTCTGAGAAGATGCTTGGTATGATTTCAATCTTCTTGAATTTGGGGAGACTTTGCTTGTGACCCAATATGTGGTCTATTTTTGAAAATGTCCCATGTGTACTTGAGAAGAATGTATATTCTGTGGCTTTGGGGTGAAATGTTCTGAAGATGTCAATTAAGCCCACCTGATCTAGTGAGTCATTTAGGATTGCTGTTTCTTTGCTGATTTTTTTCTAGAGGATTCATCCAGTGATGTCAGTGGTGTGTTTAAGTCCCCTACTATGATTGTATTGTTGTCAATCTCTCCCTTGTTCTCTTCCAGGAGTTTTTTTTATGTATTTGGGTGCTCCTGCATTGGGTACATATATGTTTATCAGGGTTATATCCTCTTGTTGTATCAATCCCTTTAGTATTATGAAGTGGCCTTCCTTATCTCTTGTTATGGCCTTCACTTTGAGTTCTATTTTGTCAGATATAAGTATTGCTACCCCAGCTTTTTTTTTTTTTTTTTCATTTCCATTTGCCTGAAAGATATTTTTCCATCCCTTCATTTTCAGTCTGCGTGAGTCCCTTGTTCTGAGGTGGGTCTCTTGTAGACAGCATATATATGGATCATGCCTTTTTATACATTCAGCCACTCGATGTCTTTTGATTGGAGCATTTAGTCTGTTTACGTTTAAAGTTATTATTGAAAGGTACTTGCTTGTAGTCATTTCTATTTTTGTGCCTGTGTTCTTTTTTACCTTTTATTTCTTCTTTTTACAGCATTCCCTTTAGCATTTCTTGCATTGCTGGCTTGGTGGTGATAAACTCCCTTAGCCTTTTTTTGTCTGCAAAGCTCCTGATTTCCCCTTCAATTTTTATTGATAGTCTTGCTGGATAAAGTATTCTTGGATTCAGTCCTTTGCTTTGCAATACTCTGTATACCTCCTTCCATTCCCTTCTATCTTGATGTGTTTCTGTTGAGAAATCATTTGATAATCTGATGGGGGATCCTTTGTAGGTAACTCTTTGTCTCTCTCTCTTGCAGCCTTTAAGATTTTCTCTTTGTCGTGTACATTTGCCATCTTTATTATGACGTGTCTTGGTGTGAGTCTTTTGGGGTTCATCTTGCTTGGGACTCTCTGTACTTGTGTAACTTTTTTCTTCCCCATATCTGGGAAGTTTTCTGTCATTATTTCTTCAAATAGATTTTCTAATCCTTGCTGCTCTTCTTGTCCTTCTGGCAGCCCTATTATGCATATGTTAGTTCATTTCATGTTGTCCTGAAGCTCCCTTAGGCTCTCCTCCTGTTTTTTAATTTTTTTCTACAGTTGCTGTTCAGATTGAGCTTGTTTCTCTACCTTATCTTCTAACTCACTAATTTGGTCCTCTGCTTCTTCTAGTATACTGTTGGAACCTTCCATGGTGTTTTTGATTGTAGCTATATCACTTTTCATTTCTTCCTGATTCTTGCATAGGTTGTTGATTTTCTCATCCATCCGGTGAATGAATTGTACAACCATTACTCTGAATTCTTTTTCTGTCATGTTGCATGCTTCAATTTCATTAATTTCCTTTCTTGGCAACTCCTCATTTTCTTTCCTCTGGGGATTGTGTCGTCTCCCCATTCTGACTATCTCCAGATGGTTCAAACGTTGAGTTGCGTGGGCCTGGCCCGTGTGCAGTGGGAGCTTCGCACCACCCTAGAGTCACTGAAGAGCTCTGACACTAAGATATGTTGTTATTGTGGGTTTGTGGGAAACAGGCTCACTCAGAGTCAGTGTTGCCAGCACTCAATGTGGTCTCGTGCGCGCTCTTAGATTCAGGGACCCTGCGTGCACCATGCTGAAACAGAGGCCACCCTGGAGGGTGTTGAAAATCAGAGCCCCCTAGCGTGCTCCAGGAGTCAGAATTCCCCAAGAATCCAGTATCAGGGTCTCTGTTGCTTCGTGCGGCCTTGCATTGTGAATCAGGGTCCCTGTGTGCACATGTACCATGAATTGGAGTCACTGGTTCTTAGTGCGAATGCACAGGGAGTCAGGGATTCCAGGCGCAGGTGATAAGAAACACAGTCAAGTCACTGGTGCTTGGTGCTGCCTCCCGCCAGGAGAATTGGGGTCCCGGGGCCGTGCTGCGGGGAACCAGTTCCCAGTGTTCACGCGTTAGCTCCCAGGCTAAGGTTCCTGTAGCCCGTGCTGTGGGGAACCAGTTCCCGATGTTCCTGCGCTTCCAGGATAAGGTTCCTCTTAGCAGCACTGAGGCCTGGGAGAGGTATGGGTCTATAAGTTACTATGGCGCTGCCTGCGAGCCTGCGGGGAGGGGGATGGGCTCTGTTACTCACAGAGTTCTGCTGGGGGGATTTCTGGACTCTTGGTGTCCGTGGGTCTGTAGCTGTGGTCGCAGGTCTCTGTCCCCAGTGGCTGCAGGGTCCTGGTATGCGTCTGAGACCAGACTGGGTGGTGCTGAGGCCAGGATCCTAGTCTTAAGCAGCTCTGTTTCTCAAGATGGCGTGGTCTCTGTGCCAGCGCTGGCCGCCCAGGAGTGTCCGCACAGGGAGCGGGGCTCCGTCATTTAAGACTGCCCGGTTTAGCAGCCCTTTAGAAGACCTGCAGAATCTAACTGTCCCTAGCTCATACACACACCACACACATCCACACACTCTATCGATCCCTCGCGCTCTCACACTCTCTCCCTCCCTACCTCCCTGCCAGTCGCCATCCTTCTTCTCTTATAGCAGTGTTTTTGCCGATACATCTCCTAGCAGTGGTTGGCAAACTGCGGCTCGGCAAACCATGGCTTGCAAGCCACATGCGGCTCTTTGGCCCCTTGAGTGTGGCTCTTCCACAAAATACTGGCTCTTCCACAAAATACCGACTTCTGCGCATGGGCCACGAAGTTTCAATTGCACTGTATGTGTGCGCCCGCACATGGTATTTTGTGGAAGAGCCACACTGAAGGGGCCAAAGAGCCACATGTGGCTCGAGAGCCGCAGTTTGCCTACCACGGTCCTAGGGCAAGGGAAACAAAGTAAAAAATAAACAAATGGAACTACATTGAAATAAAAAGCTTCTGCACAGCAAAAGAAACCACCAACAAAATGAAAGGGAGCCCGTTGCATGGGAGAACATGTTTGCCAATGATACATCTGATAAGGGGTTAATATCCAAATATATATACAACTCAATAAAAGGAAGACAAATAACCCAATTTAAAAATGAGCTTGAATAGACTTCTCCAAAGAGGACATGCAGATGGCCAATAGACATGAAAAAATGCTCAATGTCACTAGTGATCAGAGATGCAAATTAAAACAACAATGAGGTATCACCTCCCACCTATCAGAATGGCTACCATCAATAAATGAACAAACAACAAGTGCTGGTGAGGATGTGGGGAAAAGGGAACCCTAGTTCACTGCTGGTGGGAATGCAGACTGGTGCAGCCACTGTGGAAAACAGTATGGAGTTTCCTCAAAAAAAATTTAATATGGAACTGCCATTTGACCCAGTGATCTCACTTCTAGGAATATATCCTAAGAAACCTGAAACACCGATCAGAAAGAATGTATGCCCCTCTGTGTCACAGCAGCACAATTTACAATAGCTAACATCTGGGATCAGCCCAAGTGCCTATCAGTTGGCGAGTGGATAAAAAAAACCTGTGGTACATTCACACCCTGGAATACCAGGCAGCAGTAAAAAAGAAGGATCTGTTACCCTTTGAGTCAGCATGAACGGACCTGGAGATTACTAAGCTAAGCAAAATAAACCAGTCAGAGAAAGACAAACATCATTTGTATGCTCTAACTTACATGTGGAATCTAATGAACAAAATAAACTGACAAACAAAACAGGACCACAGACATGGAAGCATGGAACAAACAGATGAATCTCAGACGGAAGGGGGGCCGGAGGGGGCTGGGAAGAGATCGACCAAAGAAGTTATATGCATTGTCTGTGGACACAGCCAATAGTGAGGGAAGGACTGGGGTGGAGCAGGAGCCGGGTGGATGGGGGAAGGAGGAGCTTAATGGGGGACATCTGTGACAGTCTCTACAATAAAAATAATTTACTCTTGGGTCTTATTGGGGGTCAATAGCCAGAACAGCCTGTAAAGAACATTCTGCACCCTTTATAAGACTATTGCCAAGGACCTTGTCTGTATTTGCTTCATGGTCCTTTCCATGGGGATCACCTGATAGGCCCCCTTATAAACACTGCGAGGAAGTTGGGTTTCATGATGCCTGCCTGGCTTCCTGTTAGGAGACTGTGAGATGAATTGTTTATCCTGGTTTCTCTTTGCCTTTGCTACTGAGAAGCTTAGAATCAAATTTTGTGCTATCTATCTATTACCATCTATCTATCTGGCAGAAGTCAGAAATCCCAGACAATATTCTAGAATTTTCTGTCTCCTTGTGGCAATTACTCATCTTGGAGATGTTCCCTTTGAAATCTTCCTCTCTCTGGTCTGTTCCTCTCTCATTTCATGCTTGATTGCCCCAATAGCCTAACTGGGCTCCCTGAACCTAATCCTACCTTAACCCTTCACACATACCCCCAGCTAAAAGCACCTGCATCTTCACACTAGCAGGGCAGGTGGTTTTCTTACAGGCCAGTCTGATCTTGTTACCTCTGCTGATCAAAACACTTCCACAGGAAGTCTCAGCTCTTTCGCTTCTCTGCATGTGTCTCCATCTGCCTCTCTCAACTCCCACCTTCCTTCACTCCAGCTGTCCTGAGTCACCACGAATGTCCTCCTGTCTCTGGAATTCTGCACATGCGACTCCCCCGCCTTGAGTGCCCTCTCTCTTCCCCACTCCTGGTCGGCATGTATAGTTTCCTGATCTTGCTTTGGTTTATTCCCTGAAGGCATCCCTGGTTCCTTCTCCCACCCCTACCTGCCAGGTGCCCTCCCGGGAGTCCCACAGTTGTCCACAGTTCCCCTGACACAGCACTGACCATGATGAATGGAAGGTGCGTGTCCTTATTTGTCTCCTGCTCCAAGTACAGGCCTCAGGGGGCTGGTCTCAGTCTGTTTCCCATTCCACTCCCAGGCCAGCACAGTGCCTGCCAGCAGGAGATGCTCATTGAATACTTGTTAAAAGAATGAATAAACTGATTTTCTGGCATAAAAACCTCTTCCTTTCACTGACCTTCTCTCCCTAAATCCTCATTATTTATCACTAGAAGCCCGATGCACGAAATTCATGCAAGAGTAGGCCTTCCTTCCCCCGGCTGCTGGCACTGGCTTCCCTCTGGCACCTGGGACCCGGGCTTCCCTCACAGCCCTGGCTTCATCTGGAAGGTTGTCTGGAAGGCCATCCAGTCTAATTAGCATATTATGCTTTTATTATTATAGATGTGGCCCAATTGCTTTATATTGTGCATTTCTGTTATTTTAAGTCAACCTGTAACTGTTTTTCAAAAATGGCCACCATGTCCCCTTCCTTGCAGCATAGCCTGTTCCCCACCCTGAGTCTGTGCTGGCCCCAAGCGATGACCTGCGTGGCTGCCCTTGCACTAGTCCAGACCCTAGGAACGGTGCTGCTCTCAGGAGAACCAGCCTGAGCGAGCCGGCTAGACGAGGACAGATAACACTGACGCCCCAGCCCCCATCGACAGCCTGTAAGCCAGACCTGAGTGAGACCGTCCTGACTAGTCGCCCCAGCAGCTCACCAGGGCTGCAGGTGCCTGAGCCCAGTGGGGCCCAGGGAGCTTAGCTGGGGTAGTGCACAGGCCTGGCTTGACAAACAGGCGAGAGCGGCAACAAAGGCTTAGTGTTTAAACCCCAAGTGCTAGGTGGCTTGTTGATCCTGGTATATTTCCAGTGGCTGACTGCAGGGGACAGCATCTCCATCCAACATGCAGGTTAATCCTTTGAAGTCTCCAGAGGGTTAGGATCAGCCTGGTCTTTTTCTCCAGCACCTTAGGGTACAGATCCTAGATCTGTTTTTTGTTTGTTTTTAATAAATATATTTTTATTGATTTCAGAGAGAAGGGAGAGAGAGAGATAGAAACATCAATGATAATAGAGAATCACTGATCGGCTATCTCCTGCATGCCCCCCACTGGGGATCAAGCCTGGACCCTGGGGATGTGCCCTGACTGGGAATTGAACGGTAACTTCCTGGATCATAGGTCGATGCTCAACCACTGAGCCATGCTGGCCAGGCCCCAGATCTGTTTTTAAGGACAGAATTAGAAAGTCTACCCAAATTTTTGCTTGAGATCCTTTGCACTAACCCAGCAACTGACTCTGCTGTCTGTGTGGCCTGGTGCAAGTGACTGGCTCTTCTATGACCTCCAGCAAGTTACTTAACATGGGTGTTATAATTCTACCTACCTCTAGGAGTTTTGAACATTTATTCATTCATTCATTTGCTCATTCATTCCATGAATATGTGTACTGAGGGATTCCTATGCACCAGGCATACCCATGAGCACAAGGAGGAACAGTTCTGTCTATGAAGTTTACATTCTCTCACGGGAGACAGTGAAGAATGAATAGAATAAAAAAGAAATTATGTAGTATGAGTGAAGGTAAGTACAATTGCACAAACTAGATGGGGCTAAGGAGGATCAGGTGGATGGAGAGGGGGTTAGCAGTATGGGTCCTGGTTACAATTTTATTTTTTTATTTTTATTGTTGAGAGTATTACAGATGTTCTCTCTGCCCCCCATCCCCACCCCATTGCCTCTCTCTACCCAGATCCTGCCCCACCCCAGGCTTCACCACCCTATTGTCTGTGTCCATGGGTAATGCATATGTGCATATAAGTTCTTTGGTTGATCTCCCCCTACCCCCTTCCCTCTGAGACTCATCAATCTGTTCCATGTTTCCACGCCTCTGGTTCTATTTTATTCATCAGTTTATTTTGACCTTTAGATTCCTTGTTCACTTATTTTGACTTTTAGATTCAATTGTTGATAGTTATGCATTTATTGTTGTTTTATTATCATATTTTTATGTTTTTCTCTTCTTCTTAAATCAGACCTTTCAACATTTCATGATTGGGTGGGGATGAACTGTTGAGTGAGACTGTCACTGACTAGTCAGCTGTGGCAACTCACCACTGGCTGCAGATGCCTGAGCCCAGCGGAGCTCAGGAAGCTCAGCTTAGAGCAGTGGTTCTCAACTTTCCTAATGCCGCGACCCTTCAATACAGTTCCTCATGTTGTGGTGACCCCCAACCATAAAATTATTTTCGTTGGTACATCATAGCTGCAATTTTGCTACTGTTATGAATCATAATGTAAATATCTGATATGCAGGATGTATTTTCTTTGTGTGTGTGTGTGTGTTTCTTTTTTTTTTTTTAATTAAATCTTTATTGTTCAGACTATTACAGGTATTCCTCTTTTTTCCCCCCCATAGCTCTCCTCCACCCAGTTCCCACCCTACCCTCTGCCCTTACCCCTCCCACTGTCCTCATCCATAGGTGTACCGATTTTTGTCCAGTCTCTTCCTGCACCCCCACACCCCTTTTGCCCCAAGAATTGTCAGTCCACTCCCTTGCCATGCCCCTGGTTCTTTTTTTTATTATTATTAAATCTTTATTGTTCAAATTATTACATTTGTTCCTCTTTTTTTCCCCCCCATAACTCCCCTCCTCCTAGTTCACACCCCACCCTCTGCCCTCACTCCCCACCCACTGTCCACATCCATAGGTGCACGATTTTTGTCCAGTCTCTTTCCACATCTCCCACACCCCTTTTCCCCCAAGAATAGTCAGTCCATTCCCTTTCTGTGTCCCTGATTCTATTATAATCACCAGTTCATTCTGTTCATCAGATTATTTATTCACTTGATTTTTAGATTCACTTGTTGATAGATGCATGTTTGTTGTTCACAATTTGTATCTTTACCTTTTTCTTCTTCTTCCTCTTCTTAAAGGATACCTTTCAGCATTTCATATAATACTGGTTTGGTGGTGATGAACTCCTTTAGCTTTTTCTTATCTGTGAAGCTCTTTATCTGACCTTCAATTCTGAATGGTAGCTTTGCTGGATAAAGTCATCTTGGTTGTAGGTTCTTGCTATTCATCACTTTGCATATTTCTTGCCACTCCCTTCTGGCCTGCAGGGTTTCTGTTGAGAAATCAGCTGACAGTCGTATGGGTATTCCCTTGTAGGTAATTGAGTCTCTTTCTCTTGCTGCTTTTAAGATTCTCTCTTTGTCTTTTGCCCTTGGCATTTTAATTATGATGTGTCTTGGTGTGGTCCTCTTTGGATTCCTTTTGTTTGGGGTTCTCTGCACTTCCTGGACCTGTAAGTCTATTTCTTTCACCAGATAGGGGAAGTTTTCTGTCATTATTTCTTCAAATAGGTTTTCAATATCTTGCTCTCTCTCATCTTCTGGTACCCCTATAATTCTGATGTTGGTACGTTTGAAGCTGTCTCAGAGGCTCCTTACACTATCTTCATATTTTTGGATTCTTTTTTCATTTTGCTTTTCCGGTTGGGTGTTTCTCGCTTCTTCGCATTTCAAATCTTTGACTTGATTCTTGCGCTCCTCTGGTTTGCTGTTGGGAGTCTGTATAATATTCTTTATTTCAGTCAGTGTATGCTTACTTTCTAGATGGTCATTTATCACACCATCGAGGATCTCATTAGATTTCCTGTACATCTCATCAAGTTTATTGACAGACTCTAGAAGCCTCTTGAGAGACCTCAAAAGTGTGGTTCTGAACTCAATATCCTCCCTTGATAGTTTTGTCCTGTTTCTTTGTCTCCGCATTTTTTACGCTTTCATGGTACACCCCCTAGTGGTCTTTGTGCGCAGTCTTGTTGTAGTTAAGCCTTGATTGTTGTATTTAATACTAGAGGGATTTGACCTCCAGGCCGACTCCCTGGTTCTATTATATTCACCAGTTTACTCTGTTCATCAGATTTTTTATTCACTTGATTTTTAGGTTCACTTGTTGGTAGATATGTATTTGCTGTTCATAATTTTTATCTTTACCTTTTTCTTCTTCTTCCTCTTCTTAAAGGATACCTTTCAGCATTTCATATAATACTGGTTTGGTGGTGATGAACTCCTTTAGCTTTTTCTTATCTGTGAAGCTCTTTATCTGACCTTCAATTCTGAATGATAGCTTTGCTGGATAAAGTAATCTTGGTTGTAGGTTCTTGCTATTCATCACTTTGAATATTTCTTGCCACTCTCTTCTGGCCTGAATAGTTTCTGTTGAGAAATCAGCTGACAGTCATATGGGTACTCCCTTGTAGGTAACTGACTGTCTTTCTCTTGCTGCTTTTAAGATTCTCTCTTTGTCTTTTGCTCTTGGCATTTTAATTATGATGTGTCTTGGTGTGGTTCTCTTTGGATTCCTTTTGTTTGGGGTTCTCTGCGCTTCCTGGACTTGGAAGTCTATTTGTTTCACCAGGTAGGGGAAGTTTTCTGTCATTATTTCTTCAAATAGGTTTTCAATATCTTGCCCTCTCTCTCTTCTGGCACCCCTATAATTCGGATGTTGGTACGCTTGAAGCTGTCCCAGAGGCTCCTTACACTATCTTCATATTTTTGGATTCTTTTTTCATTTTGCTTTTCCGGTTGGGTATATTTTGCTTCTTCGTATTTTAAATCTTTGACTTGATTCTTGAGATCCTCTAGTCTGCTGTTGGATCTCTGTATATTATTCTTTATTTCAGTCAGTGTATGCTTAATTTCTAGTTGGTCTTTTCTAATATCCTCCAGGGTCTCACTAAATTTATGGGTGGTTTCCATAAAATTCTTGAAAAACCTTAAAAGTGTGGTTTTGAACTCTATATCCAGTCATTTGCTTTCCTCCATTTCTCTCATTTGTGACCTGTTTCTTTGTCTCTGCATTTTTTATGCTTCCCTGTGTTGGTAGAGTGGCTTTCTGTGCTAGGTGTCCTATAGGGCCCAGTGGCTCAGCCTCCCCAATTACCTGAGGTGGACACTCTTGGTGCACCCCCTTGTGGGCTTTGTGCACAGTCTTGTTGTAGTTAAGCCTTGATTGTTGTAGGTATCACTGGGAGGAATTGACCTCCAGGCCCATTGGCTGTGAGAATCAGCTGTGTCTGCAGTGGGAGAACTTCTGTGCTGAAGACACCCTTCTGGGGCAAGACTTGCTTCAGTGGGGCTTTGGTGCACACTGAGTCTGCCCCCTGAGTGTGTTCCTTATGGATCTGAGGAGTTGTAATCTGGATGGTCCCACTTTGACCACTGGGCACACTGACTCTTGGTTCTAAGGAGGTGCTAATTTAGCCTCTTCCTGAGGCTACCCAGCAGGATCTACGAAGAGATCTGCAGATTCCCCTTCCTTTTTGGGGGGGGGGGGGGGTTTGGAGGTGCCCAGATGAGGCCCAACTGTGAAGCAATGCAAGCTGCTGTGGGGCCTTGGGTCTTCTCTTGGGAGTTCTGGGTCTGTCTGGCTCAGCTGCAGTTTGTTAGGTACTTTTCAGATTGCAAAGGGCCAGGGCATTCATATGCAAAAGCTTCTGCTGCAGCCTGGGTGGGGCGGGGTCTCAAGGAATCAAAGGGTGGAGCAAGCAGCTATGGCTGATCCTCCGCCCTGCCCTAAGGGGCCATGGGTCTCAATGTCCTGGTAATTGCTGCAAGCACCTCTGAGGGAAAGCCTCCCTCAAGTTCTGAGTTCTGCCTGCTGCCAGACAGTCCAGTTTCTCCGCCAGACAGTCCAGTTTCTCCCCGTATGAGTCCTGGGTCCCCAGAGACTTTCCGGAACTGAAGTTCAGAGCAGTCGGGAGCTTGTGACACCCTCCCAATTCAAAAAGCCACGTCCTCAGGTGCCCGCCCCTTTCCGCTGGCTGGAACCTCTGTACCTCTGCACTTTACTTTCGCAGCTCCTCAGTCTCAGTGTGCTTTTCTCTTTCCTTCTAGTTGTAGAATTTCCACTCAGCCAGCCTTCCTGTAGTTCTGGATGATGTCCGTTTTGTCTTTTCGTTGTATTTTTGAAGTTGTTGTGGGAGGCTGCAATTTCCAGTGTTTACCTATGCCGCCATCTTGGTTTCTCCTTTCTGCAGGATGTATTTTCTTTGTTACAAATTGAACATAATTAAAGCATAATGATTAATCACAAAACAATATGTAATTATACATTGTGAAATATTTATTTCTAATTACAAATAAATGAAATTTTGTCTTGATGCATGGTGTAGCATGGGTAACAGTCTTAATATAACAACAGTAAACTACATTGCTACATTTTGCGACAGTGTGTGTAAAAAGCCAACGTCAGTTCGAAGGTAGAGATTGCTTCTTTCTCACCAGATCAGAAATTCTCAGGATAGTCTTTGCAAGAGCACAACAAAGATCATCTTCCACAACAAGTCTACTTCTGTATTTAGACTTGATAACCAACAAGCTGGAAAACCCTGTTTCAAAAAGATATGTTGTTGGAAATGGAAGAAGAAGGCGCAACACAGTCTCAGACAGAACAGGGTATGACTGCAAACACTTGATCCAGAATTTTGTAACTGGCATTGTAGAGAAATCAGCTCTCGCTGCATCGTTGTTGATAAGTTCAATGAACTCCTGTGCTGTCTCAGGAACATCTTCAACTTTGACTGTGAATGGGCTTCTGGCAAGTGCAAATGGGGTGTCAGGTAGATTTGGAAAGTATGATGAAATTTTGTCTGCAAGCATGTGGAAGTGTTCTTTTGCCAGAGTCCATTCATTGTCTTCACTAGCTGAGTTTAGATGGCTGGTAGAGACCCCCCCCCACCCAAAAGCTAGTAGCCATTGAAAGTCCTAGCAAAGGTCAGGGCTGTGCACCACCCAGTTAATCTAGGAACCACTCAGTTAATTTAGGTAATAATAGTTGAAGCATCCCCACCTTAGTCCCTTTAATTCCTTAGATGCTTATGTAGATCCTTGTTGATTATTGTTAATCAGATACTCCCGGAAATCTATTGATGAGCTAATCAGATACTCTGCCTACACTCAGAAATCTATTGATGAGTTAATCAGATACTTTTGTCTACTCCTGGAAATTGTCTGCTGATCTGTGTGTCATTGAAACTTCCTTACCCTAAGGGCTACCCCAGATCAATAAAAGCTTGGTGAGACCTAAGCACAAGAGGAAGTCCTTTGGGACTTGCCTGCCTGGTCCCCCAATATTGCAAAATTATCTTGTGTCTTTTTCTCTCATTTGCTGTGCGGCTCCACTTTCAGGTACTGAACCCTACTCCACGCAGAACGTGGAGGGAGTGTTACTCGACATTCTTTCACAGAAATTATCATTGTAATCCTTTTGTCTGGTTCAATGTCATGTTCCTCAAAGAAAGCAGATAAGGTAGGCAACATATAAATTTTATTTTCATCCAATTATTTTTGCCAAAGCTGAAGTTTCATTTGGAGTGATCAGATCTTTTCAGACAAATCGAGGCATGTTGCAGTTGGTCTTTTCAGTGATAAATGTAACTCATTCAAGATGGCAAAGATGTCAACCAAGTAAGCTATTTTCTGCAGTTCACTTTTATCACCGAAAAGTGCTTCGAACTGCAGTCTCTCTTTCTGATTAAAAACCGTTTTGAGTTTATCACGAAGCTCAAAAACATGTTTTAAAGTTTTTCCTCTTGACAACCATCTCACTTCAGTGTGAAATAGCAGAGCATTGTTTGGCGCATCCAACTCATTGCACAGTTGCAAAAACAGTTGACTGTTTAAAGTGCTCACCTTTACAAAATTGAAACAACTTATGACGCTTTTCATTACTTCTGGTAACTCTTGTGGCAGTGTCTTCATTGCTAATATTTGTCCATGAATCATACAGTGAGTTCCGATGACTTTTGGTGACTCATTCAGTACCAAACATTGAAATCCAGATCGACATCCTAGCATAGCTGGAGCACCATCTGTGCAAATACTACAAACCTTTTCCCAAGAGGTCTTATGCTCTTTCAGAAATGAACCAACTGTGTCAAATACATCACGTGCAGTAGTTGTCGTTTCAAGAGGTTTGCAAAAAAGAATCTCATCTTTAAAGTCGCCATCATTAATATACCTCATGTAAACCAGTAACTGTGAACAGTTTGCAAAGTCTGTAGATTCATCAAGCTGGATACTAAATATTGGAAGTGGAGCAGATTTAATTTCCTGGGTTACCTGATCAAGAATATCAGCAGACATGTCATCTATTCTTCTGAGGACCGTGTTGTTAGATAAGGAAATTGCACTCAATTTTGTAACAAATTCATCTCCAATCATAACTCGAACAATGTCTTTGGCCGCTGGCAACAGTAAATCCTCAGCAATGGTGTGAGGTTTCATAGCTCTTGCAATTCTGAGTGACACCAAATACGAAGCTTCAATGGCTGCTACGTTTTGTTTGTGGTACTTGCCACCAGTGTCAAGTCTGGCTTTCTTGAGTCCATCAGCTTTGCTTCTAAAATGGTATCCTTGCCGGCAAAGCTCGATGCTTGCTATCAAAATGGCGTTCTAGTTTGTTCGGCTTCATAGATTTGGCTGATGGAACTTCACAACAAATAACACATTGTGGTTTCTCAATTCCTGCTGTAATTATTGAGGTAAAACCATACTATAAAAAATCCTCACTATATTTTCTTTTCTTAACATTCTTTGAAACAAGATGGCAGCGGAATAGGCAGACACGTCCCAGGTCTTGTCCCGGAGCAAATGGAGTGAGCAGCTGAAACTAATAACACCCACCTCGAATTGGTGAAGTATACTCAGTTGGTGAGACAGTTTGCAGCCGGGAAGGGCAGAGTTCCCCTGGAAAGGTAAAAACCAGGGATCTGGGCAGGAAAGTTTGCCAGACCTCTGAGCTCAGAGGGTCAGAGGGAGACCGCATGGCACACAGCTGCATCTCTTGGGACAGACACAGCCCCTGACTGGGGAAAGGAGATCCGCAGGACTGTTGGCGCCGGGGGATTTGAGATCTGGGTTCTGTAATTATGGAGGACTGAGCCTAAAAGGGGCAGCCTGAAGTGCTGACCAGACCATGCAGTGCCAGGAAGAGAGGAGCTTACAGAGACTCAGCCTTCCCCATTTCTGTGGCCGGCGTTTGTGTGTTTGTTTTCACTGAACCCTGTTCATAGGACATTTCGGATACAGACACTCACCTGTGCTAAAGAGTGGGAGCAGGTGTGGATGAGTAGAATCTGGGGAGAGGCTGGGGAAAGAAGGGGGGCCAGGAGAAGTGGCAGCAAATTGAGTGCTGAGTCACCCCTGAGCCCAGGACTTGGGCAGCCATTTTCCCCTGAGGCTATAACTCCTCCCTCAAAGGCCCCAGGCAAGGAATACAGCCACACCCAGATTCCTGAATAAAATGAAGGATTAAAATAATCTGATTAGTCCCTGAGAGTTAACAGGGTCTGGCCTATAGAGGGCCTTTCAGTCCCAGCAACAACAACAACAACAAAATCACAGACATTACAGAAAACTGGGATCTTAAGCCAGCCAAAGGAATGACATTTCTATTTTTCATTTTTATTTTTTTATTATTATTTTGTTAGCTTTTTTCTTTTTTCTTTTTTTAAAATTAAATCTTTATTGTTCAGATTATTACATTAGTTACTCTTTTTTCCCACCATAACTCCCCTCCACCCAGTTCCCACCCCACCCTCCGCCCTCACACCCCACCCACTGTCCTCATCCATAGGTGCACGATTATTGTCTAATCTCTTCACTCACCCCCACACCCATTTCCCCCGCCCCAAGAATAGTCAGTCCATTCCCATTCTATGTCCCTGATTCTATTACAATCACCAGTTCATACTGTTCACCAGATTATTTATTCACTTGATTTTTAGATTCACTTGTTGATAGATGTGTATTTGTTGTTCATAATTTGTATCTTTACCTTTTTCTTCTTCTTCCTCTTCTTAAAGGATAGCTTTCAGCATTTCATATAATACTGCTTTGTGTTATGCCCAGATTTCAGGATCCCCAAGAAACCACATCAGGGAGCCAGCCATGTCTGATGCAAAAGCATAAGAGTCTTTATTCAAGCTAGCTCGGCTCCCCCACCTTGCCGACACAGCAGCAGGAAGCAGAGAGAGAGATAACTCTGTGTGGAGACGGGTTATATAGGGGGAGTTGGAGTAAGTGGAGGAGAAAGGACTGTGCTCTGCCGATTGGCCAGGCAAGAGTCGGTGTCTTGTTCCTGGGTGTGGCTAGCAGAGGCTTAGACTTCCGGGAAGAAGCTCCTTGCCAAGCACTTGGCCAAGGTAAGATGGAGCACTTACCCTGGGGCAAGGTGGAGGGCGTAGCCCTTACCCTGGGGCAAGGTGGAGGGCCTAGCCCTTACCCTGGGGCAAGGTGGAGGGCCTAGCCCTTACCCTGGGGCAAGGTGGAGGGCCTAGCCCTTACCCTGGGGCAAGGTGGAGGGCCTAGCCCTCGCCCTTTCAGTTTGGTGGTGATGAACTCCTTTAGCTTTTTCTTATCTGTGAAGCTCTTTATCTGGCCTTCACTTCTGAATGATAGCTTTGCTGGATAAAGTAATCTTGGTTGTAGGTTCTTGCTATTCATCACTTTGAATATTTCTTGCCACTCCCTTCTGGCCTGCAAAGTTTCTGTTGAGAAATCAGCTGACAGTCGTATGGGTACTCCCTTGTAGGTAACTGAGTCTCTTTCTCTTGCTGCTTTTAAGATTCTCTCTTTGTCTTTTGCTCTTGGCATTTTAATTATGATGTGTCTTGGTGTGCTCCTCTTTGGATTCCTTTTGTTTGGGGTTCTCTGCGCTTCCTGGACTTGGAAGTCTATTTGTTTCACCAGGTAGGGGAAGTTTTCTGTCATTATTTCTTCAAATAGGTTTTCAATATCTTGCTCTCTCTCATCTTCTGGCACCCCTATAATTCGGATGTTGGTATGCTTGAAGCTGTCCCAGAGGCTCCTTACACTATCTTCATATTTTTGGATTCTTTTTTCATTTTGCTTTTCCGGTTGGGTGTTTTTTGCTTCTTCGTATTTCAAATCTTTGACTTGATTCTTGCGACCCTCTGGTCTGCTGTTGGGAGTCTGTATAATGTTCTTTATTTCAGTCAGTGTATGCTTAATTTCTAGTTGGTCCTTTCTCACAACATCGAGGGTCTCATTAGATTTCTTGAGGATCTCACTACATTTATCGGCGGTCTCACCAGTCTTCTTGAAGATCTCACTACATTTATTGGCAGTCTCACCAGTCTTTTCAAGGGCCTTATTAAATTTATCGGCGGCTTCTAGACAGTTCTTTAAAGACCTTAAAAGTGTGATTTTTGAACTCTATATCCAACAGTTTGCTTTCCTCCAATTCTGTCGTTTGTGTCCTGTTTCTTTGTCTCGGCATTTTTTATGCTTCGCTGTGTCCATAGAGTGCCTTTCTGTACTAAATGTCCCAATTACCTGAGGTAGACACGCTTGGTGCACCCCCTTGTGGGCTTTGTGCACAGTCTTGTTGTAGTTAAGCCTTGATTGTTGTAGGTATCACTGGGAGGAATTGACCTCCAGGCCAATTGGCTGTGAGAATCAGCTGTGTCTTAGTATTTTACTTCAGCACTGCGCCTCCTCTGAGCCTTGGTATGCTTTTCTCTTTCCTCCTAGTTGTAGAACTTCCACTCAGCCAGTCTTCTTGTGGTTCTGGATGATGTCCGTTCCGTCATTTAGTTGTATTTTTGAAGTGGTTGTTTGAGGCAGCAAACTCCTGTGTTTACCTATGCCGCCATCTTGGTTTCTCCTTCTTTTTTCTTTATTTTCCCTTTTTTTTCTTTGTTGCTTCTTTTTTATTGCTTCTTTCTTTGTTCTCCTTTTTTTTGTTTGTTCTTTTATTTCCTACTTCTCTTCACATTAGTTTTTTCAACCATGTGAGCAGCAGACACGTGAGTGGCACGCTCTTGTCCAATGAGCATCAGCCCCGTGAGCAGCCTGCCTCGGGCCTAAGAGCAGCAGCCTCATGTGGCCTGCCCCTGTCCAAGGAGCAGTAGCTGCATGAGCAGCCCGCTTCCACGTCTGAAGAGCAGCAACCAGGCAAGCAGTCCGACCTGTCTGAGGAGCAGCAGCTGCACGAACAGTCTTCCTACATCTGAGGAGCAGCAGCCCTGTGCAGCCTGCCCCCATCCGAGGAGCAGCAGCTGTGCACAGCCCACACCCTGCACAAGTCCAAGGAGCAGCAGCTGCACAAGCATCTTGCCCTCACCCAAGCAGCAGCAGCCGCACGAGCAGCCTGCCCAATCTGAGGAACAGCAGCTGTGTGAAAAGCCCACCCACTTCCGAGGAGCAGCAGTTCTGAGAGCAGCCCATCCCAATTTGAGGAACAGCGGCAGCCCACCCCGGTCCAAGGAGTAGCAGCCATATGAGCAGTCCGACCTGTCTGAGGAGCAGCAGCTGCACAAACAGTCTTCCTACGTCTGAGGAGCGGCAGCCCTACACAGTACGCACCAGTCCAAGGAGCAGAGCCACAACAGCCTGCACCTGTCCGACGAGCAGCAGCCAGTCCTAGGAGCAGTAGCCCCACAAGCAGCCCACCACATCACAGGAACAACAGCAGCGTGCAGCCAGCCTTCATTCAAGGATCAGCAGCCACGTGAGCAGTCCGCCCCAATTCAAGGAGTAGCAGCTGCGTGTGTAGCCTGCCCCCATCCAAGGAACAGAAGCCTCATGATCAGCACATCCTCTGTCTGAGGAACAGCAGCTGTGTGTGAAGCCTCCCCCCACCAGCCAGAGGACCCACCACAGCTGTGAACAGCACCTACCAGAGGAGCTGCTGCCAACTGAGGAGCAGCTGCTACCACAACTGCCCAAGGAGCAACCGCAGCCCTGTCACCCAAGGAGCAGCCCGTGAACAACTCAACATCTAGATATGGCGGTACGATCAAACATGTGTAGACAAAGAAAATCCCAAAGGAAAGAAAAGGACTCGCCAGAAAAGCAGCTAAGTGATACAGAGGCATGCAACATGACAGAAAAAGAATTCAGATTAAGGGTCCTAGAGTGCATAAACCGGATGGAGGAAAAAATCAACAACTTATTCAAGAAGCAAGAAGAAAGAGATGAAAAAAATCAATAAATTATGTAAGAACCAAGAAGAAATGAAGAGTGATATAGCTGCAATAAAAAAACACCATTGCAAGTTTCAACAGTAGACTAGGAGAAGTGGAGGACCAAATTAGCGAATTACAAGACAGGGAAACAAAACACACCCAAACTGAACAGCAATTGGAGAAAGAAATTAAAAGACAGGAGGAGAGCCTAAGGGAGCTATGGGACAACATGAAACGAAACAACATACAAATAATAGGGGTGGTGCTAGAACAACAGAAAGAGGACCAAGGGTTAGAAAACCTATTTGAAGAAATAATATCAGAAAACTTCCCTGAGGTGGGGAAGAAAAAAGTCACACAAGCACAGAGAGTCCCAAACAAGGTGAACTCAAAAAGACCCACACCAAGACACATCATAATTACCATGGCAAATGTTCAGGACAAAGAGAGAATCTTAAAGGCTGCAAGAGAGAGACGGAACGTTACATACAAGGGATCTCCCATTAGATTATCAAACGATTTCTCAACAGAAACACATCAGGCCAGAAAAAAATGGACAGAAATTTACAAAGTGATGCAAAGCAAAGGACTGAATCCAAGAATACTCTATCCAGCAAGGCTATCATTCAAAATTGAAGGGGAAATAAGAAGCTTCACAGACAAAAAAAGGCTATAGGAGTTTATCACCACCGAGCCAGCAATGCAAGAAATGCTAAAGGGACTGGTGTAAAAAGAAGAAATAAAAAGCTCAGAAAGAAAACAGCCACACAAAAAAAGAAATGGCTACAAACAAGTACCTTTCAATAATAACTTTAAATGTAAATGGACTAAATGCTCCAATCAAAAGACATCGAGTGGCTGAATGGATAATAAAACATGACCCATACATTTGCTGTCTACAAGAGACCCACCTCAGAAGAAGGGACTCACACAGACTGAAAGTGAAGGGATGGAAAAATATCTTTCAGGCAAATGGAAATGAAAAAAAAGCTGGGGTAGCAATACTTATATCTGACAAAATAGACCTCAAAGTGAAGGCCATAACAAGAGATAAGGAAGGCCACTTCATAATACTAAAGGGATCAATACAACAAAAAGATATAACTCTGATAAACATATATGCACCCAATGCAGGAGCACCCAAATACATAAAAAACTCCTGGAAGATATCAAAGGAGAGATCGACAACAATACAATCATAGTAGGGGACTTTAATACACCGCTGACATCACTGGATAAATCCTCTAGACAAACAAACAGCAAAGAAACAGCAATCCTAAATGACTCACTAGATCAGATGGACTTAATTGACATCTTCAGAACACTTCACCCCAAAGCCACGGAATATACATTCTTCTCAAGGGCTCATGGGACATATTCAAAAATAGACCACATATTGGGTCACAAGCAAAGTCTCCCCAAATTCAAGAAGATTGAAATCATACCAAGCATCTTCTCAGACCACTATGGCATAATATTAGAAATAAACTACAATAAAAACAAACCAAAATACTCAAACACTTGGAAGCTGAATAGCATGTTATTAAATATTGATTGGGTTAACAATGAGATCAAAGAAGGAATTAAAAACATCCTGGAAACTAATGACAATGAAAACACAGCAATTCAAAACCTATGGGACACAATGAAAGCTGTCCTGAGAGGGAAGTTTATAGCTCTATAAGCCTATCTCAAAAAAACAAGAAAAAATGATAGTAAATCATCTAACTCTACAACTCAAAGAATTAGAAAGAGAGCAAGAAGAAAAGCCCAGAGTGAGCAGAAGGAAGGAGATAATAAAGATTAGAGCAGAAATAAATGACATAGAGACCAAAAAAACGATAGAGAAAATCAATGAAACCAAGAGCTGGTTCTTTGAAAGGATAAACAAGATTGATGAACCTCTAGCCAGGCTCACCAAGAAGCAAAGAGAGAGGACTCAAATAAACAAAATCAGAAATGATAGAGGCGAAATAACAACAGATCCCACAGAAATACAAATGATTGTTAAACAATACTATGGACAACTCTATTCCAACAAACTAGACAACCTGGAGGAAATAGACATATTCCTAGAAAAATACAACATTCCAAAACTCAATCAGGAAGAATCTAAAAATCTCCACAGGCCAATAACTATGGAAGAAATTGAAGCAGTCATCAGGAAGCTTCCAGCAAACAAAAGCCCATGACCAGACGGCTTCACAGGGTGTTTTACCAAACATTCAAGGAAGAACTAAAACCTATCCTCCTCAGATTACTACAAAAAATCCAAGAGGAAGGAACACTTCCAGGCTCATTCTATGAAGCCAGCATCAACCTAATACCAAAACCAGATAAAGACAACACAATGAAAGAGAATGACAGGCCAATATCCCTCATGAACATAGATGCCAAAATCCTCAACAAAATCTTAGCAAAACAGATCCAGCAGTACATCAGAAAGATCATACACCATGAGCAAGTAGGATTTATCCCGAGGATGCAAGGATGGTACAATATCCGAAAATCAATAAACGTGATACATCACATAAACAAATTGAAAGAAAAAACCACATAATCATAGCAATTGATGCAGAAAAAGCATTTGACAAAATCCAACACCCATTTTTGATAAAAACTCTCAGCAAGATGGGAATAGAAGGATCATACCTCAACATAATAAAAGCCATATATGACAAACCCACAGCCAACATCATACTCAATGGACAAAAACTAACACCATTTCCCCTAAGGACAGGAACAAGACAGGGATGCCCACTCTCACCACTCCTGTTCGATATAGTACTGGAAGTATTAGCCATTGCAATTAGACAAGAAGAAGAAATAAAAGGCATCCAAATTGGAGAAGAAGAAGTAAAGCTGTCCTTATTTGCAGATGATATTATACATAAAAAACCCTAAAGACTCCATCAAAAAACTATTAGAATTAATAAATGAATTCGGCAATGTAGCAGGATACAAAATTAATGCCAAGAAATCTATGGCATTTCTATACACCAATAGTGAACTTACAGAAAGAGAGACTAAAAAAACAATCCCATTTACCATCGCATCAAAAAAATTAAGATACCTAGGAATAAACTTAACTAAAGAGGCAAAAGACCTCTACTCAGAAAACTACAGGACGTTGAAAAAAGAGATAGAGGAAGACATAAACAGATGGAAGAACATACTATGTTCATGGATTGGTAGAATCAACATCATTAAAATGTCCATACTACCCAAAGCAATCTATAAATTCAACGCATTTCCCATTATAATACCAACGGCATATTTCACAGACCTAGAACAAACTCTCCAAAAATTCATCTGGAAAAAAAAAAGACCCCGAATAGCTGCAGTGATCCTGAGAAAGAACAAAGTAGGTGGGATCTCAATGCCAGATATCAAGCTGTATTACAAAGCCACTGTTCTCAAAACTGCCTGGTACTGGCACAAGAACAGACATATAGATCAATGGAATAGAATAGAGAACCCAGAAATCGGCCCCAACCAATATGCTCAATTAATATTTGACAAAGGAGGCAAGAACATACAATGGAGTCAAGATAGTCTCTTCAATAAATGGTGTTGGGAAAATTGGACAGATATATGCAAAAAAATGAAACTAGACCACCAACTTACACCATACACAAAAATAAACTCAAAATGGATAAAGGACTTAAATGTACGATGGGAAACCATAAAAATACTAGAAGAATCCAAAGGCAACAAAATCTCAGACATATGCCGAAGCAATTTCCTCACCGATACAGCTGCTAGGGCATTGGAAACTAAAGAGAGAATAAACAAATGGGACTACATCAAAATAAAAAGCTTCTGCATGCAAAAGAAACCATCAACAAAACAACAAGAAAGCCCACTGCATGGGAGAACATATTTGCCAATGTTATCACCGATAAGGGTTTAATCTCCAACATTCAAAGGGAACTCATACAACTTAACAAACGGAAGATAAACCATCCAATCAAAAAATGGGCAAAGGACCTAAATAGACACCTTTCAAAAGAGGACATTCAGAAAGCCAAGAGACATATGAAAACATGCTCAAAGTCAGTAATCATCGGAGACACCCAAATCAAAACAACAATGAGGTACCATCTCACACCTGTCAGAATGGCTATCATCAACAAATCCACAAACAACAAGTGCTGGAGAGGATGTGGAGAAAAAGGAACACTCGTGCACTGCTGGTGGGAATGCAGACTGGTGCAGCCACTATGGAAGACAGTATGGAGCTTCCTCAAAAAACTAAAACTGGAACTCCCATTTGACCCCGTGATCCGACTTCTAGGAATATATCCCAAGAAAACAGAAACACCAATCAGAAATGATATATGCACCCCTATGTTCATAGCAGCACAATTCACCATAGCAAAGATCTGGAAACAGCCTAAGTGCCCATCAGTAGATGAATGGATTAGAAAACGGTGGTACATCTACACGATGGAATACTATGCTGCTGTAAAAAAGAAGGAATTCTTACCATTTGGAACAGCATGGATGGAACTGGAGAGCATTATGCTAAGTGAAATAAGCCAGTCAATGAAGGAAAAACACCACATGATCTCACTCACCCATGGATAATAAAGACCATTATAAACTTATGAACAAAAATAGATACAGAGGCAGAGCTGCCTCAAACAGACTGTCAAACTACAGCGGGAAGGCCAGGAGGGTTGGGGGTAGGGGGGTAAGAGGTTAACCGAAGGACTTGTATGCATGCATATAAGCATAACCAATGGACATAAGACACTTGGGGGTAGGGGAGGCCAGGGGATTATCAAGGGCGGGGGGAAAAAAAGGAGACATATGTAATACTCTTTGTAATACTTTAAGCAATAAATAATAATAATAATAATAAAAACAGAAAAAAACATTCTTCTCTACATGATCCATTGTCATGGGATGGTTTGTTAATGAAAATAATATATAACAATAGCTTTAATAATACAAAAGATCATACATGCCATAGTTCAGTCCATACAGTACATTAAAGTTTCCTATGATTTACCATTCTCTGTGTTTTTTTTACACACCTGTTACTATCACAAGGGGGCAGTATTCACATCAACCATAGCTGAATATAAAAAGACCGATCAGCATCCAGATTATGTTCCCATGGTACAGATATCTTTTTTTTGCAGTAGTTGATGATTTTACAGTACATGATTTTACATTTACCCAGTAATTATAATTCATGAAGTGTCGTTTTACCTCCAATACTGCTGCTTTCAAAACAGTAGTTGCTTTTAACAAAGTAGCTGCTTTTAACACAGCAGCTGATTTCTACACAGTAGCTGCTCTCTACACATGTGTGACTGGTCCGCATAAGTACATTATGGCGCCAACCCTGTCACATAAACCTGTATTTGGGTTGGCGTGATGATGTCATCATGCTGGGTACTCGTGTGTGGGTGTATCTGCATGTGGGCGGACCCACCTGGAGACGGACAGAGGAGCGGTGTCTCAGTTCCTAAGACCATTGAAAATATGTGTTTTCCGATGGTCTTAGGCAACCCCTGTGAAAGGGTCGTTCAACCCCCAAAAGGGTCTTGACCCACAGGTTGAGAACCGCTGGCTTAGATAGTTCTCTCTTTTCTGTGAAACTCTTTATCTGACCTTCAATTCTAAATGAGAGTTTTGCTGGGTAGAATAATCTTGGTTCCAGGTCCTTGTTTTTCATCACTTTGAATATTTCTTGCCCCTCCCTTCTAGCCTGCAAAGTTTCTGTTGAGAAATCAGCTGACAGTAGTATGGGTGTTCCCTTGTGGGTAACTAACTGCATTTCTCCTGCTGCTTTTAAGATTCTCTCTTTGCTCTAACCAGTTTGGCTCAGTGGATAGAGTGTCAGCCTGCGGACTCAAGGGTCCCAGGATCGATTCTGGTCAAGGGCATGTGCCTTGGTTGCGGACATATCCCCAGTAGGGAGTGTGCAGGGGGCAGCTGAATTGATTTTTCTCTCTCATCGATGTTTCTAACTCTCTATCCCTCTCCCTTCTTCTCTGTAAAAAAATCAATGAAATATATATTTTTAAAAAAGATTCTCTCTTTGTCTTTTGCTCTTGGCATTTTAATTATGATGTGTCTTGGTGTGGGTCTCTTTGGGTTCCTCTTGTTTGGGACTCTTTGTGCTTCCTGTATTTGTATGTCTATTTCTTTCACCATGTAGGGGAAGTTTCCTGTCATTATTTTTTTCACATAGGTTTTTAATTCCTTGCTCCCTCTCGTCTCCTTCCAGTAACCCATGATGCAAATGTTAGTACACTTAAAGTTGCCCCAGAGGCTCCTTACACTATCTTCATATTTTTGGATTATTTTTGTTGTTGTTGTTCTTCTGATTGGGTGTTTCTTTGTTGTTGTTGTTGTTTTTTTGGGTTTGTTTTTTTTTTTTTGCTTTCTCATATTCCAATTCACTGATTTGATTCTCTGCATCCTGTACTCTACTGTTGATTCCCCATAAATTATTCTTCATTTCAGTTAGTGGATCCTTCATTTCTGACTGGTCCTTTTTCATGTCTCTGATGTTCTCACTAAGTTCCAGAAGCTCTCATTAAGTTCCTTGAGCATCCTTATAGCCATTGTTTAGAACTCTGTATCTAGTAGTTTGCTTGTATCCATTTCATTTAGTTCTTTTTCTGGGGATTTCTTCTGTTCTTTTATTTGTGACATGTTTCTTTGTCTCCACATTTTGGCTGCTTCCTTGTGTTTTTTTCTATGTATTAGGTAGAGCTGATATGTCTCCAAAAATTGGTAGAGTGGCCTTGTGTAGAAGGTGTCCTGTATGGCCTAGCAGCTCAGCCTCTCCAGTCACCTGAGCGGGGCACTCTAGGTGAGCCCCTGTGGAGCTGTGTGCACTGTCCTGTTGTAGTTGAGCCTTGATTGCTGTTGGTGTCACTGTGAAGAATTGACCTCCAAGACAAGCTGTGACTACAGTGGAAGAGCTGTTGTGCAGGAGACACCCCTATGGATCAGGACTTGCTTCAGTTGGGCTTTGGTGCTCACTGAGTCTGTTGCTTGTGGATGTGTAGAGTTATAATCTGGTGTGGTCTGAAGCTGTCCACCAGGTGCACTGGCTCTGGGACCTCCTGGGAGGTGCAAAGTCAACCATTGCCTGTGTCCTGCCAAAAGGCCACAGAAAGCGTGCCAGCTGTTTAGTTGGGGCCACTGTTGATTCCCTGTAAATTATTATTCACTTTAGTTAGTGTATCCTTTATTTCTGACTGGTTCTTTTCTATGGTTTTCATGCCCTTTATGCTGTTGAAATTCTCACTAAGTTCATGGAGCATCCTTATAACCAGTGTTTTGAACTCTGCATTTAGTAGATTGCTCACCTCCATTTTGTTTATTCCTTTATCTGAAGTTTTGTTCTGTTATTTCATGTGGGACATGTTTCTTTGTCTCCACATTTTGGCCGCCTCCCTGTGTTTGTTTCTATGTGTTAGGCAGAGATTCTACATCTCTTGGGCTTGGTAGAGTGGCCTTATGGAGTAGTGTTCTGTCAGATCCAGTGGCACAGCCTCCTTGACCACCTAAGCTGGGCACTCCAGGTGTGCCCTCTCCACCTATGTGGGTTGTGTACACTCTCCTATTGTAGTTGAGCTTTGATTGCTGTTGGCACGTCAATGGGAGGGATTTACCCCCAGGCCTATTGCCTGCAAAGACTGGCTGAGACCAACCACTCTGGAGAATCAGCTGTGCAAAGGCCCACCCCATGGAGCAGGACTTACTTCAGCTGGGTTCTGGTGACTGCTGAGTCAGCCTCTGGATTGTGTCCCTTGTGGAGGTGGTTGAGTAGTGCTTTGACATGTTCTGAAACTCTCCACTGGGTGTGCTGGCTTTGGGGCCTCCCAGGAGGGGCAAGCCAAGGTCAGCCGCTGCCTGTCTTCTGTTAGGGGCCACAAGTATAAGTTACAAAGCAATCTGCAGATGGCTGCTACTTGTGCTGGGCCTGGAGGTGCCCAAGAGAGTCCAAGCTGTGAACCAAGGTCATCTGCTGCTAGTAACCCAAACACCTGACTCTTAATTGACTTCTCATTTTACTTCCTCATAACCTTACTTACTCAGTCAGTGAAATGGGAATAAGAATGCCTATCTTGTCAGCTCTAATCTAGGATGACTATGAATATAAAGGGAGGCCATAATCTGAAAATGTTCTTTAAAAGATTGAGCTACTCTATGGAATTGGAAGGCATTTTTTTATATTGTGTGTTGGTGGTTACCAGAGCCATCTGGGATCTACCAATCTTAGTTAGAGTGACATCAACTATTTGAATAATAAATAATAAATGGGGCTTATTAGCTAAAATAACATCACATACCCAGGGCACATACCCAGGGCACATACCCAGGCTTGGACTCTCTTGGGCACATACCCAGGCCCGATCTCTGGTAGGAGGCATGGAGGAGGCAGCTGATTGATGTTTTACTCTCACATGGATGTTTCTCTCTCTCTCTCTCTCTCTCTCGCCCTCTCCCTTCCATTCTCTCTAAACATCTATTTTAAAATCTTAAAAAAGAGAGAAGAGAAAGAGTGAGTCTTAATGAGCTAGTGGAGCCCTTGAGCAGGTGCACCTCCTCTTCTCACGCCCCCCCCCCCCCACCCCTACACACACCCTGCCCCACATTCTTTGTTTTTTAAGCCAATTTGAATTGAATTTATTTTTCACTGGTAGCCAAATTGGAATAAGATACCTTCATATGTAACCGGGGCTCCCTGCGTCTGAGTGCAGAGCTCTGGTGACCTATGCTATAGAATCTGGTTACCCAGGCTCGTGTAATACCTATGACAGACCAAGGCCACCAGAATGAGTTTCCCACCCACCCATCCGTGAGCAGAGAGGGAGGGAGGTGGGAGGGAATGTGTCTGAAGGAGGGTGAGGTGGGAGCAGAGCAGGTGAATGACAGGCAGGACTGACAGGCTGTCCTTGCTCTTCTTGCTCAGCCCCAGGCGGGAGGACAAGAGCACACCTTCAGTGTGGTTGACATTTGGGACTCGTGAGTCCTCTGCTGTACCTTTGGGGATTGTGGCCCATCAGGGTCTTTGAATTAGATCCAAACCTCCATCCTGCCCTGTGGGGTGGGGCGGGGGAGGAGCTCATTGGCTCCTTTAGCCAACAAGCTTATGGGCAAGAGGCCAGTACAGTGTCATCCCCTCACCAGGGGCTGCCTCCTGATGAGTCCATTTCTCGGCCCTTTCTGTACTGTCTCAGCTCCTGAGCACGGCTGCTTCTTGCCCCCACCCCAGGTGTCCCCCCTGCACAAGAGTCAGCTTTGGCTGCTAGGCTTCCTCATGCCTCCAGACAGCGGTTTGGGGCTAGTAGGTCAGACTGTGGTCAGGGTGTTGGGCTGGAAGGGGTGCTCACATGCTGCAACAGTGTCTGGCTTTTCTTCAGAGCAGAAAATCCCATGAAGCTTCCAGAACCCTCTTGGTTCGTGTCTCCCCTCCCAGTTGAAAGAACGTGTGTCTCCCCTCCCAGTTGAAAGAACGTGTGTCTTTAGAGCCTGTGTGAGTGTTCGGGTTTCAGGGCCCTTGAACTGAGCTTCTCTTCTTGTACGCGTTCTCATTCACACCACCCTACTATGGCTGCATTGCTGTCGATCTCTCCCTGTGAGTCCTCCAGAAGTTTTTAATGTATTTAGGTGCTCTTATACTGCGAGCATGTATGTTTACCAGGGTTATATCCTCTTATTGTATCGATCCCTTTAGTTTATGAAGTGGCATTCCATATCTCTTGTTATGGGCTTCACTTTGAGGTCTATTTTGTCAGATATGAGTATTGCTATCCCAGCTTTTTTCATTTCCATTGGAATTTTTTTCCATTTCTTCACTTTCATTCTCTGTGAGTCCTTTGTTCTGAGGTGGGTCTCTTGTAAACAGCATATATATGGTTCATGTTTTCTTATCCATTCAGCTACCCTACATATATTTTTTCTTTTTTTCTTCTTTTTTTTTAAAATTAAATCTTTATTGTTCAGATTATTATAGTTGTTCCTCTTTTTTCCCCCCATAGCTCCCCTCCACCTGGTTCTCACTCACTCCCCGCCCTCACCACCTCCCTCCCCCACTGTCCTCATCCATAGGTGCACGATTTTTGTCTGGTCTCTTCCCGCATCCCCCACACCCCTTTCCCCCCCAAGAATTGTCAGTCCACTCCCTTTCTATGCCCCTGGTTCTATTATATTCACCAGTTTACTCTGTTCATCAGATTTTTTATTCACTTGATTTTTAGATTCACTTGTTGATAGATATGTATTTGCTGTTCATAATTTTTATCTTTACCTTTTTCTTCTTCCTCTTTTTAAAGAATACCTTTCAGCATTTCATATAATACTGGTTTGGTGGTGATGAACTCCTTTAGCTTTTTCTTATCTGTGAAGCTCTTTATCTGACCTTCAATTTTGAATGATAGCTTTGCTGGATAAAGTCATCTTGGTTGTAGGTTCTTGGCATTCATCACTTTGAATATTTCTTGCCACTCCCTTCTGGCCTGCAAAGTTTCTGTTGAGAAATCAGCTGACAGTCATATGGGTACTCCCTTGTAGGTAACTGATTTTCTTTCTCTTGCTGCTTTTAAGATTCTCTCTTTGTCTTTTGCTCTTGGCATTTTAATTATGATGTGTCTTGGTGTGGTCCTCTTTGGATTCCTTTTGTTTGGGGTTCTCTACGGTTCCTGGACTTGTTAGTCTATTTGTTTCACCAGGTAGGGGAAGTTTTCTGTCATTATTTCTTCAAATAGGTTTTCAATATCTTGCCCTCTCTCTTCTTCTGGCACCCCTATAATTCAGATGTTGGTATGCTTGAAGCTGTCCCAGAGGCTCCTTACATTATCTTCATATTTTTGGATTCTTTTTTTCATTTTGCTTTTCCGGTTGGGTGTTTTTTGCTTCTTCGTATTTCAAATCTTTGACTTGATTCTTATGACCCTCTGGTCTGCTGTTGGGAGTCTGTATAATATCCTTTATTTCAGTCAGTATATGCTTAATTTCTAGTTGGTCCTTTTTCATAACCTTGAGGGTCTCACTAGATTCCTTGAGGGTCTCACTACATTTATTGGCGGTCTCACCAGACTTTTTGAGGGTCTTACTAAATTTATTGGCAGTTTCTAGAAAGCTCTTGAAAAACCTTGAAAGTGTGGTTTTGAATTCTATATCCAATAGTTTGCTTTCCTCCATTTATGTCATTTGTGTCCTGTTTCTTTGTCTCTGCATTTTTTATGCTTCCCTGTGTTGATAGAGTGGCTTTCTGTGCTAGGTGTCCTATAGGGCCCAGTGGCTCAGCCTCCCCAATTACCTGAGGTGGACACTCTTGGTGCACCCCCTTGTGGGCTTTGTGCACAGTCTTGTTGTAGTTAAGCCTTGATTGTTGTAGGTATCACTGGGAGGAATTGACCTCCAGGCCCATTGGCTGTGAGAATCAGCTGTGTCTGCAGTGGGAGAACTTCTGTGCTAGAGACACCCCTCCAGGGCAAGACTTGCTTCAGTGGGGCTTTGGTGGTCACTGAGTCTGCCCCCTGAGTGTGTCCTTTATGGATCCAAGGAGCTGCAATCTGGATGGTCCCACTCTGACCACCAGGCACACTGGCTCCTGGATCTCTAAGGAAGTGCTAATCTAGCCTCTGCCTGAGGCTACCCAGCAGGAGCTCAGCTGTGAAGCAATGCAAGTTGCCGTGGGCCTTGGGCCAGCTGCAAGTTTGTTAGGTAATTTTCAGATTGCAAAGGGCCAGGCCTTTCATATGCAAAAGCCAGCACACAGCTTGGGCGGGGCGGGGGTCCCAGGGGATCAACAGGGTGGAGCAAGCAGCTATGGCTGCCCTCAGAGGCCCTGCTTCTCAGTGTCCTGGCAATCGCTGCAAGCACCTCCGAGAGAAAGCCGCCCTCGAGTTCCGACTGATGCCAGACAGTCCAGTTTCTCCTGTATGAGTCTGGGTCCCCAGAGACTCACCCAGAACTGGAGCTCAGAGCTTGAGACTCCCTACCGATTGAAAAAGACAACCATGTCCTCAGCCGCCAGCCCTCTCCACATGCGCCTCTGTACCTCTGTATTTTACTTCCACACCACACCTCCTCTGAGTCTCAGTATGCTTTTCTCTTTCCTTCTAGTTGTAGAATTTCCACTCAGCCAGCCTTCCTGTGGTTCTGGGGGGATCGAGCCCGCAACCTGGGCATATGCCCTGACCAGGAATAGAACCGGCGACCCCTTGGTTCCTGGGTCAACGCTCAACTGCTGAGCCACACCCGGCTGGGCAACCATTTTTATTCTTTATGCCTATATCCCCCCCGCCCCCTTTCTCCTTCTGCTTCTTTTTACAACAGTCCCTTTAGCATTTTTTGCATTGCTGGCTTGGTGGTAATAAACTCTTTTAGCCTTTTTTGGGCTCTACAAAGCTCCTAATTTCACCTTCAATTTTGAATGATAACCTTGCTGAATAGAGTATTCTTGGATTCAGTCCCTTGCTTTTCTGTACTTCATGCAACTCCTTTCTGGCCTGAAGTGTTTCTATTGAGAACTCAGCTGATAGTCTAATGGGAGCTTCCTTGTTTCCCTTGTAGCCTTTAAGATTCTTTCTTTGTCTATTTTTTTAAATTAAATCTTTATTGTTCAGATTATTAGAGTTGTTCCTCTTTTTCCCCCCATAGCTCTCATCCACCTGGTTCCCACCCCATCCTCTGCCCTTACCCCTCCCACTGTCCTCATCCATAGGTGTATGATTTTTGTCCAGTCTCTTTCCTGCACCCCCACACCCATTTCCCCCCAAGAATTGTCAGTCCACTCCCTTTCTATGCCCCTGGTTCTATTATATTCACCAGTTTACTCTGTTCATCAGATTTTTTATTCACTTGATTTTTAGATTCACTTGTTGATAGATATGTATTTGCTGTTCATAATTTTTATCTTTACCTTTTTCTTCTTCCTCTTTTTAAAGAATACCTTTCAGCATTTCATATAATACTGGTTTGGTGGTGATGAACTCCTTTAGCTTTTTCTTATCTGTGAAGCTCTTTATCTGACCTTCAATTTTGAATGATAGCTTTGCTGGATAAAGTCATCTTGGTTGTAGGTTCTTGGCATTCATCACTTTGAATATTTCTTGCCACTCCCTTCTGGCCTGCAAAGTTTCTGTTGAGAAATCAGCTGACAGTCATATGGGTACTCCCTTGTAGGTAACTGATTTTCTTTCTCTTGCTGCTTTTAAGATTCTCTCTTTGTCTTTTGCTCTTGGCATTTTAATTATGATGTGTCTTGGTGTGGTCCTCTTTGGATTCCTTTTGTTTGGGGTTCTCTACGGTTCCTGGACTTGTAAGTCTATTTGTTTCACCAGGTAGGGGAAGTTTTCTGTCATTATTTCTTCAAATAGGTTTTCAATATCTTGCCCTCTCTCTTCTTCTGGCACCCCTATAATTCAGATGTTGGTACGCTTGAAGCTGTCCCAGAGGCTCCTTACACTATCTTCATATTTTTGGATTCTTTTTTCATTTTGCTTTTCTGGTTGGGTATATTTTGCTTCTTCGTATTTTAAATCTTTGACTTGATTCTTGAGATCCTCTAGTCTGCTGTTGGATCTCTGTATATTATTCTTTATTTCAGTCAGTGTATGCTTAATTTCTAGTTGGTCTTTTCTCATCTCCTCCAGGGTCTCACTAAATTTATCAGCGGTTTCTAGAAAATTTTTGAAAAACCTTATAACCATGGATTTGAACTCTATATCCAGTAGTTTGCTTTCCTCTATTTTTGTCATTTGTGACCTGTTTTTTTGTCTTGGCATTTTTTATGCTTCCCTGTGTTGGTAGAGTGGCTTTCTGTGCTAGGTGTCCTATAGGGCCCAGTGGCTCAGCCTCCCCAATTACCTGAGGTGGACACTCTTGGTGCACCCCCTTGTGGGCTTTGTGCACAGTCTTGTTGTAGTTAAGCCTTGATTGTTGTAGGTATCACTGGGAGGAATTGACCTCCAGGCCCATTGGCTGTGAGAATCAGCTGTGTCTATGGTGGGAGAACTGTGCTGAAGACATCCTTATGAGTCAAGACTTGCTTCAGTGGGGCTTTGGTGCTCATTGAGTCTGCCCCCTGAGTGTGTCCCTTATGGATCTGAGGAGTTGTAATCTGGATGGTCCCACTCTGACCACTGGGCACACTGGCTCTTGGATCTCTAAGGAGGTGCTAATTTAGCCTCTGCCTGAGGCTATCCAGCAGGAGCTGCAAAGAGATCTGCAGATTCCCCTTCCTTTTTGGGGGGGTTTGGAGGTGCCCAGATGAGGCCCAGCTCTGAAGCAATGCAAGCTGCTTTGGGGCCTTGGGCCTTCTCTTGGAAGTTCTGGGTCTGTCTGGCCCAGCTGCAGTTTGTTAGGTACTTTTCAGATTGCAAAGGGCCAGGGCACTCATATGCAAAAGCCTCTGCCACAGCTTGGGTGGGGCGGGGTCTCAGGGGATCAACAGGGCGGAGCAAACAGCTATGGCTGATCCTCAGTCCTGCCCTAAGAGGTCCTGGGTCTCAGTGTCCCGGTAATCGCTGCAAGCACCTCGGAGAGAAAGCCGCCCTCGAGTTCCGAGTTCTGCCCACTGCCAAACAGTCCAGTTTCTCCCCTTATGAGTCTGGGTCCCCAGAGACTTCCCGGAACTGGAGTTCAGAGCAGTCGGGGGCTTGTGACTCCCTCTGATTCAAAAAGACAACCGAGTCCTCAGTTGCCAGCCCTTGCCGTGTGTGCCTCCATACCTCTGCACTTTACGTCCGCACCTCCTCTGAATCTCAGTGTGCTTTTCTCTTTCCTTCTAGTTGTAGAATTTCCACTCAGCCAGCCTTCCTGTGGTTCTGGATGATGTCCGTTTTGTCTTTTAGTTGTATTTTTGAAGTTGTTGTGGGAGGCAGCAATTTCCGGTGTTTACCTATGCCGCCATCTTGGTTTCTCTCCAGCTGTTGCCCTTAAACCTTCTTTCTTTGTCTTTAACGTTTGCATTTTAATGATGACGTGTGTTTGTCTGGGTTTATTTGGGTTCATCTTAATTGGGATTGCCTGTGCTTCCTGGAGTTGTGTGACTTTTTTCTTTACCACGTCAGGAAAAATTATTTTTCTTATTATTTCTTCAAACAGGGTCTCTATTCCTAGTTCAGCTTCTTCTCATTCTAGTACCTCTCTTATGCAAATGTTGTTTTGTTTTTGTTTTTGTTTTTTTTAATATATTTTATTGATTTTTTACAGAGAGGAAAGGAGAGAGATAGAGAGAGTTAGAAACATCGATGAGAGAGAAACATCGATCCGCCGCCTCCTGCACATCTCCTACTGGGGATGTGCCTGCAGCCCAGGTACATGCCCTTGACCGGAATCGTACCTGGGACCTTTCAGTCCGCAGGCTGACGCTCTATCCTCTGAGCCAAACCGGTTTCGGCTATGTTGTTTTGTTTTATGTTGTCCCAAAGCTCCCTTACATTCTCCTCCTACTCTTTTTATCTTTTAATTTCCAATTACTGCTCTGACTGGGTGTTTTTTCCTACCTTGTCTTCTAACTCGCTGATTGGTCCTCAGCTTCTAGTCTACTGTTGCAACCTTCCAGGTGTTCTTTATTGCAGCTATGTCACTCTTCATTTCCTCTTGATTCTTACTCATGTTGGTGTAGTTCTCCTTCAGTTCCTTATAATTCACAGTCAGATATTTGAGCATCCTTACAACCATTACTTTGAATTCTTTATCTGACAAATTACTTGCCTCCATTTCATTTAGTTCCTTTTCTGGTGATTTCTCATTTTCTTTCATTTGGGGGTTGTTTCTTTGTCTTCCCAGTCTGGCAGTCTGGGGAGCTGGGTGTGGGGGTGGGTTTGCAGTGGGTCCATCTATTCAGAGGTGACTGGTCCCACTGGGTGGCAGTGGTGCATCCGATCTTCTGGTGACATCGGGTTAGGCACATCATCTCTATGGCAGATCCATGTGTAGGGGCATCAGGTTGTGTCCTCTGGCTGGTGTCAGGCATGGGGCCATTTGACCAGGGGCACAAGGAAGGACACGATGACAGGTCCATGCAACTGAGGGTGTTGGGGCTGGTGGCAGCACCTCAGGGCCATGGGGCCAGTCGTTCAGGGGCACCAGGTCAGGTGTGCTGGTTCAGGGCAGCAGGACCCTGTGTCCAGGCTGGGCCCATGTCAGGGTGGTGGGGTGGGGCAGGTGCTCTGCTCTTGGGGTGGAGGGGACCAGGCCAGCTGCTGCTCCGCTGGTGCAGGGAGGTGTGGGGGTCAGGCTGGGTGCTGCTCTGCTGGTGCAGGGGAGGCTGGCCAGTTGCTCTGCCTGGAGGAGGCTGGCAGGTTGGTGTCCTGTCAGCTAGAAGGTACAATCTCTCAGGGGTTTCATAGTTTAAAAAGCTATAATCACAGCATGTAACTACATTAAAAAAACACACACAGTGCTGTAAATGGGACTGCCTGGCTTGGACCATGTGCATTTCTGTACAATCTTTATGGAATCTGTACATAAAAATAAATCTTCTTTCTTGGTTCCATTTAATTGTTTTTGTATGTATGTTGCTTTCTATTCCAATATATCCAGAATGGTGAAATAACAGGTGGCATGTAGCCAAAGGTTGCTCCGAGTGTGCAGGAGATGGACCAGACCCATCTCTACTGAAAACTTAGCCATCTTTGACATTTGGTCCTAACAAGGTGCAGTAGCAAAAGCAGACAAGATCACCGCAAATAAAAATGTTTCCAACACCAACTCTATTAATGGTGCTTTCATTACATGAAAGACAAAACAAGACATAAGAAAGCAGATACAGCATTTCAAAAATCTGGTTACCTTGTATGATAATGAAGTTCTTTTAGTGGATACATTTGTTTTCACCACTGAATATAAAACTAGATCAATGGCAGTTACAAGAACAGATGCACAATCACATCAAGTGTGTTTCCAATATTGAGAAGTTCCCTGAGAAGAATGATAGAATGAAGATGCTCAGGATAATTGAGAATATGCATCATAAGAGGTGGGTATCCAGTAGTCTCTTGATAAAAATACAGTAGTATTTTTCATGGTGTTTTCTTCAGTGGCTTGCTAATTCTCCCGCCTGCAGATGGGAAACATCTCCTCCTTTGATGGTAATTTATAAAAATACGTGAGCATTATCTCAATATGTTGAGATTCTGCTTCCTTGCAATTATGGACAGCTTGGCTCAGATAAAATCACAAAAATTCTTTACAGGTTTGAATGTTTCTCATGTTAACACAAAGAAGAACCATAAAGATGCAAACTCTAGGGACTTGGAAAAATAGGAGTAGGGCCTGAAAAATAGGAACAGTAAGTGTTTCCACACCCTCACTGGCATCTGACTTTTAAGAGACAATGGTGTGAAGTGCTCAATTGAGGAATTTTTGCCTCAAAAAATGATTCTTAAATCTATAGCCATGCACAGACACATCATCAACACGACTGCATTGCACAACATCACAGAATCAAATTGAGGCAAGAAGGTGATGGAGAGGATCTACCATCAGGTTCTTGGAAACACAGTTGTGCTTAGAGTTGCCCAAGGAAGAGTTGTGCTCAGTGGTGAAGGTAGCCACTGTGGACCTTGAGAAAGAAGATACCTACTAAGAAGGGCTCCTGGTGGCTTACTGGTCTCAAATTTAAAAAAGTTTACTCTCCCTAAAAAAGGGTCTCTGTGTAAACACACTACAGGGAGAACCCTGCTCTAAGCTGCCAGTCTCCCAACCTGGCCCGCCTGCCTGCACTGTGCTCCTGCCATCTAAGCCAGCCTTTACAAAGGAGTTCCTAGAACCCCATTTCAACCAAAAGGACTGAGGCTCTCCCCATCCAATTAGAGCTATATTCCCATCAGTTTCTTCACTGACCAATCAGAGCTCCATCCTGACCAATCAGGACAGTGCTTTTCGGACCAATCAAACTGTGAGGATTTGGAGTCCTCCTTTGTATGAGAACAAACCAGTGAGGGACTTGGGTAGAGATTTCTCTCTATATGTGAGCTCCCCTCAGGCTCAGGGAGCGCACTTTCCCTCTTCACAGAAAGGTAAAGATGGGGTTTCCCTGGCTGGAGCTGGGCTGAGTACACCGGAGTGAAGTGGAGCAGAGCTGTCTAGCTTGGTAAGGCGTCTCCTCCCCCGGGAGTCACCTCGCAGGTGTGCAGCTTCAGTACTGAGCTGTTCCAGAGCCATGCTGATCCACAGCCTTGCTGTGTTACAATTGATCTGTTTGCACTGAATAAAGTTTTCTCCTTCACTGCATCCCAAATTGGGGATTCCTGTTGGTGTTAAATTGGTACTAACGACCAGTGGTTGACACCATCCCTGTTAAGAGACAGGGTAAGTTGCCACACAAAGAGATTCCAAGTTATCGTGGCTTATACAAAGTACAAGTAAGTTCTCATGTCACAGTCAGAGGTGGCACTCTGTTCTCACCACATGGCACTCAGCCTCTTTTCCTAGGACAAGGTCCAGATTGGTACTGGTATTGCTCTTTCCAGCCCATTTGTCACTCCAAACTGCAAGAGAGGTTAGGAAATGCAGTCTTCACGTGGGCAGTCTCCACACTGGAAAGTGGAGAGGACGGGTTGGGGAGGGTGACAACCAGCAGTCTGCCACCATCCTGGAGAGAGACCAGGAGACTGTCTGCAGATGTGTAACTGAAAAGTGCCAGCACCCCAAACCCTGTTTACTCCTCGGGGATAATCCCAAAGCCCTGTTCACCATGCAATGTAGTTTACCTCGTAGGAGCCAGAGAGGAAGCCAGGCTTCCTGGAAGAAACTGTAAGAGAGAAAGTCATGTGCTGAGTTTCTTGTGTGCTGAGGCCTTTTATCCTCTTTGAAAGACCCATTCTTAGAAAACGGTGCTCACCTGTGCCCAGAAGCCGACCAATGGGAGAAGCCTCCTTCCAGCCTGAGGCTCGAGCTGCTGACCCTGACTCACCTTGCAAGCTGAGGAGAGGCAGAGGAGGTCGCCCAGAGGACAACACCAGTTACTCATCCAGAAGTTTCTTATGTTTTTGTAAAGAAGAATAAAAGGGGAGGAGGAGGGAGAGGAGGAGAAACTTCCCCTTGCACATCAAAGCCCCTCTTGGTTGACCTGCAAATTTCTGGAATAATGTAATTTTTATGTTATTTGAATGACAGTCTGTTTGATAGGACACCCTGAGGAGGGAGGAAACCTCAGCAGATAGCAAGACTCTGGGATCTGGTTGCCATTGAGGAAATCTTGCTGCTAAGATTTCTAGTTAAACAGCCCCAGATATTTTCTGAGTTTTCCCTCAGAATATTCATTCCTAACCCCTCCACTTGTCAAGGAAAATGCAAAATTTCTTTTAAAAGATCATAGGATGGACCTAGGGGAGACAGAGACTAAATCAAAGAGATGACGTTTTGGTTATGAAAAATTTCACACACACACAGTAAACCCAGCCATACGATCACCAACACCTGGTGACCGCCCCTCACTCACCTCCTGCCTTCTCTCAGGATTATTTTGAGTAAATCTCAGCATTATGTCATTTTATCTGTAATTTCAATAAATGTCTCTGAAAGATAAGAAATCTTTACAAAAGACATAACTGTAATACACTTTAAAAATCTACAACAATTGCTTAATATACTGTGTGTTTAATTTTCTCCAGTTTTCCCCTCTGCCACTTTTCTCTCTTTTGTGATTGATTTGTTTACATCAGGATCTACTTGTTGCCTTTGGTTGCTATGGCTCTTGAATGTCTTTTAATCTGTAGGCTCCCGCTTGCCTGTGTTTCTCTTCTTTACCCCATAAGTGTCCCAGAGTCTGGATTTGCTGGCTTCACCCCGGTGGCATCACTGACCATGCTCTTCACCCCTGCAACCCGGACACCCAGCTGCTAGATCCTGAGGCTTGGTCCTATTCAGGTTACTAGTAATTTGACTTTAAAGGTGCATGTTCATACAGCAGGCGGCCCAGCTGCCTGGTTCTCTCTCTCTCTCTGATGTTAGCAGACATTGATGATCATCTGCTTAATCCATTATTTCAAAAAGGTTTTCAAAATGCAATACTCCAATTAGTTTCTTTCTTCTTTATTGACTAGCTAGAATGCTTCTGGAGACAGAAATGTTTCCTCCTCAGCTATTTATGACTGCTCCAAAAGACAGCTCATAAAAGAAAGACAGATAAATGCTGGACTCTTCCCCTTTGCTTAACTGTTCTCAGAACGAAGAATTGTTTCCTTATAAGCTTCCTAAGGGACTGCGAAGTTTTTAAAACTTGTTAGTGCTTTACTGTTTATGGAATCATGAATTTTTGCTTATGCAATGTGGTTCAGTCTTCCATGGTTATTCTTATTGATGCTCAACATCCCATCTTTAGCTACTGAGTCTTTTTGCTGTGACCCCAGTAGTATTTAGTAGCTTTCTGATATAATTCAATGTCCAGATTATCTTGTACATTCTTTCTCTAGAACTGGAATCAGTAATTTCTGAAAAATGCCTGGTTTCTTCTAGTGGTAAATGGTATTTAGAGAGCACAATCAGGGCTGTTCAAACAATTTTTAAGAAAATATCTCTTTAATCTGAAAATGAAGTATAAGCATTGCAAAGATCATTTTAATTCAGGTACAAAATGAAAAAGTTAAATAAGAATGCTCCAGAATAACACTGTCCCATAGAACTTTCAGCAATAATAGGCATATCCCATATCTGAGTTATCCAAAATGGTAGCCACATGTAGCTATTGAGACTTGGAATGTGGCCTATGCAATGGAGGAAATGGTATTTTAAATTTAATTTTAGGACTTCCAGTCAAAATAGTGGAATAGGCAGATGCTGTGCTCACTTCCTCCCATAACCACATCAAAATGACAACTAAATTATAGAACAACCACCCTTGGGAACCACCTGAAGACTAGCTGAATGGAACTCCTATAGCTGAGGACATAAAGAAGAAACCACACTGGACTGGTAGAGGGGTGAAGACTCAAAACATGCTGGTTCCACACCTCTGTGTGGCATGTAAGAATCAGGAAGGATATCTTGGCTATGGAGGTGCCCCCTGAAAAGTGAGGGGTCCCAGCCCCCAAACGAACTCCCAGTCCAAAGCACCATGCTGGGCAGAGGAGTTCCTACAGCACATGGCTGTCAAAATTAGTGGGGACTCTGTCCAGGGAAGAGGGAGGGCTGCTGTGGATTTAGGAGAGTCACTTACTCATAAGCACTCTCCTAAGCTCCAATGAAGGGACAGCAGCCTGAAAAATGCCAAGGACATACCAGGAGGAACCGAATTGTCTGGATTCAGGACGAGAGCTAAAAGAACAGCTCTCTCGGGAATAGAATTGCTGGCAGGCTCCATTGCTTCCTGTTGGGCCCACCCTGCCCCAGCCAGCAGGTGCAGAAGGGCACCAAATCTGAGTCTCTATGTCTCTATTCACCTGGTTAACAATGTTCCCCCACCCAGGTGGTAACTGAGACCCTCCCCACCAAACTCTCTAACCAGGTCCCAGCCTGTTTCACACAAGCAGCCGCCTCAGCCCACAACACGACACTTTCTGAGATCGTCCCAAGGACCACAATGCCCAACGAGCAGCCCCTGGCCACAGCACACCCATGCCTCTTGCTAAGGAGCCCCATGCACAAAGTGAGTGGCAACTGACCTCATATGACAGCACAGCGACATCTGAAAACATGCTCAAAGTCACTAATCATCCGAGAGATGCAAATCAAAACAACAATGTGGTACCATCTCACACCTGTCAGAATGGCTATCATCAACAAATCAACAAATGACAAGTGCTGGCATGGATGTGGAGAAAACTGCTGGTGGGAATGCAGATTGGTGCGGCCACTGTGGAAGGCAGTATGGAGTTTCCTCAAAAAGTTAAAAATGGAACTCCCATTTGACCCAGTAATCCCACTTCTAGGACTATATCCCAAGAAACCAGAAACACCAATCAGAAAGGATATATGCACCCCTATGTACATAGCAGCACAATTTACAATAGCTAAGATTTGGAAACAGCCTAAGTGCCCATCAGTAGATGAGTGGATTAAAAAACTATGGTACATCTACACAATGGAATACTACACCACTATAAAAAAGAAGGAACTTTTACCATTTGCAACAGCATGGATGGAACTGGAGAGCATTATGCTAAGCGAAATAAGCCAGTCGGAGAAAGATAAATATCACATGATCTCACTCATATGTGGGATATAATGATCAACATAATTTGATGAACAAAAATAGATCCAGAGACAAATGGCAGGGGAGGTGGGGGGTGGTGAGAGAGCAACCAAAGGACTTGTTTGCATGCATATTATCATAACCAATGGACACAGACACTGGGGTGGTGGGGGCTTGCCTGGGGTGGGAATGGCTGCGGGGGGGCAATTGGGGGAAAAGGAGACATATGTAAAACTTTAGACAATTAAAAGTAAATAAATAAATAACCTATTTGAAAAATAATGACTGAAAACTTCCCTAACCTAATGAAGGAAATAGACTTACAAGTCCAGGAAGCAGTGAGAGTGCCAAACAGGATGAACCCAAAGAGGCCCACACCATGACACATCATAATTAAAATACCAAAGGTTAAAGACAAAGAGAATGTTAAAAGTAGCAAGAGAAAACCAGCTAGTTACCTACAAGGAAGCTTTCCTAAGACTGTCAGTTGATTTTTTAATAGAAACTTTGCAGGCCAGAAGGGATTGGCATGAAATATTCAAAGTGATGAATAGTAAGGACCTACAACCAAGATTACTCTACTCAGCAAGGCTATCATTTGGAACTGAAGGAGAGATAAAGACTTTTCCAGACAAGTAAAAGCTGAAGAACTTCATCAACACCAAACCAGTATTACAAGAATGTTAAAGGGATGTCTATGAGGAAGAAAAAAAAAAAAAAACGGAAGAGGAGGAGAATAAAGATCAAAACTATGAATATGAAAATATGGCAAAGAAAATAATTCTTACTGACAAAGGCAAATACATAATAAAAGCAGCAGATAACCAACACTAAAACTAATACAAAGATTAAAAGGCAAAAGTAGAAAGATCCTGTATAATTACAACAGTAAGTCAAGGGATACACATAAACACAAACACATAATAGTAGTAAAAAAGAAGACAAAAACAAACTTGGAGCAGTTGAGTAAAAATTGTAGTGATTTTAGGATGTGTTCAAACTTAAGTGAACATCAACTTAAAATAGTCTGCTGTAAACATAGTTGGTATAAATGAGAAATATGGTCATCATAAATCTGAAGGTGACATACAAGAAACAGAGAGAAAGGAATTCCAACACACTATAGGAAGTCATCAGCATACAAGAGAGCAAGAGAAATGTGTTTTTGTGTTTTTTTTAAAAAGAGAGAGAACTAGCCCGGCCGGCGTGGCTCAGCGGTTGAACATTGATCTATGAACCAGGAGATCACGGTTCAATTTGCGTCAGGGCACATGCCTGGATTGTGGCTCCATCCCTGGTGGGTCACATGCAGGAGGCAGCCAGTCAATTATTCTCTCCCATCATTGATATTTCTAGCTCTCTCTCCCTCTCCCTTCCTCTCTGAAATCAATAAAAATATATTTAAAAAAAAAGAGAGAACAAAAAAAAAGAGAAAGAACAATGAAAACAAAATAGAATCAGAAAACAAAATAGCAATAACTACATACCTATCAATAAACCCTTTAAATGTAAATAGATTAAATGCTCCAAACCAAAAGACAATGGGTGGCCTTGGCCAGTTGCTCAGTGGTTAGAGCATCTGACACCAAACGGTTGCAGGTTTGATTCCGAGACAAGGGCACATACCTTGGTTGCAGGCTTGATCCCCGGCATGTGTGTGAGGCAACAATCGATGTGTCTCTCTCACCTCAATGTTTCTCTCTCTCTCTCTCTCTCTCTCTCTCTTCCCCCAACCTCTCTTCCATTCTATCTAGAAGAATGGGAAAATATCCTCAGGTGAGGATTGAAAAAAAAAGACAGTGGGTGGCTGAATGGATGAGAAAACAAGGGTCATACATATGCAGCCTTCAAGAAATCCACTTCAGAGCAAAAGACACACAGAAACTTAAAATAAAGGGATGGGAAAAGGCATTTTAAGCAAATGGGAATTTTCAAAAGCTGGGGTAGCAATACTTATATCAGACAAAATAGACTTTAAAACAAAAACTATAACAAGAGACAAAGAAGGACATTACATAATGAAAAGAGGATCAATTCAACGAGAGAATATAACCCTTGTAAACATTTACATAACCAACATAGGAGCACTTAACATACAAAGGAAATATTAGCAGACATAAAGAGATTGACAGTAAAACAGTAATAGTAGGGGACTTTAACACCCATTGATGTCAAAGGATAGATCATCCGGGCAGAAAATCAATAAGGAAACAGCGGCCTTAAATGACACATTAGACCAGATCAGCGGTTCTCAACCTGTGGGTCGCGACCCCTTAGGCGGACGAACGACCCTTTCACAGGGGTCACCTAAGACCATCTTGCATATCAGATATTTACATTACAATTCATAACAGTAGCAACATTACAGTTATGAAGTAGCAATGAAAATAGTTTTATGGTTGGGTCACAACATGAGGAACTGTATTTAAAGAGCCAGAAGGTTGAGAACCACTGGACCAGATTGATTTAATTAATATTTTCAGAGCATTTCAACCCAAAGTAGCAGAATATACATTCTTTTCAAGTGCACACCAGATACTTTCTAGGATAGACCACATGTTAGGGCACAAAACAAGTCTCAGTAAATTTAAGAAGATTCAAGTCATATCAACCATCCTTTCTGATTACAATGGTATAAAACTAGAAATCAATTATAAGAAAAAACTAGAAAACACACAAACACATGGAAACTAAATAATATGTACTAAACAATGAATGGTTAACAATGAGAACAAGGAAGATATCAAAATATACCCTGAAAAAAGTGAAAATGAAAACACAATGACCCCAAATCTATGAAACAAAACCAATGCAGTTTTAAGATAGAAATTCATAGAGAAAAAAAGAAAACCTCAAATAAACAAACTAATCTCATACTAAAGGAACTAGAAAAAGAACAACAAAATACAAAATGAGTAAAAGAATAGAAATAATAAAGATCAGAGTGGAAATAAATGAAATGGAGTTTTTAAAAATATAAAAGATCACTGAAACCAAGATTTGGTTCTTTGAAAGTTAATAAAATTGGAAAACCTTTAAGCAGACTCATTCAGAAAAACAGAGAGAGGTCCCAAATAAATAAAATCAGAAATGAAAGAGGATTGACAACTGACACCACAGAAATACAAAAGATTATAAAAAAAAAAATACTACAAGTATATGCCAACAGATTGGAAAACTTGGAAGAAATGGATAAATTCCTAGAAATATACAATTTTCTAAGACTGAATCGAAAAGGAAGAGAAAATCTGAACAGACTGATAACTACTAACAAAATCGAATTAGTAATTAAAAAATTCTCAACAAACAGAAGTCTTGGACCAGATGCTTTTACAGGGTAATTTTACCATTCAAAGAAGAATTAACACATCTTTTCAAACTTTTTCAAAAAATTAAAGAGACAGGAAGCCTTCTTTATTATTGCTACCCCAGTTTTTTTATTTCATATTTTGAGGTCAGCCATTATGCTGATTCCAAAATCAGAAAAAGACACTACAAAAAAAAAATTATAAGCCAATATCTCTAATGAACATAGATGCAAAAATCCTCAACAAAACATTAGCAAACAGAATTAAGTGGGATTTATTCCTGGAATGTAAGGTTGGGTCAATGTTTGCAAATCAATTCATGTGATACACCACATAAATCAAAAAAGGATAAAAATCATATGATTATATCAATAGATGCAGGAAAAGTATTTGACAAACTCCAAAATCCATTTATGATAAAAACTCTCAGCAAAGTGGAAATAGAAGGAACATGTCTCAGCATAATAAAGGCCATATATAACAAACCCACAGCCAACATCATACTCAACAATGAAGAGTTAAAAGTATTTTCCTTAAGATCAGGAACAAGAGAAGAATATCCACATTCACCACTGTTATTCAGCATAGTCCTAGAAGTCCTAGCCACAGCAATCAGAAGAGAAGAAGAAACAGAAGACATCCAAATGGAAAAGAAGTAAAACTTTCGTTATTTGGTGATAACATGATACTCTATGTAGAAAACACTAAAGTATCCACCAAAAAGCTGTTAGAACTAATAAATGAATTCAGTAAAGTAGAATACAAAATTAATATTCATAAATCAGTTGCATTTTTATACACCAAGAACAAACTATCAAAAAGAGAAATTAAGAAAACAATTTCATTTACAAGTGCATAAAAAACACCTAAGAATATATTTAACCAAGGTAGTAAAAGACCTGTACTTGGAAAACTATAAGACATTGAAGAAGATACAAATAAATGGAAGTTTATAACATTCTCACGAATTGGAAGAATTAGCATTGTTAAAATGTCCATATTACCCGAGATCCTCATCAGTTCCTAACCAGAACTCCGACCAGAACTTTGGCTGGAGATCCTGGTTAGAGGTCCTGACTAGGCTGCTGATCAACTGAAGGCTGTCTACGCGTCATTCCTTCTTTGCCGACTCCGTCCACACCTTTGGGGACCCCTGGACCCGCTGGGATTAAACCCCAGCAAGCATAGTGGTTTGGTTCTATTTCTAGTTTCTCTGTTCTGTTTAATTGGTCTATATGTTTGTTCTTGTGCCAGTACCAGGCACTTTTGAGAACAGTGGCTTTGTAAACAGCTTGATATCTGGTATTGAGATCCCTCCTAGTTTGTTCTTCTTTCTCAGGATAGCAGCAGCTATTCGTTTTTTTTGTTGTTGTTGTTTTTTATTCCAGATGAATTTTTGGAGAGTTCTTTCTAGATCTTTGAAACATGCTGTTGGTATTTTAATGGAGAGTGCATTGAATTTATAGATTGCTTTGGGTAGTAAGACATTATGATGATGTTGATTTAACCAATCCATGAACACGGTATGTTCTTCCATCTGTTTATGTCTTCCTCTCTCTCTTTTTTCAATGTCCTTTAGTTTTCTGGGTAGAGGTCTTTTACCTCCTTAGTAAAGTTTATTCCCAGGTATCTTAATTTTTTTGGTGCAATGGTAAATGGGATTGTTTTTTAAACGTCTCTTTCTGTAAGTTCACTATTGGCGTATAAAAATGCCATATATTTCTTGGTGTTAATTTTGTATCCTGCTACATTACCAAATTCATTTATTAGGTCTAATAATTTTTTTGATGGAGTCCTTAGGGTTTTCTAAATAGAGTATCATGTCATCTGTGTATAATGACAATTTAATTACTCTTTTCCAATATGGATACCTTTTATTTCTTCTTCTTGTCTGATTGCTTTGGCTAGCACTTCCAGTACTAAGTCAAACAGGAGTGGTGAAAACGAGCATCCCTGTCTTGCTCCTGTTCTTAGGGGGGATGGTTTTTACCCATTGAGTATGATGTTGGCTGTAGATTTGTCATATAAGGCTTTTATTGTGTTGAGGTAAGATCCCTCTATTACCACTTTGCTGAGTGTTTTTATCAGAAAAGGGTGCTGGACTTTGTCAAATGCCTTTTATGCATCAATAATATGATTATGTCATTTTTGTGTCTCAATTTGTTTATATGATGTAACACGTTTATTGATTAGTGGATATTGTACCAGGCTTGCATCCCTGGAATAAATCACACTTGGTCATGGTGTGTAATCTTTCTAATGTAATGCTGGATCCGGTTTGCTAGAATCTTGTTGAGGATTTTAGCATCTATGTTCATCAGGGATATTGGCCTGTAATTCTCTTTCTTTGTGATATCTTTATCTGGTTTTGGGGTTAGGGTAATGCTGGCTTCATAGAAAGAGCTTGGAAGTGTGCCTTCCTGTTGAATTTTTTGGAATAGTCTGAGAAGGATTGGTTTTAGTTCTTCTTTGAATGTTTGACAAAACTCCCCTGTGAAGCCATCTGGTCCAGGGCTTTTGTTTGCTGGACGCTTTTTGATTACTGTTTCAATTTCATCAGTAGGTATTGGCCTATTCAGGTTTTTTGATTCCTCTTGATAGAGCTTTGGTAGCTTGTATTTTTCTAGGAATGTGTCCATTTCGTCGAGGTTGTCCAGTTTGTTGGAGTAGAGTTGTTCGTAGTATTTTTTGACATCCTTTGTAGGGTAAGTTGATACTTCACCTCTTTCATTTCTGATTTTGTTTATTTGGGTCCTCTCTCTTTGTTTCTTGGTGAGCCTCGTGAGAGGTTCATCAATCTTGTTAATCCTTTAAAAGAACCAGCTCTTGGTTTCATTGATCTTTTAAAAAGTTTTTTTGGTATCTATGTCGTTTAATTCTGCTCTGATCTTTTATTATTTCCTTCCTTCTGGATACTGTGAGCTTTTCTTGTTACTCTCTTTTTAACTCTTTGAGTAGAAGGGTTAGTTCATTTATTACCAGTTTTTCTTGTTTTTTGAGGTAAGCCTGCTCTTCCCTCTCAGGACTGCTTTCATTGTGTTCCATAGATTTTGGATTGTTGTGTTTTCATTGTCATTTGTTTCCAGGATGCTTTTTATTTCTTTTTTGATCTGTCTGGTAACCCAGTCATTGTTTAATAGCATGCTATTTAGCCTCCAAGTGTTTGATTTTTTTTCGATGTTTTTATTGTGGTTGATTTCTAGTTTTATGCCATTGTGATCTGAGAAGATGTTTGTTATGATTTCTATTCTCTTGAACAGGGGTCCTCAAACTTTTTAAACAGGGACCAGTTCACTGTCCCTCAGACCTTTGGAGGGCCCGACTATAGTTTTAAAAAAAACTAGTCGGTTGCTAAGCAACAGGCAGCGATGGCAAAAACACCCGGCAGGCCGGATAAATGTTTTAGTGGGCCGCATGTGGCCCGCGGGCCATAGTTTGAGGACCCCTGCTCTTGAATTTGAAGAGACTTTGCCTGTGTCCTAATATATGGTCTATCTTTGAAAAAAAAATAAAAAAATAAAAAAAATGTCCATATTACCCAATCTATAGATTCAGTTCAACTCCTATCAAGATACTAATGGCATATTTCATAGAACTAGAACAGATAATCCTAAAATTATATAAAACCACAAAAGACCCTGAATAACCAGTAATGTTGAGAAAGAAAAATAATGTTGGTGGTATCACTCTATCTGATATCAAACTACACTACAGGCTATAGTCTTCAAAACAGCATGGCACTCACAGACAACAGTGCCATGAAGGCCTGGGGAGGGAGCAGGTGTGGGGGAGGGGCCAATGGCTGGAAAAGGGATACATCTGTAATACTTTCAACAATAAAGATCATTAAAACACACACACACACACACACACACACAGCATGGTACTGGCTTAAAAACAGATATATAGATGAATGGAACAGAATAGAGAGCCCAGAAATAAACCCATGCCTACATGATCAATCTATGACAAGGGAGATAATATACAATGAATAAAGACAGTTTCCTTAATAAGTAATTTTGGGGAAAATTGGTCAGATACATGGAAAAAATGAAACTAGATCACTTTCTTGCACCATATACAAGAATAAACTAAAAATGGATTGAAGTCTTGAAGTCTTGAATGTAAGACCTGAAACCATAAGAAGTAAACATAGGTAGTTAACTCTCTGACATTGCTCTTAGCGATATATTTTTGGATATGTCTTAGGGCAAGGGAAACAAAGGGGGAAATGGGACTGCATTAGACTAAAAAGTGTTTGTGCCTCAAAGTAAACCATCAACAAAAGAAAGAAGCTACTGAATAGAGGAGATAGTCAGCAACGATACATCCCATAAGGGCTAATATCCAAAACATAGGAAGAACTCACATGAGGGCAAACGGGTCTCCTGCTGGTGGCCCAGGCCTGTGAAGACAGACACACACTGGACGGCTGAGCTGGAAGCAGGAGCTGAGGGCCAGAGGAGGACAGTGCTGACAGGGTGAGCCCCCACACATCCCACGGGAAACCCAGGGCTGGCAGACAGGACCGTCAGCTACAGCCCTCAGGTGAGCAGGACCCACAGGGAGCTCCCATGGGCACTAAACTCAGCTGCCACTTGGGGCCCCACTTGGGCCTCGTGAAGGTCTTGGAGCCCAGCCTCATTGCAAAGCCCCCGTCCCTTGCTCCTCCATGGGCCAGTTAAAAACCCATATCTTCACTTATTGTTAAAATTCTTTTCTGTGAGGCATTAAATTTCAAAAAAGTCACTTAGTAGTTGAATGTTCAAAGCACCATGGCTCACAGTACTGGGTCCCTCAGCAAATAATGTATCCTCCCTTGTTGGAGTCCAATCCCAGCGGGTCCAGGGGTCCCCAAAGGTGTGGACGGAGTCGGTGAAGAAGGAATGACACGAAGACAGCCTTCAGTTGATCAGCAGCCTAGTCAGGACCTCTAGCCAGGATCTCTAGCCAAAGTTCTGGTTAGGAACTCCAGCCAAGCTCTGGTTAGGATCTGATGAGGATCTGATGTTTATTGTCTTGTTACATCCGTATTTATACCAGCCGATTTTAATCCTGTCAATTTCTATTACAAAGGTTAGGGCGTTTCTTATCTCCATTCCGGGGAGTAAAGATTACGTAGCTTAACTACCCGCCTGGCACTTAATTAAGGGGTTGTATCCCCTCCCTAACCTCAGGGAAAAATCCCCACCTGGGGAAAAAACCTTTCTCGGAGAGGTGACCTTGGTTAAAACACATGGCACTAAGGCGAGCAAACATATTAAGAACAATATGCTATATATGCCAAGTCCCTTGAAACATATGCTGTGCAGATGTTTCTTTCCTGCAGCGACTGTGTCAAGCAGCAAGGATGGACCGGCTTCCGGCACTCCCTGAGCCCCAGTTTCCTCATCCGTAAAATAGTGTACAATGGCCGAAACCGGTTTGGCTCAGTGGATAGAGCGTCGGCCTACGGACTGAATGGTCCCAGGTTCGATTCCGGTCAAGGGCATGTACCTGGCTTGCGGGCACATCCCCAGTGGGGGGTGTGCAGGAGGCAGCTGATCGATGTTTCTCTCCCATCGATGTTTCTGACTATCTATCTCTCTCCCTTCCTCTCTGTGAAAAATCAATAAAATATATTTTTAAAAATAAAAAATAAAAAAAAAATAGTGTACAATGGTACTTGCTTATAGATTTCCTGAGAGACTGAAATGAGTAACACTTGTAAACTCTCAGCATAGCACCTGGTATGGTATGCAGCAAGCACTTGATACATATTAGCCGATGATAATAATGTTTACCCAAATACTGATGGATGTCCCTGGGTTTGGGGGAAAGCTGGGAGAAATTATTTTGTAATTGGGTTAATGCCATTGGGTTACAAGAGTGAAGTCATGGATGAGCAACTGGGCTCAAGGTCAAGGCCGTCTTTTTGCCTGATGGGTGGCCTTGGGCAAGTCACTTAACTTTCTGGCCACTCAGTGTCCTGGTGTGCAGAGTGGGAATCAGAACGTACTGCCACTCTGAGCCTGGCCCTGGCGTTCCCACGCTGGACGCGCCGCCAAGCTGCGCCCCTCGCTCCTGCAGGTCTTTGCTCAATGCCGCCTCTCCAGGAGCCTCCACTTCTTCTCAGAGTTTCACGGCTTCACGTTTTTTATCCATGCACCACGGGCTATCTCCCAGCCCCCAAGAGTTCAAGCTCAAAAGGGCAAGGAAAAGTCCAGTCTGTTTCCTGTTGGATCCCAGCCACAGAGGCAGCTGGGACACAGCAGATTCCCTGTGAACACTGTCAAAGGAGAAAACACAACATGTAAGGAAGTCTTTCCAAAGTGCACGGGGCCTAGAGCCGCCGTGTGTGCGGCAGCTTCTGGGTCGCCGGGAAGCCAGGCGAGGGGTCTGCAGGCGGCGCTTTGCTGAGAGACCTGTCTGTTAGAACCACACCTACCCCTGCCGATTGGTGCTGAGCTTTAGGAAACCTGCCAGCCCAGGGGAGACAGGCCACCACAACCCAAGTGCCTCCTGGTGCTCAGCCAATCCCTCTGTGCCACTCGAGGCTGGGGAGGCCTTCTGTGTGCAAAGGGACCATGGAAACTGTCCTTTCGGCCTCCAGGCAGCGTGACTGACAGCCCACACCCTCCAGGGGAGTTTGCCTTTAAGGCTCACCATTTTTAAAAAATTGATTTTAGAGGGAGAAGGGAGAGCGAGAGAGAGAAAAATATCAATGAGAGAGAAACATCAACAGGCTGCCTCCTGCACACCCCCGCCTGAGGGTGCAGTCCACCCCCTGACAGGTGCCCCTACTGGACTCGAACTAGCCACCTCTTGGTGAATGGGTCATGCTCAGCCACTGAGCCACACCAGCCGGACTGGTTCATGTTGGATGGGTAGGAAGTCTTATCTATTTGCAAGCTGTCATTTATGAGTGACTATTTTAATCGTTAGCATAATCAGTTACCCAATAACCCTCCAAAGTGAAAGGGGTGTCCCCACTTTGCCAATAGAAAAGTGAGAGGCTCTCCGGCTTTGCTTTGTAACTCGCAGAGGCCTCAAAGTGGCGCCCTTCCTGCTTGCAGTTCCTGTGCTGTGGCAGGCGGAGCCTGGACCAGGGGCTGGGCCTTCTCCTCAAGGCCACTGGCAGGGTCTCACCCGCAGGAGGGATGCAGCCTAAGTCTGCCCACAAATGATTCTGAGGGCTCGGCCAGCCTGAAATAGGCATCTATTTAGAGGTTTTAGAAGTTTCAAGACCAGGCAGCAGGGGCTAAATAAAGCATCTGTCAAGAGCGGAGGCCCAGGCGAGAGAACAGAATATTAAAAACTCATGGCTGATGGCTCTTTAAAATGTGTGCCACAAATAGGCATTGATGTTCTCATGCAGGATATAGAAAGCACAATACAAGACCTGCTAAAAAGCACACATATACAAAATAAATAGTACATATGTATATTTGATTCATGATGTAAAACTACATAACTTTAGAAAAGTAGGTTTATTATACATAATTTGGGGGGGAAATAGAAAGTTCTTAGGCAAAACTTCATGTCCAGATTGTAGGTATGGAGATTTAGAAATTTCTCCTATGAATTATTAAATTTTCAGTAATAATAGTAGTTGTCACTTACATAGCACTTATTACATGCCAGGAATGGGGCTAACCACTTCTCACACTGTTTTACACTTAATCCACAACTCGGTCCACTTCTCCATTGTGTCGCTAAAGAGGCAGAGGTTCAGAGACAGTGAGCAGCTCACGCAAGGCTGCACAGCTGATAAGCAGCAGAGCCAGCTTGGGACTAAGATCCGAGGCTGTGAGGTACGCAGGGATGGGGAAAGTGTGTTTGCCCATGTGGTACCTGGTGCCCAGAATGGACTCAGTCATTGTAAGTGTTCAATAAGTACTGGAGTAAACAGACAAATAGAATGAATGAATGAATGAATGAATGGCTCTAACTCCTGTATTCTCGGCATTCCTGTGGAGACGCTCACTTTGCTCTGCACGCTGCCAGCACCCTGACTCCTGTACCTGAATGAGTGGCACGGGGCGTAGGAGGGTACTCTCTGCATCTGAAGTAGAACAGATGAGAAAAGGAAAACGGATTCTCCTTTATTTTTTTTTATTGATTTTTGGTGGGAAGTGAAGGGTGGCGAAGGAATGGCAGACCCCGAGTTTGCATATCTGTGTAGACCAGCTGGCGTGGACTGTGGATAGACAAAGCAAGGGCTCTGTAGCTGTGTTGCCCACAATTTCTCAGACACGACCCCGCTGCGGTGTGGTGGAGGAAGAACTTCAGCGTCTGCTAACTCCCCAGCGGGAAGGGCCATGGCAGATGCTCCCGCCATCAGGAAAGAAGCAGAGACCCAAGAAGAGACGGGCCCTGCCTGCCAGCCTGGCTTTCGTTCCTTAGACTGAAGCTGAGAGCCAGTGGTGTCACAACAGTCTCGGGACTAGATGCCTGATCAGGGTCAAATCACTTGGATAAGCCCTTTGTCTGCTGTGGGCTTTAGCTTTCTCATCTTTAAAACAAACACTGAAAGCCATGGGTGTGTTGGGGTGTTTGATGGTCATGTGACTGGCCAGTGGCACTTCTGGGAGCTGTGTGTGGGCAGAGCAGGAAGCTCCTGTACCCGGTGCTCAGGGCCACACAGTGAGAGCATGTCCTGTTTAGAGCCTGGAGTGATCATTCCGACCTGCTTCGTGTGAAAGTGCTGAGATTCTATTCCTGCCACACTGACTCAGGCCATTGAAATCACACGATGAAAAGCAATCAGACAGCATAAAGGAAACCAAAAGTGATGGGTATAATAAATGTTTAAAAACCTCCCAATGTACCTTATTTTTATGGATTTCAATGCAGGCTCTTTTTTTTTAATTGATTTTTTACAGAGAGGAAGAAAGAGGGATAGAGAGTTAGAAACATCGATGAGAGAGAAACATCGATCAGCTGCCTCCTGCACACCCCCTACTGGGGATGTGCCCGCAACCAAGGTACATGCCCTTGACCGGAATCGAACCCGGGACCCTTGAGTCCGCAGGCCGACGCTCTATCCACTGAACCAAACCGGTTAGGGCTCAATGCAGGCTTTTAAAAAATATTTTTATTGATTTCAGAGAGGAAGGGAGAGGGAGAGAGAGAGATAGAAACATCAATGATGAGCGAGAATCATTAATCGGCTGCCTCCTGCATGCCCCACACTGGGGATTGAGCCCACAACCTGGGCCTTTGCCCTTGATCGGGAATTGAACCCTGACTTCCTGGTTCATAGGTTGACACTCAACCACTGAGCCAGCTGGCCAGGCTCAATGCAGTTTTTTTTAGCTGTAGCCCTTGTCCTGCGATTGTTCCAGAAAACAGGAGGGAGCTGGCTGCAGGGAGGAAATGTCACAGGCAGTGATTAACAGACACAGGAAGAATAAACAGCCCTCCTGTAGGAGGCTCCCATGGGCGCCACGCCAGGCCAGGGGAGTAGAAAGGCCTGCTACCAGGCAGCCCTGTCCCTAGGGCCTGGGTCTCACCCTGAGAGAGGAGCGGAAATGCTCAGAGGCCTGAGCCAGAGGCTGTGGAGGCAACCAGGGGCTCGGCCTGGAGGTGCAGGCGCAGGAGGCTGGGTGGCGGCTCCCCTGGGCAGGGGGACCAGACACCCTCTGCAGCCACCTGCGAGGGACCCGCCCGGACCAGACAGGAGCCACCCTCGCAGAGGCTCGAATTCCCACCAAGCCGCTCCTCTCCCAGCACCAGCGAATCTGTCAGCAGCCCCGTGTTCAGGTGCCATCAGGGTCTCGTTTGTGCTGTAACACACACACACACACACACACACACACACACACACGAGTGTACAAATCCTAAGTCCGCTACCCAGTGCACACCTACAGACCCGCCACGCAAATAGGGTTCAGACCCTGTCAATACCGCGGCCAGGACTTTCAGCACCTTTTCTCCCTGGGCCACCACGGTCAGGTTGGAATGCGTGTCAGCAAAACACAGCCTGTGGCCTGCACAGCCTGGCTGCCTCCCTTCCGCAGCTGCTGCTGCGACTCCTCACTCTGCACGCCCAGCCAGCTTTCCCTGCTGCTGGGAGGGGGCTGTGCCAGGTGTGTTTATCCACAGACTCTGGATGAACATCTGGGTGTTCACAGGTGCCATCTTGAGAGAGAACATAAAGCATGGAAACTTCTTAAGATGAGAAAAACCACCCCCTTAACAGCTGGACCTGGAAGAGACCATTTTAAACCAGAAGAAGAATGACCTCCACTTGTCAAGGTCACATCTTCACCTCCATCTGCAGAAACGGGGGCTCCAGAAGTCGGTGAAGTGGGTTAGCAGGCTTTTTAGTGGTATTCTTTGCACATTTGTCCAAGAGTGTACAGCTGGGCCCAGACGGTGGCTTCTGAAGACGGTGCAGGCTGTAGGCCAGGGGCTGCCTTATGTTAAAGCACTAACACCTTGGGTGGGACACACTGGAGAGGTTGTACATCAAAAACAGGGGGGTTCTAGGGAAGATGTTCGGAAGGAGTGGGAGATGGGCGTGAGCCTGGCCTGGGCAGCAGCGCTGGCTCAGGGGGCGCGGCTGAATCTGTCCCAGCGCCACCACCGGCCAAAGAAACGCCTCATTCACGCGCAGTGGCCGCAGGGTCAGGGCCTCCAAGTAGAACCTGCTCACCTGCAGCGCGAGGGCAGGGCCTGGGGCAGCCCTCAGTGCCCGGGTGACCAGGGATGCAAACGGGGCGGCGGGGCTGGTTCTGCTTTGAGGAGACTCTGCGCCCCTGCAGGTGAGCACTGGGCCCAGGAGCGTGGGGTGTGGCCCACACGCGGCCTTCCTGTCCGGCTGCTGGCCGGAGGTCATCCTGGCAGCAGAAGGTGGCGGGTCCATTCCCTGCGGACACGCGTGGAGCTGTAGATTGGACCCCTTCGTGTCAAGTGTGGGAGGCATCCAATCGATGTTTCTCTCTCACATTGATGTCTCTCCCTCCTTCCTCTCTCTAAAATCATGTTTTTAAAAAGAAGGGAACACAGATGATAGCTGTATGCCGCGGCCTCTGGGTGCCGGCGGCTCTCTGGGCCAGTGGCGGGCGCAGCCCTGCCCAGCACAGCCCGCTGGCCCAACAGGGAGACGGCGGGGGCGGGAGCCGAGTCAGGAGCCACGCTTCCCTCCAGAGCCTGGGTGTCAGGGAGCCAGACCCCCGGCCCCTCTTGCTGCTCATGTTTGTGACCAAGAAATAAACTGCTGTTGCTCCAAGCCACCGCGATGGGGGCTGGTTGTCCCCCGCCTCGGGAGTGATGGGGCAGCGGCCAGTGTCTCTGAAAATGGCCCCTCTGCTGTGACCAGGCTCCTCACCCACCTCTCAGCCCAGCACCCACACTTTACCTCTGGTCCCAAGACCAGCCACAGATTCACTCTCAAAACCGTGGGTGCCCAGACACCCAGCCCCGGGGGATGGGGGGGGGGGGGGTGAGCAGCACAGCTCACAGGAGGCACCAGGCCTGAGGCGAGGGTGGCAAATGGGGGACTGAGGAGAGAGGGGCTGAGAAAGGAGGGAGCCCCCAACTAGCCCGGCTCTACTTTGCAGTTCATCCCCGTGGCCGCTTGTGCTGTTTCCTGTTTTTAGCGCCTTGGAGACCCTGTAGACCAGCACTGACTCCCACCCCTTTACCGAGCAGGATCGGTGCTGCAGGCCGCAGAGAGAGCTGAGAGAGCAGAGAGAGCCCGCGGAGAAGAGCAGGACTGACAGCGAGGCCGCCTCCTGCGGGCGGGGCGGCAGCTCATTATAGGGATCAGCTCACCTGTTCTCACCGGAACATTGTGGGGCACATACTTTTCTTTTATAATAATAATGTCATAATATTTTATTTTATTTTAATATTATTTCATTAAATTGATTGGGGTGACCTTGGTCCACATGGACATACAGGTGCCAGGTGTGGGTTCTATGCTATAAGATCTGTCTACTGGAGAGACGGCGGGAGGCTCTGTGGGCAACCCTGTCCCGCTGATCCCACAGGATCCAGGCGTGGGCTCGGACCCAGCCTCGGCTTCAGTCGCGGCCCGGCGAGGCGATGGCCAAGGTATCGGTGCTGAACGTGGCGGTGCTGGAGAATCCGAGCCCTTTCCACAGCCCTTTCCGGTTCGAGATCAGCTTCGAGTGCAATGAGGCTCTGGCGGACGGCCGATGCTCCCAACCCATCCCTCATCCCTGAGAGCGACGCCATTGGTGTGACTGTGGTCCTCATCACCTGCACCTACCATGGGCAGGAGTTCATCCGTGTGGGCTACTACGTCAACAATGAGTACCCCGACCCAGAGTTGCGGGAGAACCCACCCCCAAAGCCAGACTTCTCTCAGCTCCAACGGAACATCTTGGCCTCGAATCCCCGAGTGACCCGTTTCCACATCAACTGGGACAGCAACACGGACAGGCTGGAGGCCATAGAGAACCAGGACCCTGCCCTAAGCTGCAGCCTCCCCATCAATTGTACCCCTGTCAAGGGCTTGGGGCTCCCTGGCTGCATCCCTGGCCTCCTCCCCGAGAACTCCATGGACTGCATCTAACTGAGGTCTTAACTGGGGGACTCCAGGCCCTACCTGGGCCTAGGACTATGGCCAGTCTCCCAACACATCTGGAGGGGGCAGTTAGGCCTCCCAGAGAGTCCTCTGGGGGCACCTGGAAGACTTTGGGGCCATCAACTATATTCAGGCCTATCAAGTTGATCCCTGAGGAAAGAATGGGCCTCAGGTCTCTCCCAACCTCAGCCCAGAAAAATTCTCTCATCTTTACTGCCCCGGCTTATAAAAAGCAGGTGTTTAGTTCTTAATTCTCTCTAACTTGTGTCCTTTCTCTCTTCCACACATAAGCCATTGTGTCATCAGGCTCCCATGTAAGTACCATTGACCCAGAGCTCTTCCCACAGACCTCCATGGCCTTCCTTGAGGCTTTCTTGGTCAATGGTTCCAGCCCTGTTGGACCAAAGGCTCTGTCATTTCCCTTCCCAAACATTTGAGTAGATCCACCCAGCTTTCTGGAGTCAAGGAATCTGAGTTAGAAGGTAGACTTGGACACAATTTCTGTCCTTTTCCCAGAACAATTTTTAGGCCTTTTCAATCCAGCAGCCCCTGGAAAACTCTGTTCACAAAAGTGTGATCAGCTGGATGCTGAGGAATAATGGTTGATTCTCCTCTCAGTCACAGCCACCGCCTTGTTACCTCCTAACTGGATCTGGATTTCCCTGGAGGCTGCCACTGTTAAAGCAGCCGACCAGGCTTTGTCTGTTTTGGCATCAGGGCCTCTGGCTGCCTTTGCCCTCTGCTAAGACCTTATGCTCTCACAGGCTACAGAGTGATTGCAGGCATGGGAAACAGTAGGGACCCTGAAAACCACCTTCCTCTGCCATGTTCCCCATCCCTTCGCTGCTATGTGGATGCTGTTGATTACAGTTTGTATATTAAAAGGTTTTTGTATTAAATATGTTTGGTTGACCTAAAAAAAAAAAAAAAAAAAAAAAAAAAAAGATCTGTCTACTGTACCGTGTGCCCACCGCCCAGAGTCAGATCTTCTGTCACCTCACGCCCTTCTCCCCGCCCCTGCGCTCTGACACCCACACTGCTGTTTGTGTTCCCGAGTGTCAGTATTATGCCCCACATGCAAGTGAAGTCCCGTGGTGCTTAGCTTTTCCTGACTGAGCCTAATGTTCTCCCGTCCACCCATGTTGTTGCAAACTTCCAACACTCAGGTGCACAGTTTTTTTGTGTGTGTGTTTTTTTTTTGTTTTTTGTTTTTTATTAAATTTTTATTGTTCAGATTACATTTGTTCCTCTCCCCCCCCCCATAACTCCCCTCCTTCCAGTTCCCGCCCCACCCTCCGCCCTCACTCCCCACCCACTGTCCTCATCCATAGGTGCACGATTTTTGTCCAGTCTCTTCCCGAATCTCCCATTCCCCTTCCCCCCCCCAAGAATAGTCAGCCCATTCCCTTTCTATGTCCCTGATTCATTATAATCACCAGTTCATTCTGTACATCAGATTATTTATTCACTTGATTCTTAGATTCACTTGTTGATAGATGCATGTTTGTTGTTCACAATTTGTATCTTTACCTTTTTCTTCTTCCTCTTCTTAAAGGATACCTTTCAGTATTTCGTATAATACTGGTTTAGTGGTGATGAACTCCTTTAGCTTTTCCTTGTCTGTGAAGCTCTTTGTCTGACCTTCAATTCTGAATGATAGCTTTGCTGGATAAAGTAATCTTGGTTGTAGGTTCTTGGTATTCAGCACTTTGAATATTTCTTGCCATTCCCTTCTGGCCTGCAAAGTTTCTGTTGAGAAATCAGCTGACAGTCGTATGGGTACTCCCTTGTAAGTAACTGAGTTTCTTTCTCTTGCTGCTTTTAAGATTCTCTCTTTGTCTTTTGCTCTTGGCATTTTAATTATGATGTGTCTTGGTGTGGTCCTCTTTGGATTCCTTTTGTTTGGGGTTCTCTGTGCTTCTTGGACCTGTAAGTCCATTTCTTTCACCAGGTGGGGGAAGTTTTCTGCCATTATTTCTTGAAATAGGTTTTCAATATTTTGCTGTCTTTCATCTTCTGGCACCCCTATTATTCTGATGTTGGTACGCTTGAAACTGTCCCAGAGGCTCCTTACACTATCTTCACACTTTCGGATTCTTTTTTCATTTTGCTTTTCCAGTTGGGTGTTTTTTGTCAAATCTTTGGTTTGATTCTTGTGCTCCTCTGGTCTGCTATTGGGTATAATATTCTTTATTTCAGTCCGTGTATGCTTACTTTCTAATTTCTTTATCATAGCATCGAGGGTCTCATTAGTTTTCGTGAGGCTCTGCTCAAGTTTATAGCAAGCCCTCAAAATTGCGATTCTTAGCTCCATATCCTCCATTTCTGTCATGTTTTTTTGTCTCCGCATCTTTTATGCTTTCTTGGTGCACCCCCTTGTGGTCTTTGTGCGCAGTCTTGTTCTAGCCAAGCCTTAATTGTTGTAGTTAACACTAGAGGGATTTGACCACCAGGCCGACTGGCTGTAGGAATCAGCTGTGTGGAAACCTTCAGTCCTCTGGGGAGGCGCTAGTCCAGCCTTTGCCTGAGGCGATCGTCAAATGGCTCTGCGCAGGGCCTGGGCGGGGCGGGCTCAACAGGGCGGGGGGAGGGAGCAGCTATGGCTGCTCTCAGTCCGTCTCCAGGGGCTCTGCCTCTCTGTCCCCACAACCGCTGCAAACCTCGGAGGGACCGTAGCCAGACAGTCCCGCTTCTCCCGTTTGAGTCTGGGTCCCTAGAGACTTGCCCAGATCTGTAGCCCAGAGTCTGAGACTCACTCCTGATTGAAAACGACAACCGCGCCCTCAGCCACCAGCCCGCTTTGCGCGTGCACCGCAGCACCACCGTACCTTTAAATTTTCCACACTGCGCCTCCTCTAAGCCTCGTAATGCTGTTGTTTTTCCTTCTAGTTGAAGAGTCTCTCCTCAGCCAGCCTTCCTGTGGTTCTGGGTGATGTCCGTTCCGTCTTTTAGTTGTATTTTTGAAGTGGTTGTTCGAGGCAGCAAACTCCGGTGTTTACCTATGCCGCCATCTTGGTTTCTCCACTCAGGTGCACAGTTAAGGAAGCGGAGGCACAGGGGCGCCAGCGCCTTCCCAGGTCACCTTGCTGCTACCGGTGTCTGGTCTACACCCATGCTATAAGCCACTGTGCTTATAATGACTTCCCGTGTCTTTGGTGATGCTTGGTGACGGAAGGAGTTTTTTAAACTCTGTTTTAGCATGTTAAAATTAAAATTGTTGCTATTTAGTTTAGTTGTGATGATTTTTTAAATGTAGTATTGTCTTTAGAAATGCATATTAAAATATTTGTGAATAAAATGTGATGTCTGGGATTTGCTTTGAATAATGAGGGAAGCTGGGAGTGGGTGGGTGGCAATAGATATAACATGATTAGACAGGAGTTGATCATTATTGAAACTGGGTGATTGGGTAGTGGATATTATGATATTATTCTCTCTGCTTTGTATATGTCTGAAACTTTCCATAATAAAATGCAATAAGCAAATAAATAAGTAACAATCAGAGAAGGCATGGAAATGGCTGGAGTTGGTGCCAAACTTAAAGGGGGACTTCTACCTTCTGTGTGCTATCTTCATTTACAGCAGGGGTTTGAGAACTATGGCTGGTGGTGCAAATGTTTTTATACAGTTTGTAAGCTATGAATGGTTTTCACTAAGATTGAAAAGTATATATTTCACAAAATTCAAATTTTAGTGTCAACAGGATTTGGCTGGGACAGAGCCACACCCATTGTTTCTTTCTCGTCCATGACGGTTCAGACTCTACAAGGGTGAGTGGGTCCTTGAGAAAGAGACCAGGTGGCCACAAACCCTAACCCATGGCCTTTATAGGAAAGAAGTTGCTGACCTCCTGTTAGAAGGGGATTTACGCATGCATAACCGTAAGTCAGGAAAGCAATACAAGACCATGTGGACTGTAGTGTGCACCAAAGAGAGTACAGGGGAGTGCGCAATGGCCCCAGGCACCACTCCTGGCCGTCCTCCCACTTCTCATGACACATGAGCTGCTCCAGGTTCAGGAGAAGGGGCTCGTCTTCTGGTGCCAGTTAGACAAGAACTGTGACAGCTGTGAGGCCCCCTGGGTCTTATTAGGAATAAATTGTACCCTAACCTCACCTGCATCTCTAAATCCGTGTGCAATAAGTCCTAGTAGGTGGGCATCATAGTGACCATGAATACAGAGACAAGAACTGATAGTCAAGGTGTGAATCCAGTTACTCAGTCCCTGGGGGGTGGGGGAGATAGCAACCTTAAAACTGACTTAACCCATGATTACACCAACATTAATCACAGTGGCCAAAGGTAGAAGCCACCCAAACATCCATCAACAGGTGGATAAACAAAATGTGACATAAACACACAACGGAATATTACTCAGCCTTAAACAGGAAGGCAATTCTGGCACATGGTGCAACGTGGATGAGCCTTGAGGACTTACACTGAGTGAAATACCAGTCACAAAAAACAAGCTCTGTGTGCCTGCGCTCACAGGAGGTGGCCATCGGGCCTCGAATAAGCCTGAGGGCTGGCCAGCTGGAGGCTCATGCTCACTCTCCTCAGTGGACAGGGGTCAAGTTTACCAGGAGGCTGTTATGCCCAGATTTCAAGATTCCCAAGAGCCTACCAGGGAGCCAGCCAGTCCGATGCAAAAGCAAAGAGTCTTTTATTTCAAGCTAGCTCGAGCTGCCCTACCCTCCTTACTGACGCAGCAGCAAGTGGCAGAGAGGGCGCGGCCTGATGGGACCAGGAGTTTTATAGAGGGGTGTAGTAAGGGCGGGAGAGGGGACTGTGGGCCCCGCGGATTGGCCAGGTGCGAGTCGGTGTCCCATTACACAGGATGTGGTCATAGTGATGGCGTGCACTTCCCTCGATTATCATTGGTTAGTCCAGAGAAATCCTGGGTGTGGGTAGCAGAGGCTTCTTCCGAAGGAGCCTTTGCTGAGCACATGGCCCTGCCCAAAATGGAGGTCCCTTAATGGATGGGGAGCCGGCCACTCGGCTCCAATGCAAGGCCTGCCGCCATGGGCGGCGCCGGAAAGCGGGCTAATCCCAGCTGCCGGCCGCCCACCACCTGGCCTGGCCTTTGGGCCGCCCGGTCGCTCGGCTGGAAAGTGACGAGGACGCCGACGAGGGCTGCCTGGTCCATCTGGGCATCCGCGGGCCCGCGCCTATCCGGTTGAGCGCCGCCTCGGCCATGGCTGCCGGTCCCTCCCTCGCAGCTTCTCTCGGCGGCCTGTGGGGCCCAGCACGGCGCGCTGGCGGCGGTGGAGGCGGAGCGGAGCCGCCCAGCCAGGCGGATGCGAGTTGCAGCCGAGCCCGGCGCCCCGCCGGCCGGCATCCTCCGCGCTCCTCCTGGCGCCGAGGGGCGGGAAGAGGCGCACCTGAACCCGAGTGACCCAAGGCGTCGGCGGTCGTGCGGTCTCCGCGGTGACCCGCGGCTCCAGGGCGCCCTTCTCGCTGGGAGGCATGGCGATGAGGCCCCCAGCGCCAGGGCATCTCACAGGCCGGAGAGGGGGACCTTCGGCCAGTCGTCCTCCCTGCCGGACGCCTGCGGGCCTCGGGGAGCTCAGCGACGGCGAGCCCAGGAACAGGCGCGGAACTGACCATCTGAGCCACGTGCCCCGCCAGCCCTTTCAGAGGCATCTTGCAGAGCCCGGGAAAGGCAGGAGCTGCCTCGAGGGGCTGCTGTCACCCTTGGCATCACAAACGCCATCATCCCTCCATCCTCTTGCGAAGGTTGGCCAAACCCTATTTTGTTGACTAGTCTCTCTAGACAGGCCAATACCTTGATCCACGGAGAGCCACGCAGATCTAGCCTTAGAGCGATACCATGGCTGCCAGGGGCTTCACACAGCTCAGCTCCCAGCCTCCATGGATTGATTCACAGCTCATCGTCAGTGAGGAGCTCTATCTTCCTTACTTGCAAGTGTTTAGGAAGTCTGGGCCCCAGCAACTCTTTCCAGGAGCATCCAGAAAACAATGAAGGACACATCTGCTCATCAAAAGCCTCTCCAGCCTCCTTTCTAGCCTGCACGGTGGAGCAGGAGTTGCTAACTTCTTCTGTAAAGGCCACATAATAAATGTGTTAGGGCTCTTTCATAACTGCTAGACTCTGTTGTTATAGTGCTAAAGGCAGCTATAGACAATACATGGATGAATGCGTGTGGCTGTGTTCAACAAAACTTGTTTACAAAACGCAGTGGGCTGGCCAGGTTTGGCTGTGGCTGTGCCTGTTGCTCCCTGGGCTAGGAGATCCTCAGGCCCCTCTGATGGTCCTCCCTGGCTCCCGTTGCCCGCCCTCACTGGCCTTTTCGAAGAATTCATTTCCATTGTATTTCGGAGGATTTAGACAAACAGAGGGCGAGAATAGTCCTTCTGTGGAAACAGCAAATGGAAGATTGATTTCAACTAGAAAAGACGAGACATCCTAGTTTGTACATTACGGAGAAATGTGTTGGAAAGAAACAAAGTGGGACATGGAAAACATTAAGCATGTGCAATCCAGAGAACGGAAGATTACGCAAGGCACAAGGAGTGGTAGGTGCACCTCCTACTTCAGATAGTGACAATAAGAACAGCAATAGCAGCATAACACAGACAACGTTAATGGAAAACTTTCCGTGTGCCAAACACTCAGTGCTTTTCTAAAGATCATTGCTTTCCACTCTGCCTCTACCAGTTGACGGACATCACTTAACTGCTCTGAGCTTCAGTTTCTTCACCCATTAAACGCGACCTGTCGGGTGACCTGGGAGAAGCACTCAGCACGTGTGGCTCAGCGACCGCCCACTCGGTGAGACTTGGGTCTTTGTTATTACGACCTGTGGAGGGGCCAGGGTTGTACTTTGTGCCCAGAGCTGAGTGATGAAGTCAGTAGGTGGAACCTTCAGAAAGAGAAATTCCAAACCCAGAAAAACTTGTTGACCCAGCACTTTCAAGATACAGGGTTTGGGGGATGTTGGTAGATCATCCTTTTTTTAATTGAATTTATTGGTGTGACATTGGTTAATCATATTACATAGGTTTCAGGTATACAATTCTGTATGGCAGATGATTCTTAAAGAAAGTGTTCTGTAGTAAAGTAAATTTGAGAAATTCTAAGTTAAGCAAAGTTAAACAATTTTCTCAATGGTTATATTTCTTAGAGCGCAGACTACACTACTGTGGTATGAATCTCTAAGCAGATAATATCACAAGCAGTGTTTTCCAACCGTATTTATCCACCAATCATTTCCGGTTCCCAGGGCATCTTTTTGGATTAGTTTCTCAGAAAAACCTTTGGGAGAATACAGCTGGAGGTGTCTGCAAATAGATTGTGCTGCGCAGGTGGAGAGTTCCTCACTAAGGGAGGAGTAAAGGCGGATGCTCAGGGCAGGGGTTGTGGACAGGAGTCTGTGTGGGCGGAGTCCTCCCAGCAGGGCTCGGCCGTCCGGCTCTGGGAGCTGTGCTGCTTTTCTGTCCTGGCCCTGGAATTTTGGATTTGACTTTGAACAACACCAAGGAAGGAGCCTTTGGAGGTGAAGGGTGATGCTGGGCAGTTCTGGTAACCGGAAGTTAAGAGGCCCCAAGGAGCCGGCTGACCCTTCCCCCACTTTGGGGTCCCCCTCAGGTCTCCTGAGGTTGAAGGTCATCAAGGACAGTGAAATAACATTGTCTGACACATCCCAGGAGCTTAGAAAAGTGTTTCTCTTTGAGACCCACCCTGAGTGCCTGAGGTGTCGGCAAGAAGGACAGACAGCCCAACTTGAGGCTGCTGTTGGATTTTGCCACTTGCCAGCTGGCTGACCTGGGCCTCCAGTTCCTTGTGTGTAAAATGGGGGGTCAAGTCGCCCTCCACATCCTGTGGTGAGGATTCGTCGCAACACTGGTGTCCCCGGTGTGTCCCTGCTGCAGCTGGGGAGGCAGGCAGGCAGGCTGGGCACCCGGCCCAGGGCACAGGGCCTCTCAGAGGCCTTGAGAGTCTTCGCGGGGAGCAGCCCCGCCCAAGGCCCGGAACCTGGACCTTGGGTGCCCAGCAGCCCTGCTCTGTGGACAAGCACAGCGCTGGGGGTCTCGCAGGAGTCCGGCTTCGAGCCCACAGTGGTGACGTCAGTGACTCACCCAGGTTCACTTTCACCCTTTCCCTTTCTCATTCTCGCCACTCCTTCCTCTCGCTTCCTGAGATCGCCTCCTAAGGAAACCTCCAGCACCCAGACTCTTGTCTCAGGCTCTGCTTTGGGGGAAGTCCCGCCTGTGGAACACCTGGCTATGGTAGTGCTCCGTCATTAATAACTCTGGTGATTAGTGAAACCATAGAGACTGACCACCCTGTGGTCTCCACCATGCTACCGCTCATGCACACGTGTACACGCGTGCACATGCGCACACTCATACCAATAATTCTGGGGCGACTTGATGAAATTTCCCACATCTACCTAGGGATGCAGGAGCGATCTAGCAAATAAGCCCCCTCCTTTTTTAACTAAATATGGACAAACTAAAGGACGCTGTGGGTTACACCAGGCTGTTTCCTTTCTTCTTCCAGAGCCGGGCCAGCACTGCTCTGGGCTCCCTTTCTGCCTGCTCACACTGTCTCGGTCGCCAGAAAGGCCAAGCCAGGGGCTGGCTTTGTTGACAAGGGCAAGAGGCGGCCCTGAGGACACTGGGCACAGCAGGGGCCATTTTGAAGCCTGGAGATGGTGTGGGTTAAGTAGATGTTCAGCAATAAGGGGGCATGTGGATATTTATTTCATGAGCAGCTGATGCCAGGAACAGGTAAGCCACACCTCTGCCTCTGACACCTCTGTGGTAAGAGGCTCTCTGTCTTCAGCACAATCAGAGCTTTTCCTTTCATTCCTGAAAGGGTTAAAGAGACTAAAATGGGGCAGAGAAAGACTTACTGTGTTTAGCAGATATCTTGCAGAAAGCTTGCAGCCTTGAGCACAGCATAGCTCAGATAACCAGAAGACACCTGGCACAGGAGGAACCAAGGAGGGACCAGACCCTTACATCAGCAGAGCAGCTTGCAGCCAGCAAGGACTAATAAAAACCTCTCTCTCCCTGCTCTCTTCGCTGATGCCTTTCTCGGTCTCAGCCCACCTGCACCCAGGTGTTGGGAATAAAATCTCTTTTGATACATTATGGCCTCATGTCATAGGTGCGCGACCCCAGTCCACTCCGGACCTTTCATTTGGTGCCGAAACCTGGGAAGGTCTAGTGAGGGGTCCGGTAAGAGCCATCACAGGGTTCTAGCAACCGGGCACTTGGCACTCAGAGAGACCGTGGTCGTCCGGCTCCTGAGCTCCCCTTGTTTCTGGGGAAGCCCCCCAGCCACTCTCCTGCATGGATGAACTTCTGCTGGACTCGCAACACTTACTTGGGCCCCCTAGCCTTCCTCCGGACCGGTCTGAGTCGTGCGTGACTGGATAGTGGACCTCACCTCGCCTTGCCTCCTCTTGCATCAACGTCAGTCCTAGATTCACGGGTAAGGGCTTCAGTCTGTTTTCCTCCGTCTGGACTGTCCTGTCATTTGGGCTTGGAGCCGGGCTCCAGGCTGATACTGTTCTGCCAGCCCTGAGGAAATCCAGCGCTGGTCGGGACAAATTCCCAGGGACCAGGTTCCCTCGCCCCCTCTCCTGCCAGGGACGCCTGTCACGGAGGGGGGGCTCCGTCCGTTTCTGGTGAACATTAGGGGGCGAGGGGGACGCCTTTCTTAGCCCTAACTTCATGGAAGGCAGACCTTAAGCCACTGCCAGCCGCCATGGGGAATTCGTAGCCGACCATTCCCTATATCAGTGGTCGGCAAACTGCGGCTCGCGAGCCACATGTGGTTTTTTGGCCCCTTGAGTGTGGCTCTTCCACAAAATACCACATGCAGGCGCACATGTACAGTGCGATTGAAACTTTGTGGCCCATGCGCAGAAATCGGTATTTTGTGGAAGAGCCACACTCAAGGGGCCAAAGAGCCGCATGTGGCTTGTGAGCCGCAGTTTGCTGACCACTGCCCTACACCACACCCCTGGGCTGTCTACTTAAAAGCCTTCAGACCCTGGAATTCGTGCAAGACTTCTGGCCTCAGTAAAACCGCACTTACAGTTTCCAAATTCTAACTGACCTTGACAATTCTGCCGCAGGCAGGGCAAGTGGTCTGAGATCCTGTATATCCAGGCTTTTTTACACTCAAGGACACGTTTTTCTCTCTGTAACAACTGCTCTCCCTCACAGATTTTTCCTTCTCTACACTAAGCCCCAGAGAATCTCAAATCCTCCTCCTTCACCACTTTTGATCTAGCTGACCATCCCCGGTCCCCCAGCCTAGGGCTCCTCCATCTCAGCAGCCTGAGAGCCCACCCCCTACCCAGCGGATCCCACCACCACCACCCCATCTCACATTCGCTCTCGAGCAGGTTTTGGCTCTCTTCCCCCCCGCCCCCCCCCCCCCCCCCCCCCCCCCGCTCCAGCACTAGCCTTAAAGTTCCCCCTTCGGGAAATTGCTGGTGCCAAATCTGGCTTCATGCCCAGGGCCATGCAGATATCCTCCGCTGGCAGGCCCCTTACCCCCCAACCCCCAAAGTGGATGCTATCCCTAACAGGAACCCACAATGAAAATATCAGGAAAGGCAGGGAGGTCTCAGGTCTTAAGACCACACTGTTCTCTGCCTAGAAGGACTGAGAAACGCAGCCCACAAAGCAGTTAATTATAAAAAAACTAGTGGCCCGGTGCACAAAATTTGTGCATGGGAGGGGTGTCACTCATCCCGGCCTGCACCTCTCTAATCTGGGACCCCTCTGGGGATGTCTGACTGCCAGTTTAGGCCCAATCCAGGGATCTGGGACTGCTGGCTCCTAACCGTTCACCTGCCTGCCTGCCTGATCACCCCTAACCACTCTACCTGCCGGCCTGCTTGCCCCCAACTGCCCCCACCCTGCCAGCCTGATCGCCCCCAACTGAACCCCCTGCCAGCCTGCTTGCTCCCAACTGGCCCCCCTGCTGGCCTGCTCACCCCCAACTGCCCCCCCCCCACCAGTCTGATCACCCCCAATTGCCCTCCCTTCCTGGCCTGATGGGCCCTAACCGCCTCTGCCTCGGCCCTGCCACCATGGCTTTGTCCAGAAGGATGTCCAGAAGGTCTTCCGGATGGTATCCTGGTCTAATTAGCATATTACCCTTTTATTAGTATAGATTAGCAAAGGTCACTCAGGAAAGACATGAAATCTGGCAGTCTTCCTCTCTCTCCTTACTCAGGCCATGAGAAAATACACCAATCTTAACCCTATACATCCAGATGGGACAAACCCCCCAACAAGACCTTTTAAACATAACCTTCAAGGTCTTTAATAATAGAGACAAGGAGACCCAAATATGAAAACAAGGACGAGATCAGGCCAAGGCTAAAGCCCAAAGGCCTTCCAGCTCCTAGTCACCGCTCTCATGACCCCAAATGAAGTGCTGGTCTTCCAACCAAGAGTAAGTCAGGGGCTAAGCCTACTTCAGGCCCTGCTTCAGATGCAATAAGAGAGGACACTGGACCAAGTCCTGCTCAAACCCGAGACCCCCGCTGGGGCCCTGCCCAAGGTGTGGGAGGGAAGGCCACTGGAAATCAGGCTGTAGTCTGGCCCCTCCAGGTCAGACCTCAGCAAGGCCGCCCTCTGGATCCGGTTTGGAGCTCCCAGACCTCCTGGGACTGGCCACCAAAGACTGGTGACCGGCACTTCATTTGGGGTCATGAGAGCGGTGACTAGAAGCTGCCCAGGCCCTGACAGGGCCCACAGACTTACATCACCAGGACAGAGCCTCAGGTAACAACTGGTGGCAGGTAAGTCGATTTCCTTTTTAATTAACACTGGGGCCACTGCCCTCTCTGAATTACTGGGACCCTTGTCCCCTCCTCAGTCTCTAGTATGGGGGTTGACAGATTAGTCTCACAGTCAGTAGCTACCTCACCTCTACACTGCATCTTACTAAATAGCCCCTTATCCACTCTTCTTCCTCAACTGAAACGGTACAGCCATCCCTCATAAAGCCCAGCTGTCCCAAACGACAGCCACCTACTTCAGTTTCACTCACCCCACAAAGCCATGCCACTCCTTAGACTGTGAACGCCTTATCTCCTCCATCACTGTCCCCTCCTCTAAACAAGAAATACTCTCCTTTCTCAGGCTCGCTAGGTACTCTCGCCTCTGAGTTCCCAACTTCAGTTTTCTTACAAAGCTCCTCCATAACATGACACGGCGAAGGACTCCTCACTGAGCCTTTAGATCCCTAGGCCAGCATTCTCACCCCTTTAACTCTGAAAACTTCTCCGAGCTCAGCGCCTTCTCACACACCCCCCTTCCCAAAGAACAACTTTATTTACTGCAAAACTACAAACGCTTACTTAACAGTCCGGCTACTATCAAAAGCTGAGCTCATTATCACCCAAACCTTAACATATTATCTTTTTTAAAAAAATATATTTTATTGATTTTTTACAGAGCAGAAGGGAGAGGGATAGAGAGTTAGAAACATCAATGAGAGAGGAACATCGATCAGCTGCCTCCTGCACACCTCCTACTGGGGATGTGCCCGCAACCAAGGTACATGCCCTTGGCCAGAATCGAACCTGGGACCTTTTAGTCTGCAGGCTGACTCTCTACCCACCGAGCCAAACCGGTTAGGGCTTAACATATTATCTTTAAGGAGTTTTAAATCCAAGCAGCTAGAGGCCTGCTCCCTCCTCCCCCTGCCTTTTCTCCAACCTCATATGCCTATACATAATTTTCCAAAGACTTTGGCAACTTAAAACTTTAAAACATTACTATATTAAATAATAAACATCTAAATATTTCAACCAGTTTTAAGTTCACCTAATTTTAGCTTTTATTACAGAAAAATCTATAAAGTAAATTTAAAACCATTAATACAATGTCTTATGCTTTGTTAAAGATATATTTCTTAAAAGTAAGAATGTTCATCAATGTCAACCTAAGAAATGCTGGCTGTTTACTTTTTAATTATCATTGGAAAATTAAGGTTTAAATATTGTATGGTTTTAATAATAAAGGACATAAGGCATGGACATGCATTTTTAAAGGAAAAAGAAAGTAAATTAAAAATTTTAAAAATGTTTATGAAAGTTGTAAAAAGGTTCGTGAAAGTTATAGAAAATTTGTGGAAAGAAATTTTAAAAGGAAGTTATATAAATAACACAGGCCAGTAAGCCAGGACAAGCAGAATAGGGAAACTGAAATAATGAAACAGCAGTCCACAGCCATCTACTAAATCCTATCTTCTCTAAACCGAGGACACTTAAAAGTGAATAATTAAGAATAAGACTTGCCCCCGCCCGTGTGGCTCAGCGGGTAGAGCGTCGGCCTGTGGACTGAAGGGTCCCGGGTTGATTCCCGGTCGGGGCACATGCCTGGGTTACGGGCTCGATCCCCAGTAGGGGGCGTGCAAGAAGCAGCCAATCCATGACTCTCTCATCATGGATGTTTCTCTCTTTCTCCTTCCTTCTTCTCTGAAATCAATAAAAATAAAATTTAAAAAAACCAACAAGAATAAGACTCATTTTAATATATTAGACTACAACCCTCCAAACGAATGTCTCTTTCCTTCCACCAGACCATTTGTCATAACTCTTATTGTTCTAACTTTTACCCAATAATACTAAAATGTCTAAAACAGTTTGTCTGCACCAGGTTACAAGTCCCACTTGTACTCAGGAAACACCACCCCTAGACACCATCACAACCTCCTTATGTGCCAGCCCTCATCGTCCCTGACCCCCGAGCAAGGACAATAGGCCCAGTACACATGTAAACACTCACCAGAGCAGAAAGCTCCAGGTGCCTGGCAAGGGGCGGAACTGGAAAAAACACACACAAAAACCTCGCCCCCACAGTAACCTGCCCTCCCACTAGCCTCCCTGGTAAAATAGCCCCTCTCGCATGTCAGCCAAATGACCAATAAGCTATATACCCAGGCTTCCACGTTCCTGCAGATTGTTAGTGACAGCACTCCCCCACCTGGCGCAGACTATCCATCCGAACAGTGCAAGATACGTGTGAGCTCATTACAGACCTCTGGCTCCAGGGTGATTCACAGGATTTCTCTTCAGATCACATCTATCTGTTTACCGTCACAGTGTTTCCAAACCTCACAGATCTCTTACATCCTTAAAATGGTCCCCCTACTTGCCCTAGACCCGTGGTTGGCAAACTGCAGCTCACGAGACACATGCGGCTCTTTGGCCCCTTGAGTGTGGCTCTTCCACAAAATACCACAAAATACCATGTGCAGGCGCGCACGTACAGTACGATTGAAACTTCGTGGCCCGTGCACAGAAGTCGGTATATTTGTGGAAGAGCCACACTCTTTGTGTCAAAGAGCCGCACGTGGCTCTCGAGCCGCAGTTTGCCAAGCCGCAGTTTGCCGACCACTGCCCTAGACTATCTGTTAGCCAAAGAGGGAGGGGTTTGTTTAATTGCTGACACTTCCTGTTGCTTTTATCTAAACTCTACAGGTCAAATAGAGGAAAAAACACAACGCATTCTACAGAATACGCAATGGCTCAAGGAGATCAGTCAGGACAGCACAGAGCAGTCCATATGGTCCATCCTACAAGCAGCTCTGCCCCAATTAACCTGGCTTTTACCCCCTTTAGGCCCCCTGACACTATTTCTCCTCCTCCTCCTTGGGCCCTGCATTTTCAGAATAGTTACCAAATTTATACAAACAAGATTACAAGTCCTAGTTAAGATAGTAGGACAATTTGTCCTTACCCAGGTAAAGGGACCCTACAGGCCTATATCCCAGTAAATAATCTGATTTTACTCATTAGGCGTCCACAACAGCCCCTCCCACGCATGAAGCAGACAGAGAGAAACTCAACCACATCCCCCTTCTTTTCCTTTATATAAACCCTTTAAGACGGAAATGAAAGGGTTAAAGAGAAGAATGGGGCAGAGAAAGACTTATTGTGCTTAGCAGATATCTTGCAGAAAGCTTGCAGCCTTGAGCACAGCATAGCTCAGATAACCAGAAGACACCTGGCACAGGAGGAACCAAGGAGGGACCAGACCCTTACATCAGCAGAGCAGCTTGCAGCCAGCAAGGATTAATAAAAACCTCTCTCTCCCTGCTCTCTTCGCTGATGCCTTTCTCAGTCTCAGCCCACCTGCACCCAGGTGTTGGGAATAAAATCTCTTTTGATACATTATGGCCTCATGTCATAGGTGCTCAATCCTGGCTCACTCCAAAACTTTCAATTACAAGCCGGTGTCCCACCCTTTATAGCACCCACCTGGTTCCAGGAGTGGGTAGTGTCTTCATTAAAAACACATCACTCACCATCACATTCCTCCCCTTCCCAGAGAAGTGGGGCATGTATGGGAACTACGGCCATTATGACCACTGGAGACCCCGGCCCAGTTTTCCTCTGTCCCATTTCTTCTCCAAAGTGTAAAATAAAGATGCTGTTGGCAAAAACCTTCTCAGCAAACACCCTGCCCGCATCTGTGCATCGCCTGCTTGTTGAGTTAGTGGTTAATTAGACAAGTTTTCCAGTAATAGAAGGTGACCTCAAAGAAATGAAAGTTATCTCTTGATCTAAATCAAGACAGGGAATCCTCATTTAAAGGCAAAGAATCTGGTTGTGTGATTACAATGATGCACTAGGCACAGTGGAAGGAGCCTAGGCCTCAGACCTGAGATGAATCTGGCTGTGACAATTACTTGCTGTGCATTTTGGGTAAGTTATTTAACTTCTCTGGGTCTCAATTTCTTTATCATTATAAATGGGGTAAATTGGAGTTGGCCTGGAGGTCAAATCCCTCTAGTATTAACTATAACAATCAAGGCTTAACTACAACAAGACTGCGCACAAAGACCACTAGGGGGTGTACCAAGAAAGCGTAAAAAATGCGGAGACAAAGAAACAGGACAAAACTATCAAGGGAGGATATTGAGTTCAGAACCACACTTTTGAGGTCTCTCAAGAGGCTTCTAGAGTCTGTCGATAAACTTGATGAGATGTATAGGAAATCTAATGAGACCCTCGATGGTGTGATAAAGGACCATCTAGAAAGTAAGCATACACTGACTGAAATAAAGAATATTATACAGACTCCCAACAGCAAACCAGAGGAGCGCAAGAATCAAGTCAAAGATTTGAAATGCGAAGAAGCGAGAAACACCCAACCGGAAAAGCAAAATGAAAAAAGAACCCAAAAATACGAAGATAGTGTAAGGAGCCCCTGGAACAGCTTCAAACGTACCAACATCAGAATTATAGGGGTACCAGAAGATGAGAGAGAGCAAGATATTGAAAACCTATTTGAAGAAATAATGACAGAAAACTTCCCCCACCTGGTGAAAGAAATGGACTTCCAAGTCCAGGAAGCGCAGAGAACCCCAAACAAAAGGAATCCAAAGAGGACCACACCAAGACACATCATAATTAAAATGCCAAGAGCAAAAGACAAAGAGAGAATCTTAAAAGCAGCAAGAGAAAGAAACTCAGTTACTTACAAGGGAGTACCCATACGACTGTCAGCTGATTTCTCAACAGAAACTTTGCAGGCCAGAAGGGAGTGGCAAGAAATATGCAAAGTGATGAATAGCAAGAACCTACAACCAAGATTACTTTATCCAGCAAAGCTATCATTCAGAATTGAAGGTCAGATAAAGAGCTTCACAGATAAGGAAAAGCTAAAGGAGTTCATCACCACCAAACCAGTATTATATGAAATGCTGAAAGGTATCCTTTAAGAAGAGGAAGAAGAAGAAAAGGTAAAGATACAAACTATGAACAACAAATACACATCTATCAACAAATGAATCTAAGAATCAAGTGAATAAATAACCTGATGAACAGTATGAACTGGTGATTATAATAGAATCAGGGACACAGAAAGGGAATGGACTGACTATTCTTGGGGGGAAAAGGGGTGTGGGAGATGCGGGAAGAGACTGGACAAAAATCGTGCACCTATGGATGAACATAGTGGGTGGGGAGTGAGGGTGGAGGGCGGGGTGGGAGCTGGAAGGAGGGGAGTTATGGGGGGAAAAAAGAGGAACAAATGTAATTATCTGAACAATAAAGATTTAATTAAAAAAATAAAATAAAATAAAATAAAATAAATGGGGTAAATTGGACTATGCAGCCATCCTTCTCCCCTCTTCTCTTTTTGTCTGCCCAGAGAAAAGCTCCGTCTCCTGGTGACAGCATCCTCTCTTTTCTGTGGCTCTAGTGGAGATGCCCATCACAGTACTATCCATTCCTCGCCATTCCCCATGCCCAGCCAATAAAGCAAGGGTGTGTGAAGTGGGCAAGGTCCTTTCTTAAGATTTTTGTATGTAAACTAGAGGCCCAGTGCACGAAATTCGTGCACGTTGGGGGTGGTCCCTCAGCCCGGCCTGTACCCTCTCCAATCCGGGACCCCTTTGGGGATATCTGACTGCCTCTCACAGTCCGGGACCACTGGCTCCTAACTGCTCACCTGCCTGCTTGCGGGACCTGGGCTTCCCTCCCTCTGGCTGACCGCAGGCACCCAGGACCCGGGCCAACTTCACCCAGGCCGGCTGCAGCCGCAGGGGACTGTGGGTGGGCAGCTTCGCCCAAGTCACAGGCGCCTGGGACCGTGGGGCGGGTGGCTTGTCCCTCTCCTGAGCTGCAGCTGCAGGTGCTGGCACCTGGGACCTTGGGGCGGGTGGCTTGTCCCTCTCCAGGGTCGCAGGCGCAGCCGCTGGTGCAAATACCATCTCCCTTTCAGTTGGCTGTCCTTTGGTTTTGTTGTCAGTTTCTTTTGCTGTGCAGAAGCTTTTTAGTTTGATGTTGTCCCATTAATTTATTTGTGCCTTTACTTCCCTTGTCTTTGGGGTCAAATTTATAAAATGTCCTCTATGACCAAGGTCCATAAGTTGAGTACCTGTTTTCTTCTATGTACTTGATTGTTTCAGATCTTATATTTAGGTCTTTGATTCATTTTTTTTAGTATATTTTTATTGGTTTCAATGAGGAAGGGAGAGGGGAGAGAGAAATATCAATGATAAGAGAATCATTGATCAGCTACCTCCTGCACGACCCACACTGGGGATCAAGCCCGCAACCCGCGCTTGTGCCCTGACCAGGAATCGAACCAACCATGACCTCCTGGTTCACAGGTCGATGCTCAATCACTGAGCCATGCTGGCTGGGCTGATTCATTTTTAATTCATTGTGGTACAAGGGGAAAAACAGTAGTTAGTTTCATTCTTTTGCATGTGGCTTTTCAATCCTCCCAACACCATTTATTAAAGAGCTTTCTTTTTGTGAATTTGTGGCTCTGTCAAAAATTATTTGTCCATATACATGTGGTTTTATTTCTAGGCTCTCAATTCTGTTCCATTGGTCTGTGTGCCTGTTTCTCTGTAAATGCCATGCTGTTTTGATTATCATAGCTCTGTAGCATAAGTTGAAATCAGGTCATGTGGCTTTGTTCTTTTTCTCAGGACTTCTTTGGCTATTCCTGGTCTTTTGTGGTTCCATACAAATCTGGCGATTAGCTGGGTAACTTGGTAGTTTCCTTTCCCGTGTAGATACCCTTGACCTTGTCCTCTATGACCGTAGCATAGTAAGCATGGTGGCCTTATGCTTTGACTGAGAGTTCCAATATTTATGCTGGACTATTTCTGCTGGCTGCTGTTTCTGCTGTTCTTATTCATGGTGTCTTGTTTCTTTTTATTCCTAGTTATCTTTGATTTTATGCTGCTCATTGTATCTGAAAGATTAGCAATGATTTGACATCTAGAATAAAGGTACCTTCCTCCAGAGAGGATGTGTGTCTGCATTCGCCATGGCCTGCGGAGAACCTTAAACCAGGTTCAAGGTTTACGGTGCCAGACACCAAACACAGTGAATCCTGGCTGCAAATCCAACACAGAAGGCCTAGGTTACTTGTGGCCCACTTTCCCCCAGGGTGCAGGTCTTTAAGGTCCCTGTTATTGTAGAGAAGGTCTTCAATTAGATCGTCCTTTTGAATCTGGCCTGCCTTATCCTACAAGGCCATCAAAACAAAAGTTCAAATTAAGCAACTTTTGTGCTCTACTTATCTCTTTGGGTTCTTGTTTTTCCTTTAATAATGTCTTACTATAGAATTCATTCTTAAGTGCTTGTAAGATGCTCCTTTTATTCAGGAAGTTTAGTTGTTTCTTGAAGAAGAGTTGTTTCAAATAAACTAACACACCATTAGCAAATGCAGAAGTTATTCTTTGCCCTGCCACCAAGTTCCTTATATATTTTGGATATTAATCCTTTATCAGATGTGTCATTGCCAAATATGTTCTCCCATACAGTGGGCTCCCTTTTTATTTTGTTGATGGTTTCTTTTGTTGTGCAGAAGCTTTTTATTTCGATGTAGTCCCATTTGTTTATTTTCTTCTTAGTTTCTTTTGCCCCAGGTGATGTATCCGTAAACATATTACTATGAGAGATGTCGGGGATTTTGCTGCCTATGTTTTCTTCTAGGATTTTTATGGTTTCATGGCTTTCATTTATGTCTTTTATCCATTTTGAATTTATTCTTGTGTATGGTGTAAATTTTTGGTCTAGTTCCATTTTTTTTTTTTTTTTTTGGCATGTACCTGTCCAATTTTCCCAATATCATGTATTAAAGAGACAGTTTTTACTCCATTGTATGCTCTTGCCTCCTTTGTCAAATATTAAGGGAGTGTAATGGTTTGAGTCAATTTCTGGGATCTCTTTTCTGTTTCATTGATCTATATGCCCGTTTTTGTGCCAGTACCAGGCTGTTTTGATTACAGTGGTTTTGTAGTATAACTTGAAATCTGGTATTGTGATCCCTCCAAATTTGTTCTTCTTTCTCAAGATTACTGGGGCTATTTAAGGTCTTTTTTGTTTCCATATAAATTTTTGGAGTGTTTGTTCTAGATCTGTGAAATATGCTGTTGGTATTTTAATAGGGACTGCATTGAATCTATAGGTTGCTTTGGGTAGTATTCACATTTTAATTATGTTAATTCTACCAATGCATGAACACGGTATTTTCTTCCACTTGTTTATATCTTTTTCTTCTCTTTTATCAAAGTCCTGTAGTTTTTAGAGTACAGGCCTTTTACCACCTTGGTTAAGTATTACTCCCAAGTATCTTAATTTTTTTGCTGCAATGGTAAGTGAGATTTTTTTTTTTAGTTTCTCTTTCTGAGAGATCATTATTGTTGTATAAAAATACCATAGATTTCTGAGTGTTAATTTTGTATACTGCTACATTGCTGAATTCGTTTTATAAATCTAGTAGTTTTTCGGTGGAGTCCTTAGGGTTTTCTATGTACAATATCATGTCATCTGCAAATAATGACAATTTTATTTCCTCTTTCCAATTTGAATGCCTTTTATTTTTTTCTTTTTGCCTGATCACTGTGGCTAGGACTTCCAATACTATGTTGAGTAAGAGTGGTGAAAGCTAGCATCCCTGTCTTATTCCTGTTCTGAGGGGGAATACTTTTAGATTTGCCCATTGAGTGTGATGTTGGCTGTACGTTTGTCATATATGGCCTTTATTATGTTGAGCTATGATCCCTCTATTCCCACTTTGCTGAGAGTTTTTATCATGAAAGGGTGTTGGATTTTGTCGAATGCTTTTTCTGCATCAAGTGATATGATCATGTACCTTTTGTCTTTCAATTTGTTTATGTGATGTATCACGTTTATTGATTTGTGAATATTGTACCAGCCTTGCATTCTTGAAATAAATCCCACTTGATAATATATTGCTGGATCCAATTTGCTAATATTTTATTGAGGATTTTAGCATCTATGTTCATCAGGGATAGTGGCCTGTATTTTCTTTTCTTTGTCTTGTCTTTATCTGGTTTTGGAATAATGCTGGCCTCATAAAAAGAGCTTGGAAGTGTTCCTTACTCTTCGATTTTTTGAATAGTTTGAGGAGGATAGGTGTTAATTGCTCTTTGAATATTTAGTAAAACTCCCCTGTGAAGCCACCTAGACCAGGGCTTTTGTTTCCTGGGAGTGCTTTTTATTACTGCTTCAATTTCATCAGTTGTTATTGGCCTATTCAGGTTTTCTGATTCTTCCTGATTCAGTTTTGTAAGGTTGTATGTTCCTAGGAATTTGTCTATTTCATCTGGGTTATCCAGCTTGTTGGCATATAGTTGTTCATAGTATTTTCTTACAACCCTTTGTATTTCTGTGGTGTCAGTTGTAACTTCACAGCTTTCGTTTCTGATTTTATTTATTTGGGTCATCTCTCTTTGTTTCTTGATGAGTCTGACTAAAGGTTCATCAAATTGTTTATTATTTCAAAGAATCAGCTCTTGGATTTATTGGTCTTTTGTATTGTTGGTTTTTTTTTAGTCTCAATGTCATTTATTTCTGATCTGATCTTTATTATTTTCTTCCTTCTACTTACTCTGGGCTTTTCTTGTTGTTCTCTTACTAATTCTTTTAGTTGTAGGGTTAGATCAGGGGTGGGCAAACTTTTTGACTCGAGGGCCACAATGGGTTCTTAAACTGGACCAGAGGGCCGGAACAAAAGCATGGATGGAGTGTTTGTGTGAACTAATATAAATTCAAAGTAAACATCATTACATAAAAGGGTACGGTCTTTTTTTTTTTTTTTTTAGCTTTATTCATTTCAAACAGGCTGGATCCGGCCCGCGGGCCATAGTTTGCCCACGGCTGGGTTAGATAGTTTATCAGAAGTTTTTCTTGTTTTTTGAGGTAGGCCTGTAGTGCTATGAACTTCCCTCTCAGGACTGCTTTTGCTGTGTCCCAGAGGTTTTGGGTTGTTGTGTGTTCATTTTCATTTGTTTCCAGGAAGTTTTTTATTTCTTTCTTGATTTCATTGGTAACCCATTCATTGTTTAATAACATGCTATTTAGCCTCTGTGTGTTTGAATGTTTCTGAGCGTTTTTATTGTAATTAATTTCTAGTTTCATGCCATTGTGATCCAAGAAGGTGCTTGATTAATTTCAATCCTCTGAACTGTAGAGACTTTTTTGTGTCCTAACATGTGGTCTGATTTGAGAACATTCCATGTGCACTTGAGAAGAATGTCTATTCTGCAGCTTTCAGGTGGAATATTCTGTAAATGTCAGTTAATTCCATCTGACCTATTGTGTCATTTAGGATCACCGTTTCCTTGTTGATTCTTTGTCTTGAAGATCTATCCAGTGAAGTCAGTAAGGTGCTGAAGTCCCCTACTATGACTGTATTGCTATCAATCTCCCCCTTAAGGTTCTCCGAGAACTTTGTTATATATTTGGATGTTCTTATGTTTCGTGCATATATATTTACCAGGGTTATATCCTCTTGTTGTATTGATTCCTTTCGTATTATGGAGTAGCCATCTTTGTCTCTTTTTATGGACTTTGCTTTGAAGTCTATTTTGTCAGTTATAAGTATGGCTACCCCAGCTTTTTTTTTCATTTCCATTTGCAAAGAATTTTTTTTCCCCAACCCTTCACTCTCATCCTGTGTGAATCTTTTGTTCTGAGGTGGGTCTCTTGTAGACAGTATATATATGGGCCATGTTTTCTTATACATTCAGCTACTCTGTCTTTTGACTGGAGCATTTAATCCATTTACATTATTGATAGATACTTACTGCCATTTTTTTATACCTATGTCCCTCTCTCTCTCAATTTCTTCTTATTCTTAGAGCAGTCCCATTAACATTTTCTGCAATGCTGGTTGGGTAGTCATGTATTCCTTTAGCCTTTTCTGGTCTGGAAAGCTCTTTATTTCCCCTTCAATTAGAAATGTTAGCCTTGCTAGATAGAGTAGTCTTGGATTCAGGTCCTTGTTTTTCAATACTTTAAGTACTTCATGTCAAACCCTTCTGGCCTGAAGTATTTCTGTTGAGAAACCAGCTGACATTCTAATGGGTGCTCCCTTATAGGTAACTTTCTGTCTCTCTCTTACTGCCTTTAATATTCTTAGTCTTTAATGTTTGACATTTTGCTTATGATGTGTCTTGGAGTGGGTCTGTTTGGGTTCAGCTTGATTAGAATTCTCTGTGACTTTTTCCTTCATCAGGTTAGGGAAGTTTTCTTCATTATTTTTAAAAATAGGTCTCTATTCCTTGCTCACTTTCTTTTCCTTCTGGCATCCTTATGATGTGAATGTTGTTATATTTCATGATGTCCCAAAGTTCCCTTAAACTATTCTCTTGCTTTTTAATTATTTTTTCTTTTTGCTGCTCTAATTGGGTGTTTTTTTTCTACATTGCCCTCCAAATCACTGCCTCATTAATCTACTTTTGATTCCTTTCAGAGTATCATTGATGTCAGATATGTTATTCTTCATTTCCAACTAATTCTTACTTGTGCTTTCTAGTTCACATTTCATGCTATTGTAATTTCCACTGAGTTTCTTTTTTTTAATTGTTTTATTGCTTAAAGTATTACAAAGAGTATTACATATGTCTCCTTTTTTTCCCGCCCTTAACAATCCCGCCGCCTCCCCTAACCCCCAGTGTCTTATGTCCATTGGTTATGCATGCATATGCATGCATACAAGTCCTTCGGTTGACCTCTTACCACCCCCCCTCCCGCCCCTCAACCCTCCCCAGCTTTCCCGCTGTAGTTTGACAGTCTGGTCGAGGCAGCTCTGCCTTTGTATCTATTTTTGTTCATAAGTTTATAATGGTCTTTATTATCCATGAGTGAGTGAGATCATGTGGTGTTTTCCCTTCATTGACTGGCTTATTTCACTTAGTATAATGCTCTCCAGTTCCATCCAAGCAGTTGCAAATGGTAAGAGTTCCTTCTTTTTTACAGCAGCATAGTATTCCATCGTGTAGATGTACCACCGTTTTCTAATCCATTCATCTACTGATGGGCACTTAGGCTGTTTCCAGATCTTAGCTATGGTGAATTGTGCTGCTATGAACATATGGGTGCATAATTCCTTTCTGATTGGTGTTTCTGGTTTCTTGGGATATATTCCTAGAAGTAAGATCACAGGGTCAAATGGGAGTTCCATTTTTAGTTTTTTGAGGAAGCTCCATACTGTCTTCCATAGTGGCTGCACCAGTCTGCATTCCCACCAGCAGTGCACGAGTGTTCCTTTTTCTCCACATCCTCTCCAGCACTTGTCGTTTGTGGATTTGTTGATGATAGCCATTCTGACAGGTGTGAGATTGTACCTCATTGTTGTTTTGATTTGCATCTCTTGGATGATTAGTGACTTTGAGCAAGTTTTTATATGTTTTTTGGCTTTCTGAATGTCCTCTTTTGAAAGGTGTCTATTTAGATCCTTTGCCCATTTTTTGATTGGATTGCTTATCTTCCTTTTGTTAAGTTGTATGAGTTCCCTATAAATTTTGGAGATTAGGCCATTATCAGATATAACATTGGCAAATATGTTTTCCCACGCAGTGGGCTTTCTTGTTGTTTTGTTGATGGTTTCTTTTGCTGTGCAAAAGCTTTTTATTTTGATGTAGTTCCATTTGTTTATTTTCTCTTTAGTTTCCAGTGCCCTAAGAGCTGTATCGGTGAAGAAATTGCTTCGGCATATGTCTGAGATTTTGTTGCCTTTGGATTCTTCTAGTATTTTTAAGGTTTCCCGTCATACATTTAAGTCCTTTATCCATTTTGAGTTTATTTTTGTATATGGTGTAAGTTGGTGGTCTAGTTTCATTTTTTTGCATGTATCTGTCCAACTTTCCCAACACCATTTATTGAAGAGACTATCTTGACTCCATTGTATGTTCTTGCCTCCTTTGTCAAATATTAATTGAGCATATTGGTTGGGGCCAATTTCTGGGCTCTCTATTCTATTCCATTGATCTACATGTCTGTTCTTGTGCCAATACCAGGCAGTTTTGAGAACAGTGGCTTTGTAATACAGCTTGATATCTGGTATTGAGATCCCACCTACTTTGTTCTTTCTCAGGATCACTGCAGCTATTCGGGGTCTTTTCTTATTCCAGATGAATTTTTGGAGAGTTTTTTCTATGCCTCTGAAATATGCCGTTGGTATTTTAATTGGAAATGCGCTGAATTAATAGATTGCTTTGGGTAGTATGGACATTTTAATGATGTTGATTCTACCAATCCAAGAACATGGTATGTTCTTCCATCTGTTTATGTCTTCCTCTATCTCTTTTTTCAAGGTCCTGTAGTTTTCTGAGTAGAGATCTTTTACCTCCTTAGTTAAGTTTATTCCTAGGTGGCTTAATTTTTTTGGTGGGATGGTAAATGGGATTGTTTTTTTAGTCTCTCTTTCTGTAAGTTCACTATTGGTGTATAGAAATGCCATAGATTTCTTGGCATTAATTTTGTATCCTGCTACATTGCCGAATTCATTTATTAATTCTAATAGTTTTTTGATGGAGTCTTTAGGGTTTTTTATGTATAATATCATCTGCAAATGAGGACAGTTTTACTTCTTCTTTTCCAATTTCGATGCCTTTTATTTCTTCTTCTTGTCTAATTGCAATGGCTAATACTTCCAGTACTATATCGAACAGGAGTGGTGAGAGTGGGCATCCCTGTCTTGTTCCTGTCCTTAGGGGAAATGGTGTTAGTTTTTGTCCATTGAGTATGATGTTGGCTGTGGGTTTGTCATATATGGCTTTTATTATGTTGAGGTATGATCCTTCTATTCCCATCTTGCTGAGAGTTTTTATCAAAAATGGGTGTTGGATTTTGTCAAATGCTTTTTCTGCATCAATTGCTATGATTATGTGGTTTTTTCTTTCAATTTGTTTATGTGATGTATCACGTTTATTGATTTTCGGATATTGTACCATCCTTGCATCCTCGGGATAAATCCTACTTGCTCATGGTGTATGATCTTTCTGATGTACTGCTGGATCTGATTTGCTAAGATTTTGTTGAGGATTTTGGCATCTATGTTCATGAGGGATATTGGCCTGTCATTCTCTTTCATTGTGTTGTCTTTATCTGGTTTTGGTATTAGGTTGATGCTGGCTTCATAGAATGAGCTTGGAAGTGTTCCTTCCTCTTGGATTTTTTGTAGTAATCTGAGGAGGATAGGTTTTAGTTCTTCCTTGAATGTTTGGTAAAACTCCCCTGTGAAGCCGTCTGGTCCTGGGCTTTTGTTTGCTGGAAGCTTTCTGATGACTGCTTCAATTTCTTCCATAGTTATTGGCCTGTGGAGATTTTTAGATTCTTCCTGATTGAGTTTTGGAATGTTGTATTTTTCTAGGAATATGTCCATTTCCTCCAGGTTGTCTAGTTTGTTGGAATAGAGTTGTCCATAGTATTGTTTAACAATCATTTGTATTTCTGTGGGATCTGTTGTTATTTCGCCTCTATCATTTCTGATTTTGTTTATTTGAGTCCTCTCTCTTTGCTTCTTGGTGAGCCTGGCTAGAGGTTCATCAATCTTGTTTATCCTTTCAAAGAACCAGCTCTTGGTTTCATTGATTTTCTGTATTGTTTTTTTGGTCTCTATGTCATTTATTTCTGCTCTAATCTTTATTATCTCCTTCCTTCTGCTCACTCTGGGCTTTTCTTGTTGCTCTCTTTCTAATTCTTTGAGTTGTAGAGTTAGATGATTTACTATCATTTTTTCTTGTTTTTTTTGAGATAGGCCTGTAGAGCTATAAACTTCCCTCTCAGGACAGCTTTCATTGTGTCCCATAGGTTTTGAATTGCTGTGTTTTCATTGTCATTAGTTTCCAGGATGTTTTTAATTTCTTCTTTGATCTCATTGTTAACCCAATCAATATTTAATAACATGCTATTCAGCTTCCAAGTGTTTGAGTATTTTGGTTTGTTTTTATTGTAGTTTATTTCTAATATTATACCATAGTGGTCTGAGAAGATGCTTGGTATGATTTCAATCTTCTTGAATTTGGGGAAACTTTGTTTGTGACCCAATATGTGGTCTATTTTTGAATATGTCCCATGAGCCCTTGAGAAGAATGTATATTCCGTGGCTTTGGGGTGAAGTGTTCTGAAGATGTCAATTAAGTCCATCTGATCTAGTGAGTCATTTAGGATTGCTGTTTCTTTGCTGATTGTTTGTCTAGAGGATTTATCCAGTGATGTCAGTGGTGTATTAAAGTCCCCTACTATGATTGTATTGTTGTTGATCTCTCCTTTGATATCTTCCAGGAGTTTTTTATGTATTTGGATGCTCCTGCATTGGGTGCATATATGTTTATCAGAGTTATATCTTTTTGTTGTATTGATCCCTTTAGTATTATGAAGTGGCCTTCCTTATCTCTTGTTATGGCCTTCACTTTGAGGTCTATTTTGTCAGATATAAGTATTGCTACCCCAGCTTTTTTTTCATTTCCATTTGCCTGAAAGATATTTTTCCGTCCCTTCACTTTCAGTCTGTGTGAGTCCCTTCTTCTGAGGTGGGTCTCTTGTAGACAGCAAATGTATGGGTCATGTTTTTTTATCCATTCAGCCACTCGATGTCTTTTGATGGGAGCATTAGTCCGTTTACATTTAAAGTTATTATTGAAAGGTACTTGTTTGTAGCCATTTCTTTTTTTGTGTGGCTGTTTTCTTTCTGAGCTTTTTATTTCTTCTTTTTACACCAGTCCCTTTAGCATTTCTTGCATTGCTGGCTTGGTGGTGATGAACTCCCTTAGCCTTTTTTTGTCTGTGAAGCTTCTTATTTCCCCTTCAATTTTGAATGATAGCCTTGCTGGATAGAGTATTCTTGGATTCAGTCCTTTGCTTTGCATCACTTTGTAAATTTATGTCCATTCTTTTCTGGCCTGATGTGTTTCTGTTGAGAAATCATTTGATAATCTAATGGGAGATCCCTTGTATGTAACGTTCCGTCTCTCTCTTGCAGCCTTTAAGATTCTCTCTTTGTCCTGAACATTTGCCATGGTAATCATGATGTGTCTTGGTGTGGGTCTTTTTGAGTTCACCTTGTTTGGAACTCTCTGTGCTTGTGTGACTTTTTTCTTCCCCACCTCAGGGAAGTTTTCTGATATTATTTCTTCAAATAGGTTTTCTAACCCTTGGTCCTCTTTCTGTTGTTCTGGCACCACCCCTATTATTTGTATGTTGTTTCGTTTCATGTTGTCCCATAGCTCCCTTAGGCTCTCCTCCTGTCTTTTAATTTTTTTCTCCAATTGCTGTTCAGTTTGGGTGTGTTTTGTTTCCCTGTCTTGTAATTCGCTAATTTGGTCCTCCACTTCTCCTAGTCTACTGTTGAAACTTGTAATGGTGTTTTTTATTGCAGCTATATCAGTCTTCATTTCTTCTTGGTTCTTACATAATTTATTGATTTTTTCATCTCTTTCTTCTTGCTTCTTGCATAAGTTGTTGATTTTTTCCTCCATCCGGTTTATGCACTCTAGGACCCTTAATCTGAATTCTTTTTCTGTCAGGTTGCATGCCTCTGTATCACTTAGCTGCTTTTCTGGCGAGTCCTTTTCTTTCCTTTGGGAGTTTCTTTGTCTACACATGTTTGATCATACCGCCATATCTAGATGTTGAGTTGTTCAGGGGCTGCTCCTTGGGTGACAGGGCTGTGGTTGCTCCTTGGGCAGTTGTGGTAGCAGCTGCTCCTCAGTTGGTAGCAGCTCCTCTGGTGGGTGCTGTTCACAGTTGTGGTAGCTCCTCTGGCTGGTGGTGGGAGGCTTCACACACAGCTGCTGTTCCTCAGACAGAGGGTGTGGTGATCAGGAGGCTGCTGTTCCTTGGATGGGGGCGGGCTACACAAGCAGCTGATACTCCTTTGAATTGTTCATTTTAATCTCTTAAGTGGCCTCAGAGCAAGGTGTTTTCCAATAGGGTGTGTCAACTGTCTTCCCCCGGGTAAGGCAGGTGTCTATCCCCCCAGGCAAGGCAGATGTCTATGTGTCTGTTTGAGGGAATGACTGAGCCGAGGAGACTTGGGGTGTCTGCCTTCTGAGCTCTGTCCCCCGAGTCCCCATTGCTGGCTTCTGCTCTCACAGCTCCAGTCCACTTCACCCTCCCTCTGCCAGAACACAAGGTGGGTGGCTCCACAGGGAATGTTTGTGCCTTGGCCCTTTAAGAGGGTGCCTGAACTTTCAGCTGCCACTCCCTGGCAGACAGCACCCCACTGCTTTTCACAGCTTGATGTTATGTGGGTTCCTTCCTCAGTTTTGTGCTCTCTGCTGGGGAGCCCAGCTCCGGGATTAGATCCCAGAATTCTCAGTGGCACCTCCCCCCACCTCCACCACCAGCTGAGATATCTCTCTGGGACTTCAGTTGCCCTCTGTGGGTAATGTCTCTGCCCCTCCTACCAGTCTCTATGCCGGCTCCACCTTCGGTCCTTGGGTATCAGGGTTGTCTCCTGTGAGTTTTCTGTTGATTATTCAGGAAGCCTTCTCGTATTTCAGTTGTAATTTCAGCTTGTTCCTGGGAGCATGACCATGCAGCATCCTCCTACTCTGCTGCCATTTTTTAATCTCCAGGACACAATTTTTACTAACTTAACTGGATGGTTCTTAAAGAACAAGCTGGTGGCAATGCATGCTGGCTTTCTGGAAAGCTGCTTGGTAATAAGTGGCAAGACTTTTAAAACGATGACTCAGTCATTTCACTTCTAGGAAAAGATTCCCCCTTGCAGGATCCTGACTCCGGTTGGAGCGTGTGCAGGAGACAACCAATCCATGTGTCTCTCTCTCATATCGATGGTCCTCTCTCTCCACTGAGTTTCTTGAAATTCTAACTAAGTTCCTTGTGCATCCTTATAATCATTACTTTGAACTCTATATCTGACAAATTGCTTGCCTCCATTTTGTTTAGCTCTCTTTCTGGAGTTTACTCCTTTTTTTTTTTTCCTTTTGGGGGTTGTTTCTTTGTCTCCCATGTTTGCGGTCCTTTGTATTTGTTTTTATATATAAGAGCAAATTGCTATGTCTCCCAGTCTTCATGTGGTGGCCTTATGCAGTAAGTGTTTTGTCTGACCCAGTGGTGCAGTCTCTTGAATACCACGAGCTGGGTGCTCCAGGAATGACCCTTGTGTGAATTACTTGGGCTATCCCTTGTAACTGAGTCCTGAATGCTGTTGTCCCATTTGTGGGAGGAATCTCCTCTCAGGCTGACTGACTGTGAGGCTCACCCTGACCACATTGTGAGAACTGTTGTGCTGGTGTTGGCAGAATAAAACAAAACACAACAAAATCAAAACAAAACAAAAACATATACAGGACCCCTACAACAACAAAAGCAACCACAAAAGAAGAGAGAATTAGGATGGTGTAAAGAGAATCATAATAGAAGGAAAAAAAAGAAAAGAAAAGACAAGATGAGGAGAAAAAAGGGGAAGAAAGAGGAATATGAAAGGGCAGAGATGACAGAAAGAAAATAAGAATAAAGAATAGGGAAAGGACGCCCAGCTGATGAGGCTCAGTGGTTGAGTGTCGACCTATGAACCAAGAGGTCACAGTTTGATTGCTGGTCAGGACACATGCCTGGCTTGTGGGCTCAAGTCCCAGGCGGTGTGCAGGAGGCAGCCAATCAATAATTCTCTCTCATCATTGATGTTTCTATCTCTCTTTCCCTCTCCCTTCTTTTCTGAAATCAATAAAAAAATATTTAAAAAAAAAGAATAGAGGAAGGAAATGGTATAAAAGAGTTAGAAAATCTGTATATATAAAAGGCTAATATGCTAAGTGTCCTTCCGACCAGTAGCTATGATGCACATTGACCACCAGGGGGCAGATGCTCAATGCAGGAGCTGCCGAGCTGCAGTGACTTGGCAGTGGTGGTTCTTGGGTGACGCACCCCAAAACCAGAGAGGAGGGAGCCCGATTCCTTGCAGGGCTGCATGACTCCACCTTTGGCTGTGGATTATGTTGTTGCTGGGGCACTGTTGGCCCCGAATCTGGTTTACTGCACACTTGTGTTTGCATTCCACACCCTGTACAACAGCAACTTTGCAGAATGCCCTCTCATACTCCGGGACCCTTCAGGGGATATCAGAGAGCCAGTTTTGGCCTAATCCCCACAGGCCAGGCCAAGGAACCCCACCTGGAACCCCGCTCACTCTGCAGATGCCCTTCGAGGCACGGTGCCATCCCAGGTGCAGCTAGCTGGGGAAGGACTGTGGGAGGTTGGCTCCAGGGCGTTTCCCACCCGTCTCACCCAGTCCCGCCCTGCCGGCCACCTTCTAATTAATTTCCTTTCAATGTGCACGAATCTATGTACTGGGTCACTAGTCTTACCTAATAATAGACAAACATGTAAATTGACTGTACCTTCGCTATGCTAACCAGCCAATCAGGACAGTATGCAAATTAACCCAACAAAGATGGTGGTTAATTTGCATACATAGGCTCCAAGCGGCGGAGCGAAGCCGGATGGCTCCCAGCCGGAGCAGCGAAGCTTGACGGAAGCCCTGTGTGTTTATGTCTCCCGTCAGGCCCCAGCAGCCCCAAGCCCCGCCACCTCAGTGCTGGGGCTGTTGGGGGCCAGATTGGAGACACAAACACACAGAGGAGCCCAGCACCCAGCAGCCCCAAGCCCCGCTGAGGTGGTGCTGGGGCTGCTGAGGGCTTGATTGGAGACACAAACCAGCAGGCCCAGCACCTAGCAGCCCCAAGGCCCACCACCTTGGTGCTGGGGCTGCTGGGGGCCTGATCAAAGACACAGAACCACACCCCCAGCACCCAGCAGCCCCAAGCCCTGCCATCAAGGTGCTGGGGCTGCTGGGGGTATCAGAGAAACAAACCCGCAGGCCCGGCACCCAGCAGACCCAAGGCCAGCCACTGCAGTGCTGGGGCTGCTGGAGGCCGGATGAGAGACACAAACACACAGGAGGGCCCTGCACCCAGCAGACCCAAGCCCTGCCACCATGGCACTGGGGCTGCTGGGGGCAGGATTGGAGACACAAACCCACACGGGGGCCCTAAACCCAGGATCACCAAGCCCCGCCACCACAGTGCTGGGGCTGCTGGGGCAGGATCGGAGACACAAACCCGCAGGGGTGGCCAGCACCCAGCAGCCCCAAAGCCCACCACCTCGGTGCTGGGGCTGCTGAGGGCAGGATCGGAGACACAAACCCTGCGAGCCCTGCACAGGATGGGTGTTCCCCTCCAGGTGAAGTGCTTTCCCTCCAACCCAGCTCTCCCTGGGAGTCCAGCGTGGAGGGCGCTCTCCCTGGGAACCTGGAAACCCACCTCTGGAGTGACTGCACAGCAGCCACACCTGGCGAGCCACGGAGAGGGTGACCTACCCATGCGGATGTGTACGCTGGCGGAGGCCACACAGCTGCCATAGTTGAAGTCGTCCTTGATGTAGGAGCAGGGGTAGCAGGGATCAGAGTTGGCCAGGTTGGCAATGGAACCCCACCTCCCCACTGAATGACTAGAGCACACGGTCCTCAGTCACTTCCTGAGCAGCAGTCAGCCCTGACCAGGGATCAGACCCGAAACCTAAGTAGATGCCCTGGCAGAATGGAACCCAAACCTTTGCTGTGGCAGAGGAGCTCCGACCCACAGCAGGGGCCAGGGCAGCCAGAGGGGTTTTGTTGAGGGGCGCTGACAGGCAGTGCACAGCACAGTGGGTTAGAACCTCCTCCCGATACAGCAAGGTTGCAGGTTGGATCCTGGTCAGGGCACAGACAAGAAACAACCAAAGAGAGTATAATAAGCGGAACAACACACTGGTGTTTCTCTCACCCCCTTCCTCTCTCTAAAATAATCAATCAATAAAAATTAAAATAAAAAATAAACCCTCTGGCTTGCAGAGTTGCTAAAAAAAGTTAGAAAGTGAAGTCCCATCCCTTCCCGCTCATTCAACAAATACTTCATATGCTCCTTCAATAATCACACTGGGGATGGGTGTTTGTTGGTTTGTTTTGGTTAATCCTCACCTGAGGACATTTTTGCATTGATTTTTTTTTTCGAAGAGTGGAAGGGAGGGAGAAAGAAAGAAACTAATGTGAGAGACATCAATTGGTTGCCTCTTGCTGAATCCCGGACCAGGGCCCAGATTGAGACTGCAACCCAGGTACGTGCCCTTGATTGGAATCCAACCTGGTACCCTTCAGTCCACCTGCAGAAGCACTATCCACTCAACCAAACCAGCATTTTTTTTCTTTTTAGGTCCTCCCCTAAGGATATGTTTTTTTCATTGATTCTAGAGAGAGAGGAAGGGAGAGAGAAAGTTCCCCAAGCATTCTGACAGGGATGGAACCCACAACCTGTGTATGTGCCCTCACCTGGAATCGAACCCATTACCCTTTGGTGCATGGGAGGACACTCTAACTACTGATCCACACTGACCAGGATCTGGAGGTACACTTAAAAAAATTTTTTCAGATCTACCCTGGCCAGGTGGCTCAATTGGTTGGAGTCACAACCTGTAAACCAAAGGATTTCCTGTTGGATTCTAGGTTAGGGCACATACTCAGGTTTAGGTTAGATCCCAGTGGGTCAGCAGGTGCAGAGGCAGCTTACTGGTATTTCTCTGTCACATGGATGTTTCTCTCTCTAAAAATCAATTTTAAAAACATCCTCAGGTGAGAATTAAATATATATATATTAAAAATTTTTCAGATCTAAAATTTTATTTGGTTCTTTTTTACATTTTATTTTTCATTTACAGTTCACATTCACTATCCTATCCTATATAATAAAACCCTCATATGCAAATTGACTGAATGGTGGAATGACTGGTGGCTATGAACTGACCACCAAGGGGCAGATGCTCAACGCAGGAGCTGCCCCCTGGTGGTCAGTGTGTTCCCACAGGGGGAGAGCCACTCAGCCAGAAGCGGGGCTCACAGCTGGTGAGTGCAGTGGCGGTGGTGAGAGCCTTTGGGGCAGCACTAAGGAGCAGCAAACCCAGTGGTAGGAAGCAGCAAGCAGGTGGGCGGTAAGGAGGGAGGGGTCCCGGGCTGTGAGAGGGCACAGGCCGGGCTAAGGGACCCCCCATCCCCAGTGCACAAATTTCATGCACCGGGCCCTTAGTAATTATATAAAGGAAAATAGAGAAAACAGATAGACAAAAAATAAGAAAAAAAAATTAAGAGAAAGCAGAATAATAAAAAATAGGATAAGAAAAGGAAATGAAGAAGTCGATCTATGAAAGAAAACTAAAGTAATAACAAGTCAATAAATAAGAGAGAGAAGAAAGTGAAGTGGCGTTGGTCTCAGCAGAGCTCAGGGCCTCCTGGGAGAGCCCTGTGGGTCCTGCTCTTCTGATGAGGATGCCGAGGCTCTGCCTCTCACCCTGGGCTCCCCACTGCCAGCACTGCCTCCTCTGCTCTCAGCACCTGCTTGCAGCTGCGAGCATCTACCATGTGCTTGTCTCCAGGGACGTGGCCACAGGCAGGAGGGGCCACGCTGCACTCAAGGGTGGTTCCTGAGCAGCCGGGGCCCAGTGACGGGTCAGCAACCTCTCCAGGTTCCCAGGCTCCTCCCACCTGCCAGTCAGGCGGCAGCCCTAATGCTCAAAGGCCTGTTTCTGAAAGGGCTTCCGGCAGAATTGGCAGTCGGGACCCCTTGGTCTCGGGTGCGGGGGAGACACCGCGCAGATTTCAGGGAAAGTGAGAGGAGTGTTCCCTGTCCCTGCGCCGTTCCTCTGACAGGGACCCAGAATGTTCCCGCCCTCGCGGGCAGGCCTCCTATGCAGTCCAGTGGGGTCGGCTGGGAACCTGGAGGTCCCATCGCTGTCCTGTGCGGGGAAGACCAGTCAGGGCCCGGGGGAGCGGGCAGTCGGCCCACCCCCACACTGGTCACCGGTGTGGCCGGCAGGCTCCCTGAGGGGGACGGCGGGAGAGGGGGTATCGCTGAGGGCGGGTGGAGGGGGGTTCCTTTCCTGAGCTGTGACTACCAGAAGGGGCCGGGCCTCTCGGGAAAAACGGCCGTTTTGGCTTGGGGGGTGGGAGCAAATGCAGGTCCCCGCCGCCTCTTTCCACTCTGTCCCCAAGGCTCCCACCCCAGCCTCTCCTCAGGCCTTCGGCCCACCGCCTCCCTCCACTGAGGCCCGGGGGTTCGCTGCAAATGAAAACCCTGTGCTCTGGGTTTTAAAACAACCCAACAACCCAAAACAAACAGGTAGCTTCAGGTCTGACCAGCTCCAGACTCCCGGCGGCCAGCAGCCCTGCGTCTTCACGGCTGCATGTTACGCGGCCCTGGTCTCGACCCTGGTGCTCAGGGTGCTGGGGTCCAGCCTGGGTTCCAGGCCTCGATCTTCTCAGGGAAGCAACCCCCCCCCCCCCGCCCAACCAGCGCCCCCTCTTCCAGCTGGTCAGGCCCCAAGGCCTCGCCCTCCCTTCCCATCCCAGGCGTTTCCTGTCCTCCCTCCATACGAGCCTCCACCGCAGCTGGACCTCAGGTGGTCATTGCATCAGTGCTCCTCCTCTCACCCACCGTACACTGGTGCTAAAGTGCCTTCTTCATGAGTTTGTTATGGGAAAAGAAATAAAAGGGTCCGGCCAATGTGGCTCAGTAGTTGAGCATCGGCCTATGAACCAGAAGGTCACAGTTTCATTCCCCGTCAGGACACGTGACGAGTTTCGGGCTCCATCCCTAGTGTGGGGCGTGCAGGAGGCAACTGATCGGTGATTCTCTCTCATCATTGATGTTTCTCTCTCTCTCCCTCCCCCTTCCTCTCTGAAGGCATATTTAGCACAGTCCCTGCAAATCATAAGCACTCAATAAAAGTATTACCATTATCAAGGTTAATAGTATTAAGATCCACTTCCCTCCAATATTTCTGCCACTGGCTTGTCACAGGGCTGCTCATCCCTCGTCCCCCCTGAATCTCGCCACCTGAAGCGCAACTTCATTCCACAGCCGTGTGGGGGAGCTGCTGGCAAGCGGCCCTCGTTAAAGACATACGTGCCTCGGGATTCACATGTGGTTGGATTTGTTTGATGAGATGACTAGTTAATCAAGTCCTGCTCGATGAGGTGGAAGATCGCAATATGTTCACAAGTATGTTCACAGTTAAAAAAAATCTTGGTTCCTCATGTACAAGAGTCATTTTTTAGCAAATAAGAGGCCCAGCAGAAGGCAAAGATAATTAGGGTCCTACAGAGTGCATGGCCTTAAAGGTCTTTGGCATAAACACCTGTGGGATTTAAGATTACATAGATCAAATCCAACCTCCTCATTTGGCAGGTGAGTAAACAAAGACTCAGAGATATGGAATGACCTGCTCAGGAACACACAGTTTATTGGTGACAAATCCAGGACAAGAATCTGGATTTTGGTTCTACAGTTAACCAGCCATGTGGCATGCTGATTGCTGTGATTTAAAACATGTCTGCAAATATGTCCACAAAGTCTTTGCTGTTTCTCCCTGCCAAAGACAGGGAAATTCTTTTCCCCTACAATATGGGCTGTACTCAGTGACTCACTTCTGATGAATAGAATCAGAGGTTGGGTCATAAAAAATAGATAATTTCCCGTTCTCTCTCCCTGGACTCAGCCTTATGCTTTGAGGACTCTCAGGAGGAGCTGGGGGAGGCTTCCTGGAGGGACTGAGGCCTCTCACCAGCTTGGCGCCGGTTGCCTGCGCTGCAGTGGAGTGGTTTCCCAGGCGCAGCCCGGTCTTTAGGAGACTCAGGACCTGGCCAGCATCATGGTTGCAGCCTCACGTGAGAACCGGGCCAGAGCTGCAGGCGACCTCCCCTCGCATCCCTGATTCCCAGAAACTGGAGATCATGTGTGTACCTGGTCTCAAGCTGGGCAGTTTTGGGGTCATTGTTAAGCAGGGACATATAACAAATGCACTGATTACTAACACTAACATTTAGTTTAATACCAATATTTACTCAGGACTTTTTGAGTTGGAAGTGATAAAACCAATTCAACTAGTGAGGCAAAAAGTTAGTATTGCTCCTGTGCTGGAAAGACCAGAGACAGAGCTAGCTTCAGGGACGCAAACATTCCAGTGGCTTCATTCTCTCCTCCTACAGAGGCACCTCCACGGCACCTGTGAGCTGCCCTGGCCAGAGGCACCCCTGGGCTCTTCATCTCCACTTATGGGCCCTAAGAGAAACAGAGGGCAACTGGGTCCCGAGCAAGACTGTACTTGGCAAGGGCTGGCTGCCAGGCTGTGCCCGAGCCAGTCACTGTGGTAAGCGAAATGGGGTACTTCATGTGACTGGCTCCTAGGATGTAGTCTTACGTGCCAAAGCTAACTTCAGACTAACTTGCTTTTCACGGTGTGATGCGCGGCCTCGGGCCTGGTTGGAACGCCAGTCTTGGCTTCTCTCCATATTCTCTCAACTGGAACACAGTCTCACAAGATCTCCAGGGAATTTGTAGGGACATTAACATTTGAGAAGCACTCTTCTCAACAAAAAATAATCTCTCCTCATATACCACACTGATTTACACCCTCCCCCACCCTGCTCTGTAGAGTACATTTGCCATTTGACCCTCGTATCTATTTTTGTGTGCACATCTTATCTCCCACCCACCTGGGTTCTTAAGACAGAATCCAATGACTGAATGGACAGTGTCTACATCTGTCAAATGGGGACAGTGCTATTTGCTGTCTAAAAGTCTCTGAGGACTGAGTGGGGTAGCACATAGCCCAGCTGTCTATGTGTGTTACAGGTGGATTATAGGCGCACCAGGGTGAGAGCTAACAGTGTTCCCTAACTGCCATGTGTTGGTATTTACCATGCAGCAAGCACTGAGGTAGGCCCTTTATGATGTCTTCTTGTTGAATCTTCATTATAAAGCTTACAGCTATATTGTAAGGGAAACAGACAGTGTGACAATTTGGATACAGTCACGTACTGCTTAACTACAGAGGTACACTCTGAAAAACGAGTCGTTAGGGGATGCTGTTGTCATGTGAACATCACGGAGTGCACCCACACAGGCCTGGACGGCCTGGCCCGCCGCACGCCCAGCCACATGTACAGCCTACTGCTCCTGGGATGCAAGCCTGTGCAGCACGTAACTACACAACCACACGAGATGGATTCCAGCACAAGAGAAGACAGTGCAATCCAGACATGTGTGAACACGAGCTGGACGGGACTGCTGCTTGAGTAACACGCACACACTGTTTCACACGACAAAAACGACAGCACGGTGAGTGCAGAACCCGTGACAGTCGTGTGTCAGCAAGTGCCATGTGCAGGGCAGGGCTGTGCGGGCTGCACTTGTCTGTGTTGTATGTGACATTACCACAGCTACGACGTCACCAGGTGATAGCAATTTCTAGCTCCATTATGCTCTTATGGGACCACTGTTGTATATGCAGCTCATCGATGACTCAAACATCATTATGTAGTAAAAGATTGTGGAGTCTATTTAGACAATTTCTAAATTTCCTCATTTAGAAATCAGAAAATGGAGCAAGGTCATACAGCTAGTCAGCATTGAACCTGGAACCCTCACTTCCATAGCCCAGTCCTCATCGTTCTGCACACTGTTCATCATGAAGTCCCTTGTCCAGTATTTGTTGGATTAGAGAATAAAATCTCCGCACCCCCTCAATCAAGGATGAGCAGGTCAGAGAGAGCGTAGGCCAGACAGGTCATGTAACTGAGAACCCAATGCCATGCTGAGGACACAATCTCTCCCCTCTGTATTGTAAGGGGGCAGGCAAGTGTGATGACAAATAGCAGGCGACCTTCACCTCAGTGTCATGGAGACAGAGGGCAGATGGAGACCCTGGGAACCGAGAGCACATGGACAAAACGCCAGGCACAGGTGAGATATTTTGAGTCTGAACTCTGACAAGGTGAACTCAGTGCTGTCAGATAGGATTTTTCAAACAAAGCCAGAAATCTGGACTGTTATGTGAAATCTTTGACTTTTAAATATTGGTGAATTATTTTTTAAGTGTATGGACCCGGCCTGAGGCAGGGGTCGACAGGGTGGTGACCTCTGTCCTAAATGATAAGGAAATCTGCACTGTTTTCTGTTTGCTGACCTGGTACAAGACAAATAAGAAGATAAGAGGGAAGGAAAGAAAGAAAGGAGGGAGGGAGGGCAAAGAAGAGGCGAAAGAAAGAGAAAGCTGGCCACTCGGCCACGTGAGTCTAAGTCGTAACTAAGAGAGAAGACAGAAGCCCACTGGGAGGGAGGAGGCCCAGGAGAGGGCTCCTGGCAGCCATTGTCCTCCATCCCACCCAGGCCAACCCGCTAGGCAACCTTTTTTTAAAAATCACTTTGGACAAGGAAAACCAAGATGGCGGCATAGGTAAACACCGGAGATTGCTGCCTCGCACAACCACTTCAAAAATACAACTAAAAGATGGAACGGACATCATTCAGAACCACAGGTAGGCTGGCTGAGTGGAAATTCTACAACTAGAAGGAAAGAGAAAAGCATACCGAGACTCAGAGGAGGTGCGGTGCGGAAGTAAAGTACAGAGGTACAGAGGCGCATGCGGAGAGGGCTGGCGGCTGAGGACACCATTGTCTTTTTCAATCGGTAGGGAGTCTCAAGCTCTGAGCTCCAGTTCCGGGCAAGTCTCTGGGGACCCAGACTCATACGGGAGAAACTGGACTGTCTGGCATCGGTTGGAACTCCAGGGCAGCTTTCTCTCGGAGGTGCTTGCAGCGATTGCTGGGACACTGAGAAGCAGGGCCTCTGAGGGCAGGACTGAGAGCAGCCATAACTGCTTGCTCCGCCCTGTTGATCCCCTGGGACCCTCCCAGCCCAAGCCTTGCATGGAGGCTTTTGCATATGAAAGGCCTGGCCCTTTGCAATCTGATAATTACCTAACAAACTGCAGCTGGCCCAAGGCCCCAGGGCAACTTGCATTGCATCACAGCTGGCTCCTGCTGGGTAGCCTCAGGCAAAGGCTAGATTAGCACTTCCTTAGAGATCCAGGAGCCAGTGTGCCTGGTGGTCAGAGTGGGACCATCCAGATTGCAGTTCCTCGGATCCATAAAGGACACACTCAGGGGGCAGACTCAGTGACCACCAAAGCCCCATTGAAGCAAGTCTTGCCCTGGAGGGGTGTCTCCAGCACAGAAGTTCTCCCACTGCAGACACAGCTGATTCTCACAGCCAATTGGCCTGAAGGTCAATCCCTCCCAGTGTTACCTACAACAATCAAGGCTTAACTACAATAAGACTGTGCACAAAGCCCACAGGGGGGTGCACCAAGAGTGTCCACCTCAGGTAATTGGGGAGGCTGAGTCACTGGGCCCTATAGGACACCTAACACAGAAAGCCACTCTATCGACACAGCAAAGCATAAAAAAATGCAGAGACAAAGAAACAGGACACAAATTACAGAAATGGAGGATAGCAAACCACTGGATATAGAGTTCAAAACCACACTTTTAAGGTATTTCAAGAATTTTCTAGAAACCACCGATAAACTTAATGAGACCCTCAAGGTTGTGATAAAGGACCAACTAGAAATTAAGCATACACTGACTGAAATAAAGGATATTATGCAGAGTTCCAACAGCAGACTAGAGGATCGCAAGAATCAAGTCAAAGATTTGAAATATGAAGAAGCAAAAAACACCCAACCAGAAAAAGCAAAATGAAAAAAAGAATCGAAAAATACAAAGATAGTGTAAGGAGCCTCTGGGACAGCTTCAAGCATACCAACATCCGAATTATAGGGGTGCCAGAAGAAGAGAGAGAGCAAGATATTGAAAACCTATTTGAAGAAATAATGACAGAAAACTTCCCCTACCTGGTGAAAGGAATAGACTTACAAGTCCAGGAAGTGCAGAGAACCCCAAACAAAAGGAATCCAAAGAGGATCACACCAAGACACATCATAATTAAAATGCCAAGGGCTATAGACAAAGAGAGAATCTTAAAAGCAGCAAGAGAAAGAAAGTCAGTTACCTACAAGGGAGTACCCATACGACTGTCAGCTGATTTCTCAACAGAAACTTTGCAGGCCAGAAGAGAGTGACAAGAAATATTCAAAGTGATGAATAGCAAGAACCTACAACCAAGATTACTTTATCCAGCAAAGCTATCATTCAGAATTGAAGGTCAGATAAAGAGCTTCACAGATAAGGAAAAGCTAAAGGAGTTCATCACCACCAAACCAGTATTATATGAAATGCTGAAAGGTATTCTTTAAGAAGAGGAAGAAGAAGAAAAAGGTAGAGATACAAACTATGAACAACAAATACACATCTATCACAAGTAAATCTAAAAATCAAGTGAATAAATAATCTGATGAATAGAATAAACTGGTATAATAGAATCAGGGGCATAGAAAGGGAGTGGACTGACTATTCTTGCGGGGGGGAAGGGGTATGGGGGATGCGGGAAGAGACTGAACAAAAATTGTGCACCTATGGATGAGGACAGTGCAGGGGGTGAGGGCGGAGAGTGGGGTGGGAACCGGGTGGAGGGGAGCTATGGGGGGGGAAAAAGAGGAACAACTCTAATAATCTGAACAATAAATATTTAATTAAAATAAAATAAAATAAAATAAAATCACTTTGGAAGCTCTCTTCCTCTGTTCAGCTGTAATCTTTCTTAATTAGATAATTGAAATAATCATCCAATTAAGTGGGCCCACCCCTCCCCCCTTCTTGCTTGAGGAGTCGCTGAGTCCAGCTGCTTCTCTTCCCGCTGACTCCACTCCTCGCCTCGTGTAGGGTCTGAGCAGATTTCAAGCCGTTTTTGTTCCTCTTTTTTGTTCGCATTTCAGGTCTTAGGAGCTACAACTAAAGTTCAGTTCTGGCTGTTGTCAAAATAGACTCCACGGGTAACTGAAAGCCGAAAGTTGGAACTGGCGCCAACACAGCGGTGGCTGAGTTTCAGACCCACAGGGGCCTGCCGTTCACTACCTGGTGACCTGGAATGTGTGTGTGACCTTTCCGAACAGCAGTCTCCTCATCTGTGAAGTGGGAATGAAAAGAGGGCCTTCCCGCGGTCGGGTTGTGTGATGCTGTTGAGACAGCCAGGAGCCCTGTGCCTGGCACAGAGGGAACACTACACATGGGGGTTTAACACAGAAAATGGTGCATTCTTATGAGCTCAAATAGTTGGCATCCTATATTTGTCATAAAAATGGAAAAGATAAAAAGAGGGACATACGGAGATATAAGATGTAAAATGATTCTGGGATTTTGGCTACTAGGCATGCGCATATGGTGTTTACATGCTGGTCTAACGCCTTGATCCCATCTTCCTTCAGATCAATTCTAAGCACCAGGGACGTAGACAGACCTGCGCTTCCTGCAGACAGAGTCTCTGTCGACATTCAAGCAGCATAGTGAGCTCTGACTTCATGTCGGTAGGTTCTTGGCAACTGACTTTAAACAAAACAACGGATAAGAAAACCTCCTGCACCATAGCCTGCTTGATATAAACAAGAGTTAAGTTCCTATCACATGTTTCTGATCACAAAATCATGACCAAACCTTAATAAAACCACAAATACTTCTGATATTAAACATTGAAATAAAGGTGAGCTGTACACATATTTCAGGAAGATGAATAAACACAAGTAAGAGAATCTTTGCCAACTGCTTATTTCAGGTCAGGGTTGCGGTGGCGGAGCCTGTCCCAGCAGCTGGGGCACCAGGCGGGACCCCCGGGACAGGGCGCCCCTCCAGCGCAGCCCTCACCCCACGGGATAGGGAGACACGCCAGCCAACCTAGTGGGCACAGCTCTGGGACATGGGAGGAGCCGGAGGCCAGAGAAAACCCACGCAGACCTGGGAGAGCGCACACTCCACGCAGCGCCCGCAGGAATCCAGTTTGCTCCTTATAAGTTTACGATGACAGGACAACACTGGTCAAAGCATCCTTTAAGACCTGCTGCGCTCTCCTCCGCTGTCCGCCGGAATGGAAGGTCCACGTGGACAGGCTGTGTCTGCGGGGAATTACCAGCAATAAATGTGGCGTCTGGAGGAACTTTCTTTAAAAGGACATGTGAGCCCATCTCTAGCAGGAACACTTTAAAACAAGGGTAGCAGGTACCTGACACACTAACTAAGGATGGAGAAAAATCGAGAACAATGCTAGTGTTACTAGGATCTCAGAGTAAAACCAAGGTCAGTTGTGACTCCAAAACCCACACAACCAAGCCTCACTTTAAGTAGCTTCGAGTTCCGCTGGACGCCAGGCCCCAGGCGGCTGATGCACACGCACTGCAGGAGAGCTGGGCGCTGGGAGAGTGATGGCAGCTCTGTGAAGAGTATATATGTTAAATCTTTCCAATCTTTTAAAAAATGATATGAGAAAAATGTCCTTAAGTAAAAGGAAAAATGAATTTTGAGACTGGTTTTTTTTGGTGTTGTTTTTCCTGGATGTACTTTAGAAAAGTGGTGACCATCAGCCCCAGGTAAGGCATAGAGCGCTCCCTAGACACAGGGCATTTCTCCTGCCACAAAAACAAATGCTTCTTGCTTCGCTCTTTTCTTAAATTTATTAATTTTGGAGAGAGAGAAACATCAATCGTGTTCCACTTATTTTTGCATTCACTGGTCATTTTTGTATGTGCCCTGGCCAGGGATCGAACCCGAAACCTTGGGGTACCAGGGTGATGCTCTGACCAACTGAGCTCCTTGGCCAGGGCCAGCTTTGCTCTTGAGTTCAGCAATGGTAGGGCTGCAGTGTCCCGTTCCTTCAGATCCATGCCCTACGTGCCCGGCGACTGGGCGTCAGCTGGTGGGGACCACGTGCTGGGAATGGTGGGAGGCACCATGTGCCCACTGGTGGCAGCCTCCCAGGGAGCCCCACTACCCTTACCTCTCAGTGTTCACGTGTTTACAGAGGGCTGGCTCATGGAATCAGCAAAATGGTGCAGGGATGATGGAGTGGGACTTTCAGGCTAAGTCATTAGCCGCTAATGATTAGCGTCACTGCAGTTTCTACTCTTCTCCCTTAGATCACCTGTGTGCAGACTCCACGCAGGCCTGGGCGCTCTGTGTGTGAGGACCCCACGAAGGCCGGGGCCTAGGCGGTCTGTGTGTGCAGACCCCACGCAGGCCAGGGCCTGGGCGCTCTGTGTGTGAGGAGCACCTGCCCATGGACGCGTGCATGGCCATCACGGCAGCAGATCTTCCGCCCCAGGCAAGCCTTCCCCGATGGCAGCCCAGCCAGTCACTGACTACTCCCTGAGACAGGACCGCCAGCTAGGCCACTCTTCAAGTCCTGACCCGTGGACACAGTGTGAAATGATATTTATTTCTGTTTTGAGCTGCTAGGTTCTGTAGTAATTGGTTATGCCACAGAAGGTGATCAGTGCAGAGCCAGCCTTCCTGTCTAGAAGGCTAGTTCTTCCCTCTCCCTCAAGGCCCGAGGTAATTCCTCTGCTGCCGGAGCCACCAGTCCAGAGGGGCTCTCCTCCCTCGAAGGCCTAGCACCACACGGCCCTTTGTGGGCACGACCCGGTGAGAAGGGCCTGCTCACCAGACCACCCGCTGTGTCTTCACATCTCACCACCTACAGGGAGGCACCCAGAGTGAACAGAAGTGTTACTAATAATGATCCGGGGTCAGCCAAACGCAGGGCCGTTCTGCAAACACCAGCCACCACACTCAGCCCTCCCTCTGCAGGAGGGCCTGCACCTCTTGGAAATGCAAAATAAATAAAATTTTAAAAAATGTAGCTTCTTAAGTATTTTCATAACAGATCCTTTTACTTGTGAATCTCAGCCCAGCTAGATAGTCAAGGGGAATGTGACTTCAGGCGCCCTCCCAGGTTGCTCAGTTGTTACATGAATGAGCAGAGGGACAGGGGCCGAGTTCTGAGCCCTGTCTCCCCGGCTCATCACTGCAGGCGCCTCTCACCTCTGAACAGGGAACTGTGGCCTGTGGGGGACAAGTAGGCAGTGGAAGGGGATCAAGGGCTATTGGCCCACCCTCTGAGGAATGATTGGTCTTAGCTGCGACCTGGATTAGAAGACAGCAATGGGTCGATCGGTCCACCCAGATCTTTCCAGCATCTCTAACAGGAGTGGGGCTGTGATTTGTGCGGAGGAGTGGAAATCCAGCCAATGCTTTGCTAGCCGAGCCATGAACCCGTGGGACTGTGTGTGCTGAAGAAGGAAGCTTTTCCTCCTTCGCACAAGGCATCCTGTGGGCTGATACAGACCCTAGCAGTGCCCAGAGTCCAAGTTCTTTGCTCCTGGCTTTGTCTTCTTTGCCTGTGGAAGCTTGTGGATCCTGATCCTAGGCAGAGCCCTCATCACACTCCTGCTGCCACCTGCAGCCGCCTCCCTGGCCCGAAGGACACGGGGCTTTAAGCAAGAGGCAGGTCCCCGGGGCTGGCACTTCCTCGAACTGTGGTCCAGGTGCTCAGATCTGTGGGAACTTCCCATCATTTTCTCGATGTTCCTAAATCTTTTCTCCAAAGATACCTGACCTTATCACTGGCCTTCAGGTTTTCCTTCTCTTCCACCATCATCCAGGGCAGCTTGAGCAGGTTGGGGCTCCTGAGAATGACAGAACTCAGTGACTAGAGCGCTCCCCCCGTACTCCTCCCCCACCCCCCAGCTCTTCCCGTGGTAGCACACAGAGAAAAGGCTCTGTGTGTGGCCCTGAGGGGGCCTGGGCCCCCAGAAGGCTGCTCTGGAGGATGAATGGGGTGCCCAGCCCCCCAGATCCTACCAGGCTGGAGGGGACCAAGAGCAGGGGATCCAAGTCTCCTGAGTGTTGTGGAGGCCCTCGGTTGGGAAGCAGGACTTAGAGCATTCGGCCTGCACTTGTAGGAAGGGAGTAGCTGAGAAATACCTGCCCCTTCATCTGATAGGTCCTCCCTTCCCGCAACTGGTGACATATGACATAACCTGCAGCCCGGAAATACCTGAGTGCCTAACCATGTACCTTAGATGGACTATACATTAAGCCACCAATCAGCACCTGCCAAATACCCTAAGCCCTTGTCCCTGAGTACAGGAGTTCCTAGCTATGTACCTTATATGGACCATACATTAAGCCACCAATCCGTGCACCGAGTACCCTAAGCCCCATTCCTTCCCATGCCTCCACTCAAAAGGAGTGCTCACCTCTGCTGTTCTTCCCTGGCGAGACAGCCGGTAGGTCTTTCCCCTAATAAAGCCCGTAATCCTGGTTTTCGCTCCCGACTGGTCTTTCGTCATCAAGTCTGGTTTTCAAGGCCATTGTCTCTCTGCAGAGGTCAAGATCCTTCCCCTTGGAGACTAATGCTGACCAATGGCCTCCTCAGTTGAAAAGACCTTTCTCCTTCCCTGGACAGTGAGCCTGGGGCTCAGCTCTGATCTGGGAAGCAGCAAGACAACACACTGCCCCCCTCCCCCCTGCCCGCCCCCCCAGGGGCCTGATGTGGGTGGGCCAGGATCCCCGATGCCCATGCCCGCAGGCCAGGCGCTCCTTTGATGGTAGTGAGGGGAGCAGGTCCTGGGTTGGTGGGTGAGACCCCAGGGCGCATGGGCCACACTGCCCCTCAGGGCTCCTGTTCTGCGGAATGGCCTGCACAGGAGGGAGGCCAGCCGGCCGCGTGGGTGGGGAGCCTCTCCCAGCAGCTGCGTCCCCACAGACTCACTCTGCCGGCTTTGAGCTTCACATACAGAAAAAGCACTTCAGCCTGTGGTCCTTTGTCCGCCCACCTTCCCTGGCCGGTGCCGCGCGTAGGGCGGCTGCGGGCCTGCGGCTCCTTTCCTCTGCTCTGCAGTATTTATTCTGTTGTAGCAAAATGCCTGCAACTTGCCAGCCCGTCCACCCGCAGGGGACCATCTCCCGGTTTAGTGAGCACTCGCTCAGGCGCTGCTCTGGCCGGCGCGGCGTGGGCCTCCTGTGCATCAGGAGGCGGTGGTACCGCTTGGCCAGGGCGCGTGCCCGGGTCGGGGGCAAAATGTTTCTCTTTCCCTCTCCCTTCCTCTCTCTCTCAAATCAATAAAAACCTATTTTGTAAAAAAAGCTGCTATGAGCCTTTTGTTCACGCTTCCAAGCAGGCATCATTCATTCCACCCGTTACGTGGGAATGTAGAAACATTCCTGTTACAGTAACACTTGTTTGTTCCCGATAAAAGCCATGCATGTTCACTCTGGAAACGGAACATCCAAAATGCAAAGTTTTTAAAAGTCGTCATCAATGTACAATTTTGTACTTGGCTTTTTCACTCCAAATATCATGACCATTTCTACATCCCTGTCCTTATGAAGGAGGCTCATTCTCTTTTGAATTCCTTTTGGCCCGGTTCCGACTGGAGGCTGTTAGCATGTGCGATGGTTCTGAGGTGTTGGCCAGAGTCCCTCCCTCAGGCCCCAGACTGTGCCTCGAAGGCGAAAGGGCAGTTTCCCCTGGGGCTGGGCCCAGGCCTGCAGGAGAGCTGTGAGGGGTGGGGGGATCGGGGGGGGGGGCAGGAAGCAGGAGCCCGGAGGCCACGCTGAAGGGTTTGGGGGCACAGCTGCACCGAAACCGCCTTCCTGTGTCAGCTCAGAGGAGCCACGGCTTCTGTTATCCTGAAACGGAAAATGATGGGACAGACAGACACGAAGTGCACGGCTTCCCTTTTCCTTCTGAGCGCGTTTCAAACACCGCCTGTGTTTTCTCTCCTGTTTCCACTCAGTTTGCTGGTTATGTTTGATCATGAACCGAAGTATCTCTCCGAACATGTCTCTTCACCTGTGAAACGTGAGCGACACCGTCTCCCAGAGCATTTTCTACCTCCACAGTCACCACAGGACGCTTAAGGCGGCTCCGACCTCGCCCCACGAGAAGCCAATGACAGACCCCCGCACCCAGTGTGACAACCAAAAGCATCTAGGACGTTGCCAAATACCTGGGGCGGGGGGCGGGGGGGGGGGGGGGGGGGCGGGAGTCCCACCTTGGGAAGCCCTGGCTGGGAGCTACTCTAAGTGTCATTTAGACGATGCAGGTGAAGTGCTGGGGGTGGAGGGGGGAGGGACCCAGTGCCGCCAGGGAGGACCTGGGGGGGGGGGGGGGGGTTGCGCTACTTCACACCCAACTTGCTTATTGATTCCATCATTGTTGTTTTTAGCATCTTCAGTTTTCCCTTCTTGAGGCCCATGGCTTCACAGCCTTTTTTTTTCTTATGATGAGTGCCTTCTTTTGTAGGTACAAGTATCAGAAATAAAACTCAGGAGAACTGGCATTTGCAAATGGCTTTTGAAACTGGAGAATGTCAAAGAAATGTACATCCTACTCTTCCGCGAGTGTGTCTTTTAAAGAAAGAGCTTTCCAAACCATAACTCCTGACAACTCCACAGGACAGGGGTCCGGGCGGCCGAGCCCTGGATCTGAGCCTGTCTGGGAGAGGGCTGGGCTGGGGGCACCCTGGCTGGGGGAGGAGGGGGTATTCTGAGTCCTGAGGAAGTCAAAGCGGGGAGGGGGGAGGGGCGGGGGTCCAGCCTTCATGCGGCTGAAGGCCCCAGGAGCTGGGTTGGGCGTCCTCACATCACATCCCTCTGCCACAGGAACTGTTAGCAGGGGCATCGGAACCAGGAACCTCCAGACAGCCGGGTCCCAAGGGCTTCGGGTCCCCTTCTCGCAGACCCCACGGCCACTGGCGGGCAGTGTGACTGGCCTCTCCCGGCTTTCCCCAGGCCCCTCGGGCCTGTCCTCCACGTTGGCTAGGCTTCTCCCCTGACATCCTCAAGGGCAGCCTCTGAGTCCCGCCCTTGGTCAGTGAGACCTCCAGCCAGCTGCCCCTGCCCATGAGGCAGACAGCGCCCCCGTCTGTCCCCGGCTCCACTGCAGCCGCCCACGTGGCCACCCCAGCCGCCCTGACAGCGCTGCTGGGCCTGCCCCCTCAGGCGGCCTCCAGCCAGGCTGCTGCCCCGCCCGAGTGTCTGAGAAATGGCCCGGAGCCTGCTGCCTGGGAATCCCTGCCAGCTTCACCTGGATGAAGACAACGTGGAGAGGCCCCAGGCGCACCTGACACTGGGCTCTTAGAACTCTGCACCCAAAGCTCCTCACTGCATCGGCCCGCTCTCCCCATGGGCCTGCACCCCATCCCCTGCACCCCCACCCCCCTGTACCCCTGCCCCCTGCACCCGCATCCCCTGCACCCCCACCCCCTGTACCCCCACCTCCTGTACCCCCACCCCCTGCACCCCCATCCCTGTACCCCCATCCCCTTGCACCTGCATCCCCTGTGCACCCACACCCTGTACCCCTACCCCTGCACCCCCATCCCTTCTACCCCTACCCCCTGTACCCCCACCCCCAGTACCCCATCACCTGCACCCCCACCCCCTGTACCCCATCCCCTGCACCCCCACCCCCTGTACTCCCACCCCCTGCACCCCTACTCCCTGCACCCGCACCCCCTGTATCCCTACCCCCTGCACCCCCACCCCTGGCACCCCTACCCCCTGCACCCCACACCCTGCACCCCCACACCCCTGTACCCCTACCCCTTGTACCCCCACCCCCTGTACCCCACCCCCTGCACCCCCACCTGCTGAACCCCCACCCCCATACCCCTACCCATTGCACCCCCACTCTCTGCACCCCCACTCCCTCCACCCCCACCCCTGTACCCCTACCCCTGCACCCCCACTCCCCTGCACCCCCACCCCCTGTACCCCTGCCCCTGCACCCCCACTTTCTGAACCCCCACCCCCTGTACCCCTACCCCTGCACCCCCACCCTCCTGTACCCCTACCCCTGCACCCCCACCCCTGTACCCCTTTCCCCTGTACCCCCTCCCCCTGTACCCCCACCCACCCCAACCTCTCAAACTCCTTATCCCCCGCACCCCCAGTCCCCCTCACCCCTCATCCCCCGCACCCCATCCCTGGCACTCACCATCCCCCCCCCCCCCCTCCCCGCACTCCCTGCTGCCCTTCTCTCCAACTCCTGGTTTTTTCTGTGAGTAGAAGGCAGGTCACCCAGGAGCACCCTGGGACTGTTTACACCCTTTCCCTCTGCATGGCAAAGTACCGCTGGCCCCCCAAACGTTTGTGTGCAGCCCAATAAAATGTCCTTTCCTTCCGTCCCCTGCCTCTGGGGTCCTCACCAGACCAGGCTGTGCCAGCTCAGCCTGAGCCTGGCCTCACCTCGGGGAAGCCCTCCCCAGCTCTGCACTCCTTGCCAGCTGCCCTCTGGGCCAAGAGCTCTGCCCGGTGGGGCTGTGTCTGCTGAGCCCAGTGAATAGGATGCGATTAGCCTGCGGGTGTTCCCTCTTCTCTCATCTCACCAGGGGCACCTGGTAGGTGGCAGCCCTGTCTGGCTCAGGTTGGTGAAATATCTGTATCATAAAGAAATGGAAGCCCTAGCTGGGTTGGCTCAGTGAGTGGATAGAGCATCATCAGCCTCTGGACTGAAGGGTCCCGGGTTTGGATTCCCAGTCAGGGCACATGCCTGGGTTGAGGGCTCCATCCCCAGTGGGGGGCCTGCAGGAGGCAGCAAATCAATGATTCTTTTATCATTGATGTTTCTATCTTTCTCCTTTCCTCTCTGAAATCAATAAAAAAAATTTAAAAAGAAATGGAGAGGAGGAAGGGGGAAAGTGTGTCAATGAGTGATTCTCAAACTTCATAAGCATTGGAACCATCCAGGGATCTTGTTAAGATGCAGATTCTGCTCCAGCCGGTTTACTCAGTGGATCGAGTGTCGGCCTGCGGACTGAAAGGTTCCAGGTTCAATTCTGGTCAAGGGCACCTGCCCAGGTTGCAGGCTCGACCCCCAGTAGGGGGCATGCAAGAGGCAGCTGATCAATGATTCTCTCTCATCACTGATGTTTCTCTCTCTCTCTCCCTCTCCCTTCCTCTCTGAAATCAATAAAAAGGTAATTTTTAAAAAGATGCAGATTCTGATACAACAGGAGCCTGAGACCATTTCTAACCAGCTCTCAGGATGCAGGTGCTCGAGTCCCACTGACCACGTTTTGCAAAGCAAAGGGGGAGGTTCTGTGTAACTGGAGAGAGAGTCTGTGGGAGAAATGGCTGGAAGAGAAGAGGGGTTTGATGTATCGACACAACCCCTGTCTTCATTCGACTCTCATCACTCTCACGGGGTGCAAGGATGCCCATTGTTTGTCGGCTGCCCAGCCTCTAGTCCTTCTGCTGAGAGCCCTCCACGCTGCCTGATGGAGTGAGGGCAGGCACCTGCCTCCACATGGCCCCGCAAGGCCAAGGAGGCTGCACTCTGAAATCTGAATCGTTGCTTCAGGCCCAAAATAGAGAAAGTTGGGGTGTTCTCGTTCCAGCCAAGGCAGCTGGGTGGGATTTTTGAGTGTTTGCCGCTGCCAAGAACCTTCTGGAGATTTGGTGCCTGGTGGGTCCAAGCCTGAGTTCTTGGCCTCCCTTTTCTCTAGTGTGCTCTCCAGTATCCGTCCAAGAAATTCTCTTTTCAGCCTAGATGAACTGGAGTCCATTTCTGTGGCTTGCAATATAAGCACCTTAATGGAATACACTTCTTAACCAGGGTAACATTGTGAGCTATCCTTTGGGAATAATGTCTTATTTCCTGATTCTCTGTGTGTGTTTTAATTATAGCAACATCACCGCGCCACGTGGGCTGGACCCATGGGTGCTGGTTTCATACAGGCTACATGTGGGGTCTGTGCCTCACACGCCTGAGAGCAACGCCATCGTGCTCAGTGACTCCTGTGGAAAGGAGGAGCACTCCAAGCACCAGCACGGCCCTGGCACCCCGGCTGCCCCTGTGCCTGGAGGAGTGAGTGGCATCGAGCGCTGAGGTGGCCCAGGCTGGCAGGAAAGGTGCCGGCTGGTGCGCCTCTCGCCTTTTCCTCACTTCTCCTGCCTCCCTGTATTTTTCAAAATCAAAGTGTTACAGGAGGGCAGAATGGACCATGGTCTTTGACTCAGTGGATAGAGGTTTGGCCCGCAGACTGACGGGTTTGATTCTGGTCAAGAGCACATACCTCAGCTGCAGGCTGGATCCCAGCCCTGGTCAGTTGTGTGCAGGAGGCAACCAATCGATATGTTTCTCTCTGTGTCTCTCCCCTTCTCCTTCACTCTCTCTAAAAATCAATGGAAAAATATCCTCAGGTGAAGATTAACAAAAAATATAAATAAATAAAAAATAAAATATTCCCCATTAAATGAGAAGGATGCTAGTATATCCATTGTGGCATTTCCAGCTGTGTGGTTATTGCTAGAAGGCAAGCTCTAAATACACTAAGAGGCGAACAGGCCAGGACATGGGTGCAAAAAGTCTTCCTTCAAATCCATTCCAACTGCACCGTGAGCTCGCTGTCCCTGGGCTGCTGCCGAGTGCTCAGCACCTCAGCTCCCCACCTGTCAGGCAGGCGCGGTGTGAGCACCTTCCGGGGTGCAGCGAGGACTCAGTCAGGCCATGCATACAAAGCACTGGGACACGGTCGGTATTCAATAAGTATAAGTTGTTATTAAAACTCATGTTTTCATAGAAGTCAGATGTATAATCCTTCTCGCCCACTCTTAAATAGAAATCTTAAAATGTTTATCATTTGATACAATTATGATAAAAATTATTATATACATGAGGAAAAGACAAAGAATCACAATACAGTTTTCAACTTTTTTCTGTGGGTGTGGCATTATGTATAATTTTTATTTTCCTCTTTCAGATTTCCATGTTTTCCTGATTCTTTTTTTTTTTAAATAATTTTTATTTCTTAAATTATTACAAAGAGTATTACATATGTCTCCTTTTTTTCCCCCCCTTGACATTCCCCCGGCCCCTACCCACCGCCCCCCCCCACCCCGTGTCTTGTGTCCATTGGTTAATCTTATATGCATGCATATAAGTCCTTCGGTTGATCTCTTAATCCCCCCCAACCCTCCCAAGGCTTCCCACTGTAGTTTGACAGTCCGTTCAATGTTGCTCTGCCTCTGTATCTACTCCTGTTCATCAGTCTATACTGGTCCCCTTTGTCTGTCCCAACCTCACTGGAGTAGTCTCAACCTCACCAGGGCCATCTGAGCCTCACCAGGGTCATCCCGACCTCACCGGGGCAGTTTCAACCTCACTGGGGCCGTCCCTACCTCACCAGGGCCGTTTCAACCTCACCGGGGCCGTCCCTACCACACCGGGGCCATTTCAACCTCACCAGGGCCGTCCCTACCTCACGGGGGCCGTTTCAACCTCACCAGGGCCGTTTCAACCTCACCGGGGCCGTATCGTTCTCACCTGGGCTGTCCCGACCTCACCAGGGCCGTTTCAACCTCACCAGGGCCGTCCCTACCTCACGGGGGCCGTTTCAACCTCACCAGGGCCGTTTCAACCTCACCGGGGCCGTATCGTTCTCACCTGGGCTGTCCCGACCTCACCAGGGCCGTTTCAACCTCACCGGGGCCGTCCCGACCTCACTGGGGCCGTATCGTTCTCACCCGGGCTGTCCCGACCTCACCGGGGCCATCCCAGCCTTACCAGGGAAACAGGAAGTTTGATCCTCTGTCCCCTGCCGGCAGCTCCCCACCAGACCAAATCTCCAGGCGTTCCTGGTGGCTGAACATCCAACACTCCTTCTCGGATCATGCCCTCCACCAAGTGCACAGACTGCCTGTCTACTGTCCCCCAGCGCCCCACGTGAGACTGGAACTGGTGGGCATGTTTGTGCGCCTGCTGGTACAGTGGTTCGACAGCGCCGGCCCAGCTGGGCTCAGCCCCGGCCTGCCCCGGACCCGACTCCACCCCCCTGATTGCAAGGAGCTGAAATCTGCAGCCTGCTGGGATGGGCTCTGTACTTGGTGCCTCTGCACATCCTACTCAGTCTCAATGTGCTTCTTTCTATGCGAGGAGTTGAAATCTGCAGTTTGTTGGGTTGGGCTCTGTACTTGGTGTCACATCCTACTCAGTCTCAATGTTCTTTCTCTCCTTCCAGTTGTAGAGCTTCCACTGGGCCAACTTTCCCATGGTTCTGTATGATAGGTGTTTGTCCGATAGTTGGTAGTTTCGATGTTGTTGTGTGAGGTAGCACGCACAGGTCTCTTCCTTAGCCGTCATCCTGGTTCTCCTGGGTCTGCTTCTTGAGTGTGTCTCCCATGGCTGCGAGCAGTTGAAGTCTGCAATTTGTTGGGTTAGGCTGCAAAAGCGCAGGTGGGTCTTTTTGTGCACCTGGCACAGCTTGGATGGGGATGTAAATTGATTAGGGCTGAGTCTCAGGGAGTCGCCATGGCGGAGCAAATAGCACTGGCTGGGTCTCCGCGGCCCCTTGAATCTCTGCCAGGGCTTTGTGTCCCCCAGTGCCGGCGAGCAGCTGTGGGACAGAGCCTCCCTCGCTTTCCGATGGCTGCAAGGTCGTGCTGCCTCTCCCCCATAGGGTCTGGTGTCTCATGATCCCGCCCGAACCAGCTCAGTGGATTTGAAAGTTTGCAAAAGCAAAGGCATTTCTACTTGTGAGTCTGGCACAGCCCAGATGGGAATGTAAATTGCGTAGGGCGGGGTCACAGGGAGTCGCCGGGGCGGAGTCTCAGCGGTCCCTTGCCTATCCAGGACACCAGGACTTTGCGTCCCCCAGTGCCAGTGAGCAGCCACGCCAGAGCCTCCCTCACTTTCTGACCGCTGGAAGGCCGTGCTATCTCTCGCCGTGGGGCCTGGGGCCTCAGAGACCCGCCCGAACCAGCTCAGTGGATTTGAGAGTTTGTAAAAGCACAGTGATTCCCTCTTGTGCCTCTGGCACAGCCCGGATGATAGGGCGGGGTCTCAGGGAGTCGCCAGCGCAGAGGAAACAGCGATGGCGGTGTCTCCGTGCCCCTCGCCTCCCCGGGACACCAGGACTTCTTGTCTCTCAGTGCCGACGAGCAGCCGCGCGTCAGAGCTTCCCTCGCTCTCCGACCACTGCAAGGCCGTGGCCGCCTCTCCCTGTGGGATCTGGGGCCTCAGAGACCCGCCCCGAGCAAGCCCAGAGGATTTGAGGGTTTGTAACCACTTCCGATTGAAAAAAAACCGCGAATCCATTTGCAGCCCGCCTGGCATGTGACTGAGTACCTCTGTTTTTGGTGCCTCCATAGCTCCCACTCAGTCTCACTGCGCTTCTTTCTTTTCTTCCAGTTGCAGATCTCCCACTGGGCCAACTTCCCCATGGTTCTGAGTGGTGGTTGTTTGCCTCATAGTTGGTCGTTTCAATGATGCTGTGAGAGAGCAGCACCCACACGTCCACTCCCTACGCCGCCATCTTGGTTCCCCACCTTTCCTGATTCTTTTGCGATGAGCATGTACATTACTTTTATGACCAGAAGAAAAGCCCTGATTAATACTCTCTTTAAAATAGAAGAACATGAAAGTGAAATGAAACATGATTTTGTGACTCCTCGCCCCGCAAAAAATCCCAGTGAGGTGAAGAAATAGATGTTTTCTGGTCAAGAACTTATTAGGAGGGAAATGACATCAATTTGGGTTCACATCAGCTCAAGTGGCAAAGTCTCATGCAAAGGGAAAGCACATGGAGGGGAGCTGGGCCCACACGGGGTTGCCACGTGAATCATCGAGCCAGAGATGACCTGGGGAGGCGTGTGCCCCTGCCCACCCTCGCCTCCAGGTCAGGATGCCTGTGCGGGAGCCTCTAGGAAGCAGCTACCAGCACTCCTTCCTCCAGGGCTCAGAGAGGCCCTGGGCGCTGCCTCCAGCCTCCTTCTCTCCTGGAAGAGGCCGGGAGTTGCCCAGATCTCTCCTACTCACCCTGATCCTTGTCCAAAACCCGCCCCCGGGAAACCGGTTCTGTCACCTGTGAACAGGGATAGGAAGGGTTTGAGGACATCGTGCAGAGCTGGGGTTCAATGTGGGCGTCTTTCCGGTGGCAGCACCCGCTGTTAAGCCATGTCTGTGCCACCCTGTGGGGAAGTGACACGCAGACAGAGGTAGGTAGACTGTGTGCAAAGCCGACAGGTATTTGGTGGGGGGTGGCCAGGCTGTGAGAGGAAGCCAGGGCCCCTGGGAAGAGGAAGCAAGGAGAGACTGAGAGGAGAGGGTGAGAAGAGGAGGGGGCGGTGGGTGCTCAGGAGAGCAGCCATGGGGGTCATGGGGGAGCAGGAGCGCCTGCAGGCCGCTCTGCCCACCTGCTGAGGCCTCTGTCCTGCGCGGGACTGGGAGCCTCTCTGTCCCCACAGCCTCGGGCCAGCCTAGTGCTCAGGGCGCTCTCAGTCACCGGGAAGCCAACTGCCGGCAGCAGAGGGCAGCACAATGAGCGGTCTCAAGAGCAGACAAGGACGGTTAAGGGCCAGGGAGCAGCAGTGGCCATGGCCGCAGCCACGCTGACCACAGAAGGCAGGTCTTCTGGAGTCTGTGGCATTTGTGAGGGAGAATGTTCGAAGCGCTGCACAGAGCCTGGTTACTGAAGGAGAGGGTGGTTCCCCCGGGGCTGGCGCGTGCTGGGTGCGGGTGGCGGCCGTGTAGCCAGCGGAGGGTCAATATTACTGCTGACGCTGGCATCACTGTGCACTTGCCATCCCCTCCTTCCAGGCTTGGATGAGCTCCCAAATCCATCCTCCAGAGACCGAATCAATGAAGCCCTGCCAAGCCGGCCTCCCGCAGCTGCTGAGTGGCCCGTGGTGTTCAGTTCAAGGCCCTCCTGAGGTCGTGGAGGCGGCTTCCTGCTCCTCCCTCCTCCCTTCGCAGGCCTGGTGACCTCATCACGAAAGGAAAGGAAATGGGCCCGGAATGAGCTGCTCTTCCCAGAGCCATGTGGATCCATGTGGATTCCTACCCGCCCCCACCCCCCCACAATGGCTGCCGACAGCAGGCCTGACAGCCTCGTGCTGCATGGAGATCTCACAACTGAAAAGCTTAAGGTAGCAGGAAACGTTGATTCTCACACGCTTTCTGTGGGTCAGGAAGCAGGGAGTGATGTAGCCAGGTGGCTGCGGCCTGGGTTTGCTCAAGAGTCTGCCTCAAGATGTGGCCTGAGGACACAGTTACCTGAAGTTGGGCGGAGAGGCTTCCAGGTGACTCACTCAGCTGGCAGGTTGGTGCTGCAGGAGGTCACAGGAGCCCGCGGCGCGGTAGCGAGCTTCCTCCCGACTGCGTGATCCCACAGAGTAAGGCAGAGCCGTGTCCTTCCTGGCCCAGCCTCAGAAGTCTAAGCTGTCATTTCTGCAATACCCTACTGGCTACGGGGAGCGGGGACAGCCAAGGGCATGAATATCAAAACGTGAGAATCACTGGGGCCATGGGAGCCTGTCACCACCCCAGGCTCCAGCTGAGGCTGGCCATGCTGCGAGTCCCAGAACCACCCTGTTCTCTTTCTACATGAGCATGAAATTGGCCAATTTCCTTTCTTTTTTGTTAATCCTCACCTGAGGATACTTTTCCATTGATTTCTAGAGAGAGAGAGTGAAAGGAAGGGAGGGGAGAGAGAGAGAAACATCAACGTGAGAGACACATAGATTGGTTGCCTCCTGCACGAGCCCTGACTAGGGCTGGGGAAACCTGCAACTGAAGTACATGCCCTTGCCCAGGAATTGAACCCATGACCCATTAGTCCGTGGGCCAACGCTCTAACCACTGAACAACCGGCAAGGGCAAAGGCCAACTTTCAGTTGTGCGAATGACAATGATGATCTCACTTTACATTTGTGCATCAGTTTCATCATCTTCCGGGTGCTATTGCTGTGTCGTGCTGCAGACGAGAGAGTAAAGGCTCAGTGAGGGTAGACTACTTGTCCAATGTCCCCACCTTAGAAAGTTCTGGAAAGCTGGCAACTAAACTGGGGTGCTGTAGCTCCCAGGCCAGTGCCCTTGCCATCAGACCATCCTCCTGCCACCAAGCCTCAAAGACAACCATGCCTCCTTCTCTTCTAGGATAAATGAGCATTAGAAACAGTTGTAGTGTGGAAAAGGCGGTCGCATCTTCATTTTTAAACATAATTTATTACACAGGTGGTTCATGCTCATTATGGAGAAGCTAGTAAATAAAAATAAATTTTAAAAAAGAAGGGAAAACATGCCCCACAATTCTACCACCCAGATCCACCCATTAGTCTCTAAGTATATTCCCCTACAAACAAGGGACTGGTTTTAAAATCCATGATATTAACGGCATCTCTGGGGCCAGCTCCAAAGGAAACCCCAGCCACGGGTTTGGCCTGGGGGAGGTTGTGGAACAGGAGCTGTGTGCGCAGGCTGTGCTTGTGTTCCTGTGCACACAGGCGTGCATGCCTGACCTTAAGCGGCTCAGCACATGAGCAGCCAGCGAGTGGCAGGGAATTCATGACAAGCAAGCCTAGGAAGAGAGTGAGAGGCAGGGCAGCCGCGGCTCCAAGGGGCAAATCTGTCTGCTTGGTGGAGGGCTCTAGGGAGGGAAGGTTGACTGAGTGTCATCCAATCCACCTGGCCCTCCAAGCGCCTGCCGTGAGCCAGTCCCTGCTGCCAGGGCACTCCCAGGTCCTCTGCATCGTTCTCCTTACATAGGAAAGGTCTTGCTTGTGACCGGCTCTCCAGCCCCTTCCCAACCAGAAGGTCAGCGCCAGAGCCAGGGCTGAGCTGCCTGTGGTCCGCATCTGCCTCTGGGCCCCTGCCTTGCTGCCTGGCAGGTGGAGCACTCGAACCCACCTGAACTGAACTGATGGCAGGATTGGGGGTGCACGCTGGGTAGCTCCTGGGCATCTGCATTTGTATCTAGAAGGAACCGGCCCCATTGAGGTGTCCGTGTCCAAGCCACAGGCACCTTCTGCGTGATCTGCTTGTAGCTCAGGGCCCGAGGTCAGCTTGCCACCGCTGGGAACACGGGCCAGGCCCACGCTTCTCTCTCAAGAACTGCGGGAGGTGCTTCGTGTGTGAGGCGCCTGGTGGCCTGGGCTGGAGCGGGAGGCTCTGCTCCTGAGGGCCCGGAGGCAGCGCACAACATGGGTCAGGTGCTGGGAACTGAATGTCAGGTCACCTGACTTCACCTCTGAGTTTTGTTGACCTGCCAGCCTCACGGTCTTCACCTGTGAAATGAGACCAACAATACTAAGTTGCAGTGTGATGCTGCATGAACGAGGCGCCTGGCACACCGTCCGTGCCTAAGAACATATATATTTCCCTCTGGGGATGTCTTTCTTAACCTTGACAATCTGAAAGCAGTGCCCGCCACACAACCCCAGGGCTTTTGCAAGAGGAGCTCATTGATGAATCCTGCCCACAGGTGGCCTCCTACCAGCAGCACTTGTATGCCTAACACAGACCCTCTCCCATGCGACTAGGAGATGCTAAGTACAACTCTAGGCCATGACACCAGTGGGCCACCCAGAAGTCCCGGGAGCTCACTCCCAGCACCGCCTGCGGAGTCAGGACTCAGAGGAGGCTGGTCCCGAGGAGGACAGCGGCTCTGCTTCTGGGGCCTCCTTTATCCTGCTGATGGGGACAGACAGCGCCTCTGCTGTAGGTTCAGGGACTGAAGCTGAACCTAGGAAGACCAAGGTCTCAGAGACCACCTGAGGGCCTGGCGCGGCGGGTCAAGGGGTCTCTGGGCTCCCTGCCAGTCTCTTGCTGGACCCTTTCCTCCCTCTGGGCATCACTGGCCTCTTTCACTATGGCAACTTCTTTCTTCATCAAAACTTACCTATTCCCAGAGTGACTCTAAAACTAATTGCTTTGGCAATCCAGGAGGAAGAGTTACCAGGTCATCGTTTGAATAGGTGACAATGTACAATGAAGTAGGTGTCTCCTGAAGACACCGCCCGAATTTGCTGGGCTGTAGGACTGGAAGGCATGCCCTTCCTGCCTCCAGGATGCCCCATCTTTCCACAGCAGCTGGGAGCAGTCACAGGGTTCATTGTGTGTCATCTTGGATCTAGACAAAGCCCAGCCTTACTTGGGCGATGAAAAACCTGAGATTTTTAGGACTTCTCTAAAGTCTCATGTTGACTTTGTGGCAGAATCACAGGGGAAAACAGATCTCCTGCCGTCTTTCCAATGGCCTGTCCCTGATTGTAGGGTCATTCTACTCAGAATGTTATCTGGGAGCCCGTGTTCCCGGGAGCTTGTCAAAGGCTCAGGATCTTATAACCAGCCCTGATCTGCTGGGCAGAATCTGCATCTAGCAGGAGCGCTAGCTGGTTCCAGAGTACTTGAGAATTTGAAAGCACTGATCTAGAATTTCCATGTTTTCCCTGATTCCTTGGTCATCATTGCTTCAGCCTCAAGGGTCTCGGGCCCTCTGAGGCTGACCTTAACCCAATCTTAACATACAATGTTCAAGAAGTCCTGGAGTCATTACCTATATCACAGTGTTCTGGTGGAAAAGATCTCTGCTCTGATTTCCGACATTTTTTTTCTTTGCCTTATTTAAAATTCTAAAAACAAAGGCCTCGTTAATGAAGTCCTTCTGATAAAGGTCAGGAGAATACAGCACCTTGAATTCCTGGCAGAAAAGGTAAGATAGACAGACACTTAGGAAATAGCCACTGGGTGGTGCAATGTGTGTGAAAGCGCTTAGTCAGTTCTAAGTCGGCATCTAAATGTCACTTCCTCCAACTCCAGACTCCAGGGCCATGGAGGGATTCTCGTGAGCCCATTCAGGGTAACAATCTTTCCCAGGAATATAATGCAGAACTCACAATTTTCTAATTATTGTCATTTTATTAGACATCTGAGGGAGCTAGAATAGTGGTTATCAACATGGCAACACATCAGAATTACTTGGGGAGCTTTATTTTAAAATACCTGATGAGAGAGAACCAAGATGGTGGCGTAAGATATAGACCTGTGTGTGCTGCCTCCCACAACAACATTGAAACTACCAACTATAAGACAAACAGCTATCATGCAGAACCACGGGAAACCTGCCCAGTGGAAGTTCTACAACTGGAAGGAAGGAACGAAAAAGAGCATTGAGACTGAGTAGGATATGCAGAGGCGCCAAGAACAGAGGTACGGAGTTGCGCGCCAAGTGGGTTGCAACTGGATGCATGGTTTTTTTCAATCAGAAGGGGTTACAAACTCTCGAATCCACTGACCTTGTTTGGGGCGGGATTCTGAGGTCCCAGACCCCTACGGGGAGAGGCGAGACAGCTTTGCAGCGGGTCAGAAAGTGAGGGTGGCTGTCTCACGGAGCTGCTTGCTGGCACTCGAGGACTTGGAGTCACGGAGAGGCGAGGAGTCGCAGAGACGCCATTGCTGCTTGCTCTGCCCTGGTGATTCCTTGAGATCCTGCCCTACTCAATTTACATCCCCGCCCAAGCTGTGCCAGAAGCACAAAAGGAACCACCTGTGCTTTTGCAGCATAACCCAACAAACTGGAGATTTCAACTCCTCGCACCCATAAGGGACACACTCAAGAAGCAGACTCAGGTTCAGAGGAAGCTGGCTGGGCCGGCGACATGGAACCGCTGTACCAGCAAACGCACAAGCAGGTCCACCAGATCCAGTCTCACATGGGACGCCGGGAGACGGCAGACAAGCAGTCTGTGCACTTAGTAGAAAATGAAACCCAAGCAAGCATACCAGATATTCAGCCACCAAGAACGCCTGGAGATTTTGTCCAGCAAGGAGCCTCCCAACAAAAGACAGAATGCCAAACTTCGTGTTGACCAGTTAAAGTATGATGTCCAGCACCTGCAGACTGCTCTCAGAAACTTCCAGCAGGAGAGACAGCAAGAAGAGCTTCTGACTCGCACCTTCACCCCCAACGTGGGATGTGGCGCCCCCTGCGAAGCTGTGGTGCCCCCTGGGAGGCTGCAACAGCCCCTGTGAGGCTGCGACAGTCCCAGTTAGGCTGAGATGGTCCAGGTGAGGTTGAAATGGTCCCAGTGAGGCTGAGATGGTACCAGTGAGGCTGAGTCAGTCCCAGTGAGGCTAAGACGGTCCCTGTGAGGCTGAGACGGTCCCTGTGAGGCTGAGGCGGTCCCTATGAGGCTGAGACGGCCCCCGAGAGGCTGTGACAGTCCCTGCGAGGCTGCAACGGCCTCTGGGAAGCCAGCAGAACCGCGCGAGCCACCCAGACGGCTTCGTCGATGGCCCGAGAACCAATGTGCAGCCCCACGCACAACTATCACCCGAAGGGCGAGAGGGGCGAGAGCAGCTGTAGTGTTGCTTTCTCCTCACTTTTGGTAACAAAATCCTCATTTTAAACATAAGAGGACACATTATTTTAAAAAGCCATTACGTGTCTCCGTACCCTTTCTGAGTAGAGTGTGAACAAGTCGTGAGAGACCTTTCCGAACACAGGGACATGTCACAGATGGAAATAGCTACATTTTCCATGTGTATGACCTTTGACCCTGCAACAAAAAGCGTACACCTATGGATGAGGACAGTGGGGGAGGTAAGGGCAGAGGGTGGGGTGGGAACTGGGTGGAGGGGAGCTATGGGGGGGGAAAAGAGGAACAACTGTAATAATCTGAACAATAAAGATGTATTAAAAAATAAAGATAAAATACCTGAGCCTAGGGCTCTGGTCATAGATTCTATTTCTTGAGATTTTGAGGGTCAGGGCTGGGCAAGGGTATATTTTTAAATACTCCCAAGTGATTCTAATACCCAGAACCACTGAGCTGAAAAGTTGTTATTTCCAGGTTTAGGGTAAATATATGTGACTGAGCATTTTATCCATATTTATGTAATGGCTAAAGCCCAAATTTTCTAATTTCTAAATCTTGAAAAACTACCAGGAGATACAGCCTGAATTGAAATATTAATGGCTGCTGGTTCGAAATGGCATTAACTTGAGAATGACAATTTCATTCACCGTTCACTCGCTCAGTCTGACAGGGCCAGCTAACAGGCCCAACGTGAGGCCGGCCTGAGACCCTGTCCGCAGGTCTGCATGCAGGCTAGTCCCCCAGTGTTCCAAGCAGATTCTCAAATCACTTCTGTTTCTTACTCCAGTGGTAAACATCTTCATAACACAAGCTTCAAAGAATATCAGTGAGGATTTAGGAGACCTAAATTCCAGGCAATATTCTTTCCCAGACTTGTCTGACCTTGGGTCAGTTTCCTGCTCTGAAAAATGAGAGTGTTGGACAGGTGGTCATCGAATCTGGCTGATCATCAGATTTCCTTGAAGAGCTTTGCAAAGCCACAGATTTCAGCATCCCAGAGCTACCAAACCTACACTTCTAGGATTGTGGGAGAGAGTGTTGGAAAGCAAGATTTAAAAATGAATCCTAAAAGTTGATTGGAGGATGAGCTGTGTTTAGGAGCCATTGGACAAGATAAGCTCCTAAGAATTTATGACACTGGATCTACTTAGTTATAGTCTTACATCGGAAGAAGCTGGTAGGGGGGCAGGGCCTGGCCAGCAGGCAGGGTCTACAGAGTGATCAGACAGAACACACACAGGAAGAGGCACCATCTTTGACCACCTTCTCCATGTATCTCAAAATTTTGTGTTCATGAAACTTCGCAGGTTTTTCATTAGAGTCTTGTTGCTAACCTTTGACCTGCCATCTCATCACATCACCAGGAAAAGCTGTTGAGAGGTGCCCCTCGTTCCTGCTGCCCACCTGACTGCGATTCTGCTCCAAGCCTGGTTTCGGGTGCCAGTCTCCCGGGAAGCCTGTTTAAACACAGACTCCTGAGCTTCACCCGATTATAATTCAGGAGTCTGGGTTGGGCTTAAAAAGCTTCATTCTTACAAGCATCTAAACTGCTTTTGCTATCCCTGTAAACTGAGTTTGCAGCCTTTCTCAACTTTCCCTAATGGTAAGAATCTCCTGGGCCCATCAACAAATGAGTGGATAAACAAAATTTATGGTCTGGAAGAACCAAGATGGTGGTGTAAGGTACAGACCTGTGCATGCTGCCTCCCACAACAACATCGAGACTACCAACTATAAGACAAACAGCCATCATTCAGAACCAGGGGAAAGCTGGCCCAGTGGAAGCTCTACAACTGGAAGGAAAGAAAGGAGAGCATTGAGACTGAATAGGTTGTGCAGAGGCTCCAAGAACGGAGGTACGGAGTCGTGCGTCAGGCAGGCAGCAACTGGATGCGTGGTTTTTTTCAATCGGAAGGGGCTGCAGACTCTCGAGTCCACTGAGTTTGTTTGGGGCGGGATTCTGAGGTCCCAGACCCCTACGGGGAGAGGTGGGATGGCCCTGCAATGGGCCGGAGAGCGAGAGTGGCTGTCTCACGGAGCTGCTCGCCGGCACTCAGGAACTCGAGATGCTGAGTCGCTGAGAGGCGAGGAGTCGCTGAGATGCCATTGCCCCTTACTCTGCCCTGGTGATTCCCCGAGATCCCACCCTACTCAATTTACATCCCCACCCAAGGGAACCACTGGCACTTTTGCAGCCCAGCCCAGCAGAATGCAGATTTCAACTCCTCTCATACATAAGGGACACACTCAAGAAGCAGAATCAGTTTTGGAGGAAGCCGGAGCCAGACCTGGCTGGGCCAGTGACATGGAACCGCTGCACCAGCAAACGCACAGGCAGGTCCACCAGAACCAGTCTCACATGGGATGCTGGGAGATGGCAGACAGGCAGTCTGTGCACTTGGTAGAAAACGAAATCCAAGCAAGCATGCCAGATACTCAGCCACCAGGAACGCCTGGAGATTTTGTCCAGCAAGGAGCCTCCCAACAAAGGACAGAATGCCAAACTTCGTGTTGCTGAGACGGCCCCCATGAGGCCGAGACGGCCCCCGTGAGGCTGAGGCGGCCCCCGTGAGGCTGAGGCGGCCCCCGTAGGGCTGAGGTGGCCCCTGTGAGGCTGAGACAGCCCCCGTGAGGCTGGGACAACCCCTGTGAGGCTGAGACGTCCCCGGTGAGGTTGAACTGGCCCCGGTGAGGTTGAGATGGCCCCAGTGAGGTCGAATTGGCCCCGGTGAGGTTGAGATGGCCATGGTGAGGTTGAGACCTGCTTCTGGGTCAAGGTTTTGTATATAGCAGAGCAGCTCCCTTGCTGCAATCTATTGAAAGGCAGCCTTCAACACAAGGGTTTGTCTTGCTCCCATCCTTTCCCTTCCCTGGGGGCTTCCCATGTACAGTGGCAAGGGAAGGAGGAGGCAGGGGAGACGGGGAACTGTGCAGTGGCAGGGCACTAACAGTGGTGTCAGCATCCGTTCCTTCAGTGCCCAGCTCGGCGACCTTTGCCTCCTCTCCTGACCCCGTCAGGGCCCTTGGGCCCAGGCTGGAACAGGGAACCAGGGATGGGTGGTGACGGATGCAGCCCCTTTCCCAAGGGGTCCAAGGGCCAGCTCCCTCCTTGGGGGCCAGAGGCCAACCTGCCACAGTTACCCTCCACCCTCCATGCACAAATTTGTGCACCAGGCCTCTAGTCCTATATAATAAAAGAGAAATATGTAAATTGACCGTCCCTCAGCTATGCTCACAAGCCAATCAGGAGTGAGTATACAAATTAACCCGACAAAGATGGCAGGCCTGTGGGCAGCACGCACATGCACAGGTGCCGAGTGGCTGGGGGCAGGCGTCCTGCCCTGCCCCGGCCGCTCTGGGCCGGTGCATAGCATGCGGAGGCAAGGAGCAGCAGGGGCGGGGTCGGACGCCTAGCTTCTGCCCAGCCCCAGTCACTCCAGGCAGGTGAGCAGCGCACGCCGGCACCCCGCCCCGGCCGCTCCGGGCAGTGCCCGTGAGAGCCTCTGGGCAGGGGAGGCGGGCCAGGGGAGGGTGGCCTGTACTCCCCACATGGCCGTGGTGGCAGTCGTGAGTGTGCCAAGTGGAGCCTAGGAGCCAAGCTGAAGTAGCGCCTGCAGGCCAACAGCGCTGAGGAGTGGCTGCGCAAGTCCCGCCTCCTGGCCCAGAAGGTGCGCAATCGCAGGGACAGCCACCATGGCGGGCCAGATTGACATCCTCCTGGCTGCGCCACGGGGGTTTGAGGATCCTCTCCTCCCCCCTGGCATGCAAACATCCCCCATCACGCTGTCACCCTCACACGCCTGCAACAGTCCCGAACCAAGGCATGCACAAGTTCCCCCAGCATGCCTCCGGCACACTCATGTCCTTTGGAGAGTGTCTGGGTGTTCTGGGTGCTGAGAGTGGGCGCCTGTGAGATGACAGTGAGAGGGCGGAGTGGTGATGCCCCGTTTCTGCAGAGGCCAGTGCAGCGAGGAGATCACCTCCATGGGGCTAATGCAGGTGCTGAGGCAGGAGCAGGTGCAGACAGACACACCTGGTGGGTGCGGGCGGCCCTCGCTGAGGTGCCTTCGGTCAGCGTTCAAGATCAAGAACCCAGAGGCGGAGAGGAATTCCGTCCTCTCAGTGAAATCGTGGGATAGTCAGGGTGACTGCAGAGGAGGGATGTGCACTTTAGGTGCCAGCACCCATGAGCGAAGGCTGCCCAGATTGAGCCTCGCTCGCTTGGGGCCTAGTGCACTCCTGCCGGGCAGCGGGTGACAGGACATGCTTTTCCGAGTTAATGAGAGAAAACATTGATTCTCCCACTGCCCCTGAAGGTGGAAAGTGGAGTGGGGAGACATGTGGAGAGTGAGTGGGGTTCCCTGTCTGGGGGTTCCAAATTTGCCGTTGGTTCCTTTCACTGCTGACTAGAGATATACAGGGTGTCCCCCCAAAATGTATACACACTTTGAATACCTACTAATTCCAATGGGTTTAAGCATGAAAAGAAAGAAACAACAATGGAGCTGTCATCTGTTAAAAGTGCAGGCACAAACCCGCAGTCGGACATCCCCCAAGGGGTCCGGGATTGGAGAGGGTGCAGGCCAGACTGAGGGGCCCTTTTCCCTCCTGCCCCCCATGCATGAATTTCGTGCACCAGGCCTCTAGTATCTTAATAATAAAGAAAGAATCCCCAGATGGTTTTTTAAAAAACAGATTCCTGGGATATACCCAAGACCCACTGATTTGGCACTTCCAGGGAAGGAACCTAAGACTTTGTCTTTAATGAGCCTCCCAGTGATTCTACTCAAAAGGGAAGTTTATGAAAAGCTCCTTGGTGCCCTGCGGGCTGAGCCCCTTCCCATGGGCCTGGACACCATCTGTGGCCAGCAGCCTCTCAACGGCCCCTTGAGCCCTGCCTCCTGGCACTGGCTCCACGTGACACTGGAATGCACTTTCTGACTCACGTCTAACGAACAGAATACAACAGAAGTGATGGGATGTCTCTTCCGATAACAGGTTTTCGAAAGACTGCGGCTTCCATCTAAAGAGCATACTCTACAGATGGCTAATGGCCTGTGAGAGAAGCTCAACATCCCTCATCCTTAGTGGTGCAGACCAAACCACAGTGAGATACCACCTCACACCACTACGTGGCCACTATTGAAGGAAAAAGAAAACAGAAAATAACAAGTGGTGGTGAGAATTGCAGAGATACTGTAAGGCACATGGTGGCACCGTTGGTTGGGATGTAAAATGGTGCAGCAGCTGTGGGAACGGTAGAGAGCGTCCCCCCAAATTAAAATAGAACTTTCCAGCAGTCCCCATCCTGGTATATATTCAAAAGAATTAGAAACAGGATCTGGCAAAGGTATTTGCACATCTGTGCTCACAGCAGCATTATTCACAAAACTCAAGGGATGGAAGCACCAGATACCCATTAACAGATGAACAGGTAAAAAAGAGTCTGTGGGCCACACATACCATGGAACATTATTCAGCTTTAAATGTATAGGAAATTCCACCTGCAATATGGATGAACTGGAAGACATTACACTAAGTGAAATAATCCAGTAACAAAACAAAAATAGATAATGTAAGATTCCATTTATGTGACATACCTAGAGTAGTCACAACCTACAGTTGTCTTCAAAAAGACAGAGAGTAGGTGGTGGCTGCCAGGGAATGGGGAGGGGCAAAGAGGTGCTCAGTGAGTATGGAGTACTGGTTGGCAAGATGAGAAAGTTCTGGAGATCTGCACACAGCGATGTGAGTGCGTGTACACCACTGAAGTGTGCACTAAAAATGGGGAAGGTGCTTGCAAAAGAAGAAAGATGTGGCTCCCGCCCAGGCTCTCGCGCTCGGTGCACTCACTCGGCTGCTCCCTGCCTCCGGCTCTGTCAGATCACTCACCCAACTCGGAGGTGAACTTTCTGAGGCTGCCAACATGTGATAAACTTGGAAGTAGATCTTCAACCTCTCAAATCAATGAAGCCCCTTCAGTTGAAACTGCAACTGGGTAACTTCATGAGAAACCTTGGACTAGAGCAGGGGTCCTCAAACTACGGCCCGCGGGCCACATGCAAATACAAATATTGTATTTGTTCCCATTTTGTTTTTGTACTTCAAAATAAGATATGTGCAGTGTGCATAGGAATTTGTTCATAGTTTTTTTTTTAAAACTATAGTCCGGCCCTCCAACGGTCTGAGGGACAGTGAACTGGCCCCCTGTTTAAAAAGTTTGAGGACTCCTGGACTAGAGGCACTCAACTAGCTGCAACTGATTGCTGACTCCCGAAAGGCTTATCTTGTGAAGCTGCTAAATTTGGGGGTAATTTGTTCTGCAGCGATAGGTAACTGACACAACATTAATTACATTTTGCTCAGTTAGTCAGATTGCAATGCAGATCCCACCAGGGCTCAGCTATAATGCTGCTTTTCAGGATATAAAAGTATATGGATATTGTGGCAGGCCACATAATGGGCTCCCCCAAAATATCAGTGTCCTAATCCCTGGAACCTGTGAATACGTTGTGTCATCTGGGACTTTGCAGCTGTAGTTAAGGTTACAAACTTTAAAGAAGAGAGATTAGCTGGGTGATCCACCTGGGCCCAATTTAATCACATGAACCCTAAAAGTACAGAACGTTTTCTGGCCGATGACAGGAGAGATTCCAAGTGTGAGAGGAACACCATCTCTGTGGGGTGGGCAGTGTGCCAGCTCGAGGAGGATGCAGGTGCCTCTGGAGGACAGAGCAGCAGCAGCGACTGGGGAGGAGACTGGGACTAGGTCTACATCTGAAAGGAACTGAATTCAGCCCCAAACGGGAATGAGCTTGGAAACCCAACCCAAAGTCTCCAGAAAGGAACACAGCCCCAATGACTCCTTGATTTTGGCCTTATGACAACCAGAGTAGAGAAGCCAGTCCGGCCAACCAGGACTGCAGATCTACAGAGGCGTGAGCTAGATAGAGTGTGTGCTATTTCAGGACACCACGTGTGGGGTCATTTGTCACGCAGCAACAGAAAACGCATACTTATATGTATGATACCTGTTGGTTTTCAGTACTTTCCTCCCAGGTGTCAGAGCTGCACAACTATGACAGCTGGTAGGAAACAGAGTGATGCCTTTATCACTTTCCACTTGTTCTGCTGAAGCAACCGCCACAACCTCCGTGCCTCTGTGCTGCGGGCTGAGGTCCAGGCGGTGTTGCCAAGGCTCCCTGAGAAAGGCCTGCTGCGGTGGAGACGCCCGTGTGCTGGCGGGCTTGCCTAAGGCTGCTAGCCGGCACCGCGAGGACCGCTCCGGGCCTCACCACACGCTGGCCTCTGCGCCCTAGAGCAGGCCCAAGGTGCCAACTATGTGCAGGCAATGGACATATTCCTCAAATGCAAGACCCACATCTCATTCATAGCTTCGCTGAAGTCAATGAATGTTAGAGCTTTGCCAATGGCGACGTAATGTTGCTAACAATGCACCAGCAAGCACAGGGCACTCGGGTGGTTGTATGGAAGTAGTTGTGTTTGTGGTTTTTTTAAAAGATATTTTAAATTGACACTGTGCTTGGGTTGTTGACTAACTTCTACACAACGGAGTGATGCTGCCGGACGTGTTCCTACGGCCGTGAAGTGCATGCCCTGAGTGCCTACGGCCTGGGGCGGGCAGCTGCCTCCCCAGCAGAGAAGCTTTCAAAAAGCTCCTGGAAAAGAGCCTGAAAAAGCCTAAAGATCTTGGATTGCACTTCTGTTTTATCTACAACTTTAAACATTTTATCTCCCCAAAGTGTGTGATTTTCAGGGAGCGCTCCCTAAGCCTGCCGTCACATAGAATAAAGGCGGACACCCTGATTTCCTGGGTGTGTTTAAATGGCTACAGCTGCCAAACAGTTGTTTGGATTAAAAACCAAAATAGTGAGTCCAATCAGGCTTTCTAGAGACAGTTATTTTGATGAAAGAAATCATATCTGAATGACCTTTGGCAACTTCTTATAGACAGTCAGTGGGTCCCACACATTCAGCCCTTCTGAGGAGCCAGGGGCGTTGATTGCTCAGGGAAAGGGGGTTCATGGGAAGAGAAGACTCGGAAACCTCGGTGATGAACACGTAGCCCGGCCTCCCAGGGACTGGGAGGCCATTAGGAACCACAAAAGGCTGCTACCGCCACCCCTTTCTCATCTCTTTTTGAACATGGCTTTGGGCCTTTCATGGTTCTGAAGTTTTCCTAAAACTCCTTTTAATTGAGTCTTTCCAGGCTAAGCTGCAGGATTTAAGTAATCCAACAACACTCGAAAAGGAGTTTCTGGAATGTCCCTGCTGTCTCTTCAAGCTGGGTGAGAATGTCCACAGCTTTCTGCTTTCAAGTCCTGGGAAACACTCTGGGAACGAGACTAGGCTGGATCGGGGCCACATTTCTTACTGTGTTCTGCACAATGAGGGCTGAAATCAGGGCTGCCCTCCACTCTCCACCACCTGGCCGTCCTAGGGCACTGGTAGTGAGGGGTGGGGATCTGTGAGCTAGGGGCAGCCTCGGACAGACAGCCCATCATTCTGGATCCCCTGCTTTAGGTTCTGATTGTGATTTGTGATAATGCCATTTCTAGATAATACCTCTAATCTCCAAACTGGAGAAAGGAACCCAAATTCTGTAAGTCATCTTGAAGGGAGAGGGGCTGACAGCGGTGGTTGGAACTGGGCCTCACTCCCCAGCCGTCTCCCCTCTGACTGAAGCAGGCAGGCCAGCAGCTTGGGAAATGGGAAGGAAAGAAACTGAACTCAGCAAAATGACCGCATGAAGACCCAGCCTGGAGCAGCCAGGGTTATCCGTAGAAAGGCCAGCTGGCCTTCGACCTCCTCCCCTAGGACACTCTGAGTGTAGCGTGGGTGTCATCTTGTACTTGCAGTCTCTTCACTTTTGTTCTGACTGTTACAGATGACTTTCCAGCACGCTGCCATGCATGTGTGCTCATCCTGAAATATACACATCTTGGAATATATTTGGAACAGAAATGGGATTTTAAGGAAACAAGGACTATGGGTTTCAGGACCACTTTGTCTGCCCCCAATCCCCCCACCAGCTCGCTCTGCCCAGGGCACCTGGGCCGTGGTCTGGAGACAGAGCCGGGGCACCGGGTTCATCGCTGGCTCTCACAAGCTGTATAGCTTTAAGCAAATTGCGTAGACATTCAAGGTCTCGTTTTCTGGGCGGTAAAATGGATAATGCAGGTGTCTCTCCAGGGCCTCGGTGAGGAGCAGGGAGATGCCCGGGTGAAGCTGAGCACCGAGCTGGGCCAGATCGCTCGAAGCCGCCTCTTCTCCCGTCTCAAGTGAGCCGAGCCGCGTAGGGAACCTGTGCAATTTCGACAGCTGGTGTCATCTGTTGTTGGATACTCTCTTTCCTGCGTCAGAATGTGCCCCTCCTGCCCCAAGTGTCGCCTGTGTCATTACTCTCCCTCGGAAAGAGTCCTGGCCCCAGACGGGCACTTAGCCCATGCGCACGCCTAACCGCCCTGTTCTCCAGGCCCCAGAGGTGCCGTGAAGACCAGTGAGCTGTTAACAAGGGTGAGAGATGGAAGGCACAAGCTGTCTGATGGATGTGCTTTAGTTGCAAAATTGTGTGGAACATGAAATGCTGAAGACTTGGACACTGGTAAACAGGATGCTTATGGCAGCCAATTCCCCATTCGAACATGCAATTGCTCCCCCTCTGGTCTAGCAGAGCTTGCCAGCAGCTTCCTCTTACTGCCGAGTGTGGGGGGCCAGGGTGTGACCTCTGAGACGAGGGCCTGGGGCTGGCTGCTGCTAGCCAAGGGCTCAGGCAAATGATCAGTCCTCCCTCCACATTCTGCTTTCTCTGCAGAACAGATACTCACAGCACCTGCCCCTCTCGCCGGTTTTGAGGAGAGACTGGGATGGTGACTGTGAAGAGCCTGGCATGCAGGAAGCGCCCCTTGAGCACAGCATCCTGTCACCAGCTCCGCCACCATAAGGTCACCCTCATCTTGGTGGTGCTCAGTGTACAAGATAAAATCGTAAAGCAATCCGCCTCCTGCCCCAAATGGGCGCTCAGTAAATGGTGGAGGTATCACGTCTGTCGTGAATATCAACTCTAAAATCTAATCCTTCTTTTCCTTCTAATCCTTCAAGGGCTTGTCCCTTCTGCAAGGTCTTTGGTTCTTCCCCACCCTCACCCATGGCTACCAAACGGTGTGGAAGGGTGGATTCCTATGGCAGACACTGCCAGTTGCCACCCCAGCAGCCAGCCCCCTTCCTCCTTGCTCAGCCGCAGGGGAGGAGTCAGGATGGGTGCCAGCCAGCTCTGCAATCCCAGTACCTGACCCTCAGGTTCCAGGGGAAGGTATGTGCTGAGCTCTGGCCAATGACACCTAAAGGGCAAGTCTCCCAAGGAAAGAGTGAGCGCTTCCTTCCGCCCGCCTCCTCCTGCCCACGGGAGGCGTGGTGCTTGGAGCTGCAGGCGCCGTGTGTGACATGTGCTCCCAAGGATGAGGACATGTCAGCGTGTGAAAGACAGCAGAGTGGGAAAGTAGAGTGAGTCCAGATGCGCAATGACGGTGCTGAGCTGCTGAATCCGTGATGGGCTGCTTGCCGCCAAGCCTTCTTTTCCACCAAATGAGCTGCGCTGTGGTTGGCCCAGTCAGTCCGGTTTTCTGCCTCTTTGTTGATATACTGGTTTCCTGTTTGCAGCCTGGACAACGACTGCTGTTCAAATCCTGCCCAGATGTAAAGGGGTTCCTTCCCACCTTCTTCCCCCGCATCTGGGGAGTCAGCGTCTTTAAGGAAACCCCACGCTCACCACGACGGTGAGCTGCTCGGAGAAGGTCGCCAAGGGCCTCGTCATCGGTATGTCCAACCCTCATCTGCCACCGCCTCCTGCCCCACCCCGGCCTCCTGCCCCAACCCCCGCCTCCTGCCCCACCCCTGCTCGCGGACAGCTTGACCTTTCTCATTCTTTCTTTGAGTCACTCACCTTTATGGTTGAAAGTGTCACAGAGTCCCCTTTGCTCCCCCTCTTGTTCCTAAAGAGGGTGCCTGCCGTGATGGAGTCATGCTCTTCCTGTCTCTCTGGTCTCGCCTCTGCTGCCCCTTCATTAGGAGTGAGCCCAGCTTCCTGCCCTTCGCCGCCTGGTCTCCCCAGACATTTCCCTAAATAGGTTCTCCACCTGCAAGACTGTGGAGACTCCCACGGCCACGGCGACCCCACACCCACGTCAGGAGCGCAGCTCTCGCCTCAGCACCTGTGAACAGGATGTGTCCCCTGCATGTCCCCACAGGACCATCAGCTCTGTCCCCCGCAAACCCCTTCTCTGTGATCCTCCTCACCACTCACAGGAGCCTCAGCTGGGAGCCTCGGAGCCACTACTCCCAACCACCCTCTCCCACAACCTTCATCAGTATAAATTGTCTTGGGTGGGGGGTGGGGGGGTAGCGGGGCCCATGGGTGAGGGGTACACATGATGTGATCCTTTCAACAATAAAGAGGATCAGTGAAGGAATGCCACGCCTCTGTTCTCATGAGCCAGCTGCTGCAGGCTGCCCAGCCACGCCTGCGCTCCTCTGGGTGCAGAAACCTCTCGACCTTTAGCCTCTCCCCACTCCAACCACCTGCAGTGCCTAGAGTGAGGGCTCCAAACCAAACTAATCTCACTGAGCTCCAGCTTTCCGAGGAGGTGAGGCGGGGAGGGCATTGGTGAGGAGGCTGCGCCAGCCACCGTGCCACCACCACAGGGCAGAGAGCCTCCCTTCACGCTGCGGACATGCTGGGATATGTGCTACCACCCCCTCCTTTCCACCTTCTCTGCACCCTCAGCTCAGGCTCCTGCGCCTCATTCCCCGCTGCTCCCCGCATCCTGAACAGCTGGCCTCCTCCACCTCTCACATCAAATGCACCTCTTCCCCAAGGACCCCTGAGCCCAGCCTAGGTCAGACTTCCCCCGCCTGGGCAGGGGCAGTGGGGCTGGGTAATTCGGCGGGGGGGGGGGGGGGGGGGCCTGGCAGGGAGGTGCTTAGAGGCATCCCTGGCCTCTCTCTACATACTAGATGCTGGTCTCCTGGGGGGTGGGTGGGGGGCGGGGAACTGTCCCTGGTTGGAAACCATGGACCCTTCTAATGATCTCAGTTTCCATTCCTCCAGGATCGCAATGCCCCGAACAGTTTTGAAGTGACTTGTCTGATTGTCTCATCTGTTTACGCAGCCTGTGCTCTCCCAGAGGTACCTCCCAGGCCGACACACGCAGGCGGCATTCGCGTGAGCTCCGTGGGGGGACGATGTCTGCCGTCTGCCTAGTGCCCAGGACAGTGCTGCACGTGATAAGCCTCCATAACTATGTGTTGAATGAAGGAAAGATGGAGCCAAACACTTCTTTTTCTGTGAAACTTGTATTAAGTATCTCAGTCACTTGTTACTTTGGATAATAATTACAATTGATTTGTTAATAAACGTCTGTGGAACTAAATCATGCTTTCTATTTCCAGGCCTCTCTCTGGAAACAGAAAAACTAGGCCCAGTGCTGTGTCCAGGATCTCATGCTCTCCCTTCTCCTTGTCCGTCTCCTGCTGCTCTCAGACCCCCTGCCACAGGCACAGTCACCTCCCTTCCTTAGCCAATGGTACAGAGGAGCAAGGTCTCAGAGCTGCTGAGAACCAAGACCCGCCTTCACTGTGGGCTGCCTCTGCCCTGCCCCTGAGCTCAGGGAGTGCAAGGCGCTCACTCACAGCTCCTCCCAGGACAGGAGGCCCACCCGGCATCATCCCAGCATCCCAGCACCCCAGCATCCCAGCATCCCAGCATCCCAGCATCCCAGGATCCCAGCACCCAGCAGCTTCCCAGCTCCTGGCAGCATCCCAGCATCCCAGCACCCCAGCATCCACCAGCTTCCCAGCATTCACCAGCATCCCAGCACTCACCAGCACCCCATCACCCACCAGCATCCCAGCATCCCAGCATCCAACCAGCATCCCAGCATCCCAGCACCCCAGCACTCACTAGCATCCCAGCACCCACCAGCATCTCAGCATCCCAGCATTCACCAGCATCCCAGCATCCAACCAGCATCCCAACACCCCAGCACCCACCAGCATCCCAGCATCCCAGCACTCACCAGCATCCCAGCATCCCAGCATCCAACCAGCATCCCAGCATCCCAGCACCCCAGCACCCACCAGCATCCCAGCATCCAACCAGCATCCCAGCACTCACCAGCATCCCAGCACCCCAGCACCCACCAGCATCCCAGCACCCCAGCACCCACCAGCATCCCAGCATCCCAGCACTCACCAGCATCCCAGCATCCCAGCATCCAACCAGCACCCCAGCACCCACCAGCATCCCAGCATCCCAGCATCCAACCAGCATCCCAGCATCCCAGCACCCCAGCACTCACCAGCATCCCAGCACCCACCAGCATCTCAGCATCACAGCATTCACCAGCATCCCAGCACCCCAGCACTCACCAGCATCCCAGCACTCACCAGCATCCCAGCATCCCAGCACCCACCAGCATCCCAACACCCCAGCACCCACCAGCATCCAACCAGCATCCAACCAGCATCCCAGCATCCCAGCACCCCAGCATCCCAGCATCCAACCAGCATCCCAGCATCCCAGCATCCCAGCACCCACCAGCATCCCAGAATCCCAGCACCCCAGCATCCAACCAGCATCCAACCAGCATCCCAGCATCCCAGCACCCCAGCATCCCAGCATCGAACCAGCATCCCAGCACCCCAGCACCCCAGCATCCCAGCACCCACCAGCATCCCATCATCCCAGCACCCGGCAGCACCCCAGCACCCCAGCATCTGACAACCTGAAATGCAAGAGGCTCCAGTGGACTTCACAGTGGAAAAGAGCTGGGATACTTTTTTAAAAATTTTAAAAAGAACTTTAAATTGCATTTTTCAATTACAATTTACATTTAATATTATCTTGTTTTAGATTTAGGTAGTGCTGTGGTACCACTAAAGCAGTGGTTCTCAACCTTCTGGCCCTTTAAATACCGTTCCTCATGTTGTGACCCAACCATAAAATTATTTTCGTTGCTGCTTCATAACTGTAATGTTGCTACTGTTATGAATCGTAATGTAAATATCTGATATACAGGATGGTCTTAGGCGACCCCTGTGAAAGGGTCGTTCGACCGCCAAAGGGGTCGCGACCCACAGGTTGAGAACCGCTGCACTAAAGTAAGCAAACCTTGGAACTGGTTGCTGGGAGAGCTGGGGAGCGGTTAGGCCCGCAGGGGGTCAGCTGCTCCTCCGGTCACAAAGGCCTGTGGGGAAGATGGCGGAGTTAGTACTTATATTTGGCATCCAACCTTCCACCTCAGTGAGCCCCAGTGTTGGTTTGAGATGGGCTCCACTTACACAGCCAGGCCAGGTGCAGATACACCTGCGGGACCTGTGAACTCAGAGCTGCAATCCAGATGTCTGGTGCTCTCTTCCAGCACCTTCCACAGGGCGCTCTGGACAACAGACTTGGTCCTAAGCCCACTTTCCTTGCCAGAGTCCAGAAACAGTAGCAGCTGCAGCCTCGCTGGTGCTGAGGGACCGTCCACTGGGCGGTGAGCCAGCGGGAGTGGGGGCAGGAGGCGGCAGGACACTGAGCCTCAGCCGCGCCCGCCCGGTCTGCCTCACAGGGCGCACTGAGCAGCGGAACAGTACCAGGCTTTCAATGGCAGCCCTGGCCAACACGATCCCTGTGACCGACTGGTCTCGGAAGCAGCTGCTATCGTTCATTAACGGTGGGTTTGCCCAATTGCTTAGGTCTAGGGTTTTCCTAGTCTCACACTTTGCCTCAAAAATGTGCATTCACTTTGCCTCAAGAAGGAGGAGTTTGAACTTTTTAAATTTAATGCAAAGTACATATGTTGTTTGGGCTTTGTTTGTTTGTTTTTGTGGTTGCAAATATGACTATTAAACAAGAACCACGTAGCAATGAAATAATGCAACGCAAGCCTCCGAAAGGACATGCCTATTTCTAAGGGAAGGGAACGGCGCCTTCGTTTATCCGCAGAAAAGTCCAAGTGCTGCCTCGGGCCTTCGAGGGGCGTGGCGCCTGCTGCTCTCTGCGCTCCAGCGGCCCTGGCCCTGGCCCCGCGGCGGAGGAGGACGCGGAGCGGGTTTCCGAGCTGCAGCAGCTCCTGGCTGGCGAAGGGCCCCTGCTGCTGGCAGCCAGGCAACTGGAATTCGGGGCTTGACATTGGCCCTGGCCCCTGGCTCCCAGCCCCTGCGCCCCATTCGGCGCTCTAGCCCAGGGCCCAGCGCCCTTCTGGCTGCTAAGTCCAGGGGGCACTTTTCAGTCTGCTTCTGAGCTGACCTGTCATCCGATGCGATCCCCGCGGGGGGGCTCCCCCGTCACTCTCAGACCCTCCGAGTCTGGTTTCTTTTCCGCCAAGAGAAGCTGCTGGGGCTGATGTCCTGTGAGGCTTTGTGTTCATCTCTTATCAGCTCTTTCCAGCAACCCTGGGGGGTAGGACTAGTGCAGTGATGGCGAACCTTTTGAGCTCGGCGTGTCAGCATTTTGAAAAACCCTAACTTAACTCTGGTGCCGTGTCACATATAGAAATTTTTTAATATTTGCAACCATAGTAAAACAAAGATTTATATTTTTAATATTTATTTTATATATTTAAGTGCCATTTAACAAAGAAAAATCAACCAAAAAAAATGAGTTCGCGTGTCACCTCTGACACACGTGTCATAGGTTCGCCATCACTGACTTAGTGGTTCCACTTTATAAACAGGGACAGCAAGGCTGTGAGTGACGCCGGGACCCTCACCAGGTCCCACTGCTAACGACGAGCAGCAGGACCGGGATTCCCTCCACTCCCTTTGAGTTCAGAGTCAGGCTCTCAGCGACCACTGTCAGGTCTCTTCTTCGGGCAGCCCCTCACATGGAGGGCGTCTCGGGGTTCTGCTAGGCACCCTTCTCTCTGCCTCCACTCATAGCTCCTCTACGATGTCTTCAGGCAAATGCTGGCCTCTGACCCTCATTTCCAACTGTTTCCTAGACTTCTCCACTTACGTGGGCTGGTCGCCACTCCCCCTGAGGATCGGTCCAAACCCGTGTGAGCTTAAGGAGTGGGAACGCGACCCAATTCTGCTGATGGGGAGATGGCTGGGACAGGCGAGGAGAGGCTGTCGTCCCGCTGGCCAGACTGGGAGATGGTTTCCTTTCTCCCTCTGGATGCGGAGCCTGTGGTATTGGGGTGGCGACAACCACCTGCACCCGAGGGCGGGTGGGGCCCAGTTAGAGAAGGAGCCGGGTGTGGCTGCGAGCTGCATCTTCGCTGGAATGGCCTCCTGCTCTGTGACCTAATGCATTGCCCACCATTTCGGGGTTTTATTACTTGCAGCCAAAGCCCCCTAAGTGACCCATCCCCTTCGTCACATCGTCACCTCAACTCACTGTCTCCTCTTCTAGCAGCCGCCCTCCCAGCTCTGGTCATGTCCCCGCGATGGACTCGTTTGCCCAAGTTACAGTCCTGGGCATCATCCTTGCCTTCTCCCCCTGCACCCCTCCACTTCCGCCCTCAAAGTCCAATCAGGAATTAAGTCCAGGAGATTCTACTGTTGAAAATCTCTCATTCTTTCTTTCCACTACCCTTTTCCTTGTTCTTTTCAGTTATTTGCCATTTTTACTGGCCTTCTGCCCCCCTTCTCATTTTGACCCAGCCACCACAATCTACATTGCTCCCAAAGAGATTCTAAAAACTCAGTACAAGTCCTGCAAACTGATTAAACTCTACCCTGATTTAAATGTGTGCACAGGCTACCTTTGTCTTCCAGATACAATCCAATGGACCTGCATGGCTGTAAGCTGCCTCAGGATGGGCTTGCTCTGGCCTCCCCACCCTCCACGTGCACTGAGCTCCAGCAGCTGCTGTCCTGCGTCCAGTACCATGCTCCTGCTGTCACTCTAGCTGTGCCCGGGCTGGGATGCCTCCCCAGCTGGTCTCCCGGACCATCCTGGCCGGCAGTCCTTCCTCGCACTGGGCTTGCCTCTGGCAGAACCCTGCAGGGGTGAGCTTCCTCACCCTGGACTCTCCCTTGTTTGTATGTTGACCCCCAGTCAGCTTGCTGCTTCCTGTTTCTCCAGTGCTTGGCTCAGGGGCAGACCCTGGTGCCCAGTGCTGGTCTCAGAGCATCTGCTCATCGCAGGTGCCACCGGCCTGCTTGTCTCTCCACGGCTCCTTCCTGTCCAGGAGGCGTCCTGACAACGCCCACTCCTCTGTTCCATCCAGAATCGCCGCCAGGCAGCCACGGCTGTGTCTGCACAAATGCCATTCCCGGTGCTCCTGCTCCGAGGTCCCGCCACTCTCCTGGAGGCCTGCTTGCTGACAGGCCACTCTGCTCGGTGTCTCTCAGCCCCTCCTTTTCAGCCCTCCCACCGCCCTCCCTCCCAAGGCGGCTGGGAAGGCTTTTTTGTCTGGAAAAAGCACTCCCCTCCCCTTCCTTCTTCCAAACACAGTGTCTGTCCGTCCTGCGCCTTCCCGAGTGAGTTCTGCTGTGGGAATTCAGGGGGAGGAGAGGTTAGGATGACGGAACACAAGAGACAGAAGCTGGCAGGCTTAAAAATAAATATACATTTCTATTGATTTCAGAGAGGAAGGGAGAGGGAGGGAGAGAGAGAAACATCAGTGATGAGAGAGAATCATTGATCGGCTGCCTCCTGACACCCCTCACTGGGGATCGAGCCTGCAACCCAGGCATGTGCTCTGACCGGGAATCGAACGGTGACCTCCTGGTTCATAGGTCGACGCTCAACCACCGAGCCAGTCGGCTGGGCACTGCCAGGCCTTTTGCTTCTACTATCACATTTCTTCCTGAGGACAGAGAACAAGAGCCCAATAAACCGCCTGGGACAGGGAAGAGTACCAGAAGACAAAGGCGCACAGGGGGCGATGGCGGCCACCTGGCCCTCACGACCCTCACCACCATTGTCATTACCTGTGTCTGTGCCCGTTTTCCCCGACTGCTTTCTAGAGGCCAAGGAATACTGTGTCCTTTACACGTGTGGGGTCAGCACCTGGCATCGGGCACATAGTAGGTGCCTCATAAATAGCTGTCAAACTTAAAAACAAAAGTAAGAAGAGTGGACTTTGGCGTCAAGGAGATCTGAATGCATCTCCAACTGCCTTCCTCGTTGTGTGACGGGGCAGATTGCTTGACCGCTCTGTCCATGGGCAGCAGAAACAGGGAGGAGAGGCCCTGAGAGGGGGGAGGGGCCCAGTGCTCCTCCAGCTCAGTCCTTTGCCCATTTCCCTCTTCCTCACCTTCCTGGCCCAATTCTACCATCTCTCCTGACCCTTCGAGTGGCCCCGCCTTCCGTGTCAGATGCCCCTGCGAACTTATTCCTCCTCCCTCCCTCTAAGTAAGGATGTGTAGGAGCCTTGAGTTCCAGGGACTCAGTGTGTGAGTACAAAGAACTGAAGTTCTGGTTCCACCTGCCCTGACTGTGGGATGTTGGACGAGTATCAATTTCCTCATGTGAAAAACAGGAGTGATATCTAACCTTAGAAGGTTCTTTGAGCCCAGGAGCCCTGGGTTCAAAGCCCAGCCCTGCCGCTTTCAAAATGTGCAGCTCAGCGCAAGTGAGTGCTTTTGGTCCTACTTTCCTTACTTATAAAAGGGGCCTCATCGGAGCACCAAAGCCCCATCAAAGCAAGTCTAGCCCCAGAGGGGTGTCTCCAGCACAGAAGTTCTCCCACTGCAGACACAGCTGATTCTCACAGCCAATTGGCCTGGAGGTCAATTCCTCACAGTGATAACTACAACAATCAAGGCTTAACTACATCAAGACTGTGCACAAAGCCCACAAGGGGGTGCACCAAGAGTGTCTACCTCAGGTAATTGGGATACTTAACACAGAAAGGCACTCTATTGACACAGCGAAGCATAAAAAATGCCGAGACAAAGAAACAGGACACAAACGACAGAATTGGAGGAAAGCAAACTGTTGGATATAGAGTTCAAAACCACACTTTTAAGGTCTTTAAAGAACTGTCTAGAAGCCGCCGATAAATTTAATAAGGCCCTCGAAAAGACTGGTGAGACCGCCAATAAATGTAGTGAGATCTTCAAGAAGACTGGTGAGACCGCTGATAAATGTAGTGAGATCCTCAAGAAATCTAATGAGACACTCGATGTAGTGATAAAGAACCAACTAGAAATTAAGCATACACTGACTGAAACAAAGAATATTATACAGACTCCCAACAGCAGACCAGAGGGTCGCAAGAATCAAGTCAAAGATTTGAAATACGAAGAAGCAAAAAACACCCAACCGGAAAAGCAATATGAAAAAAGAATCCAAAAATACGAAGATAGTGTAAGGAGCCTCTGGGACAGCTTCAAGCGTAGCAACATCCGAATTATAGGGGTGCCAGAAGATGAGAGAGAGCAAGATATTGAAAACCTATTTGAAGAAATAATGACAGAAAACTTCCCCTACCTGGTGAAAGGAATAGACTTCCAAGTCCAGGAAGCGCAGAGAACCCCAAACAAAAGGAATCCAAAGAGGACCACACCAAGACACATCATAATTAAAATGCCAAGAGCAAAAGACAAAGAGAGAATCTTAAAAGCAGCAAGAGAAAGAAACTCAGTTACTTACAAGGGAGTACCCATACGACTGTCAGCTGATTTCTCAACAGAAACTATGCAGGCCAGAAGGGAGTGGCAAGAAATATTCAAAGTGATGAACAGCAAGAACCTACAACTAAGATTACTTTATCCAGCAAAGCTATCATTCAGAATTGAAGGCCAGATAAAGAGCTTCACAGATAAGAAAAAGCTAAAGGAGTTCATCACCACCAAACCAGTATTATATGAAATGCTGAAAGGTATCCTTTAAGAAGAGGAAGAAGAAGAAAAAGGTAAAGATACAAATTATGAACAACAAATACATATCTATCAACAAGTGAATCTAAAAATCAAGTGAATAAATAACCTGATGAACAGTATGAACTGGTGATTGTAATAGAATCAGGGACATAGAAAGGGAATGGAATGACTATTCTTGGGGGGGGGGGGGAAGGGGTGTGGGGGTGAGTGAAGAGATTAGACAATAATTGTGCACCTATGGATGAGGACAGTGGGTGGGGAGTGAGGGCGGAGGGTGGGGTGGGAACTGGGTGGAGGGGAGTTATGGTGGGAAAAAAGAGTAACTAATGTAATAATCTGAACAATAAAGATTTAATTAAAAAAAAAGGGGGGGGGGCCTCATCACAGAACCTACAGGAGGGCTATCATCAGCATTCATTGAGTTAAGGCACCTGAAGTGTTCACATCCCGCCCGAGTACACACGCCACAGATTCTGGTTACTATCCCACAGCAATGTTTCGTTAGCCACACACACATTCAGAACCTGTGTATTAATCTGCTCGGCAGCCATACACAGACCACAGATGGGCAGCGTAAACACAGAGTCTATTGCCTCACGGTGGTGAAGGCTGGGAGTCCACCGTGAGGGTGTCCGCGGGCTGGTTCCTCCTGGGCCTCTCCCTTGGCTGCAGGGGCTGCCTTCTTGCTGTGCCTCATGTGGCCTTTCCCCTGAGCACATGTGGCCCTGGGGCTTCTTCCTGTGTGTGTCAGGCCACAGTGAGATGGGGGCAGGGCCACCCAAACAGCCTCATTTTAACTTAAGGCCCTGACAAGCCCTGCCTCCTAATGCAGTCACATTGTGAGGTCCCGGGGGGCTATAATGAATGTAAGGGACAGGAGGCAGTGTGAGACAACATTAGATGTCCCTGTGGTGAGCCTCTGTCTTCATCTAATTCGTAATTCATGAATCCCAGGATGCTTGGGTTCTAGGGACTCCATCTGTGGTCATAGCAGAAAGAACCTGGGATCCGGTTTTAAAACTGAGCTCAAAACCTGCTCAGGTTCTATGGCCTGGGGCCAGTCCCAGCCCTGCCTGAGCCTCAGCCAGCGTCCTCATCCCGAGGAGCCAGGGCTGCTGACAGCGAGGGAAGCGATGCTGGTCCAGGACAGCGTGTGTGTGTGTGTGTGTGTGTGGGGGGGGGGGGGGGGCATCTGTGACCTCCGCGCTCCAGGTTTCTGCCTCTGAACTCAAAGGACAGGCCTAGATGACTGGCCTTCCCTCACCTTCCCACCCTCAGAATTCTGTGACTCTGATTCTAAGGGTGGAAATTCAAGTGTCAAGGACAAGCTGCTGGGGAAGCAATTTCTGGGCCTGAGGCATCAATCGATATTATTGACTCAATGAAGGAAATCATGCCATTACAGGGAGCCCCCCACTCTGCATACTCCTAAGGCCCAGACAGGAGCAGCGCCCATGCGCTCCTTGGGTTCTGGCACCTGTGGCTGTCTGCTTTGGCAGGAACTCACAGTAATAGGGGCCAACAAACTAGGAGTGCAAGGGCCAGCGCGCCGCCTGTCTTCACGGGGACTCTGTTGGAGAGGACCAGGCCAGCGTCCCTGCCTGCCCACCGTCCTGGCCTCTCCAGAACCCTGGCCCTCCCAGTGCGTGGGCCGCAGCAGCAGCCTGGGGAGAGAGGTCAGGGTTGGACTGGGAGGTCAGCTGTGGGTATGAATTCAGATTCTGACCCTGACTCTGGCCAAATCACTTCTCTGACTCAGTTTCCTCATCTACCAACTAGGGCAACAATCGGTCTTACCCACTGAGTCATTTGGGGTTTCAATGGGGTAACAAGTATAAAAGTGTTTCATTCATTCTATACATAATTTTTGTGTTCCTGCTATGTGTAGGAACATTTACTGTATTGCTCCTTTTACTAGAGATATAGAATAAAACAAGACAAAGTCACTGTCCTGATAGAAATTAAGCTCTAGTGGAAGAGTCAGGCAAAAACAAATAATACACCATGAAATGCTCAGTCATACGACTGTAAAGAAAAAGACAGTAGGACAAGGGATGGTGCCAACTCGGGAGGCCATGTAGGACGGCTTAGGCAGGGCGGCCTCCTGAAGGGGGGCCATGAGCAGACACGGGGGAGCAGAGATGTGCCCTGCAGCTTCCGGGGAACAGGTGGGAAGGCCCAGGAATGACTGGACTTGGCAGACACAATCCAAGGTCAGTGCACCTGGAGCTGGCCAGCGGCCTGGAAGCTGAGGGCCAAGATTCTGAATTCTAATCCATGTCATGAGAAGTCATTGGAGGACGCCAGCAGGGGGTGACTTAGTCCCGTGCGCCTTAAAGAGCCTGCCTGCTTGGAGAAGAGGTTTAAGGGATCATGGCAATCACAGACCTGCTGGCCAAGTGTGTCCAGCTCTCCCACCTGGCACACGGTGGGCTGTCTCCTGCTGCCGACGGGGCCATGCAGCTTTGTGAGCAGAAGCCACAGTGTCACTTCCAGGCCAAGCGGTTACTGGCCCCTGGGAGGCCCTGCTCCTGGCTCAGTGACCAGCAGTGTTCAGGTGGTGCTGCCCCTCCAGTTGGAGTGCCGGGAGGCGCCATGGGCCCTGCAGCGCCTGCTGACTGCAGGGGACAGGCCACTTCAGTGAGCACCCGCCGCTGCAGGGATAGGTCATGGAGATTCGGGAGCCACAACCACAGCACAGGCTCGCATGTCCTGACAGGTCAGAGCAGAAGTAGGGAGGCCAATCAGAGTCTAGAAGACAAGCCTGCCCTGGAGTGGAGTGGCAGTGGCAGAGGTGATAAGGAGTCAGAACAGTGCTGGGCGCCGGGCGGCGGCCACAGCTGGAGGGCCCAGGAGCTGCCCTGGAGCGGCTGAGCCGGACGCCGCCTCCGATGGCGACCACATGGACTCGTTGCCGGGGAAGTTCCAGAGCCAGCCTTACTGTGGCGGCTTCTGTGAGGATGCAGGGGAAGAGGAATTTGAAAAGATTGCCCTGTTTATGAAGAAAGCACCATCAGAAACGGCTCCCAAGGAGAAGCCTGGCGTGCTTGCCTCCCGGCAATTATGTTTGATGCCGAGGGACCTCCAGAAGAACAGGCCAAGACAGTGAACACTCTACAGAAGATGACTATGAAAAGCTGTAACTTCGCAGCCTGGAGCTCACAGGGAACATGCACACCCTGAGCTGCATGCAGTTCTTTAGCCAACCAGGCAGCGCAGCATGGCCGGGGCATTGCTCCCATGATGTGACTCTGCCAGAAAGTGAAAACCCTGCCGCCTCAACGCAGCAGTAAGGGGTGCCTTATGCCATCTGGAACGGAAAAGCTGCTGAGGCCGTGAACTGGTGTGAGGAGGGGCTGTAGATAGATGCCAAAGAGAAGAAGCTTCCGGAAATGAGAACTAAAGCAGATAAACTAAAGCAAACTGAACCGAGGGATATAAGGAAAGCAAAGTTGAAAGAGAAGAAGGAGCAGAACCAGAATGAGTCTCCTCCCCCCACCCCCGGACCTCAAGGCTGGGAGCATCGGCCAGCCGCTGAAGCTGCCAGTGATGATGAAGACGCTGCCTCAGGAGGGCTAGTGCACTCCCGGGGCTCAGCTGGAGAGCTCCTGTGCCAGGCTGCGCGCCGGTGACCCGGCAGACTGAGCTGGCCTGTGCTCTTTCTGGACCCAGAGTATGCCCAGTCAGACTTCCTCTCTGCTTTTTGTGAGGACTCCAGGTTTATTGATCATCTAATGGTGATGTTTGGTGAAACACCCTCTTGGGACTTAGAGCAAAAATACTGCTCTGCTGCCCGGCCGGCGTGGCTCAGTGGTTGAGTGTCGACCTATGAACCAGGAGGTCATGGTTCGATTCCCAGTCAGGGCACATGCCCAGGTTGGGGGCTCGATCCCCAGTGTGGGGCATGCAGGAGGCAGCCAATCAGAGATTCTCTCTCATCATTGATGTTTCTATCTCTCTCTCCCTCTCCTTTCCTCTCTGAAATAAAATTAAAAAAATACTGCCCTTATAATTTAGAGGTCTACTTTGAGGATGAGGACAGGACAGAACTGTACCAGGTGCCTCCTCAGAGCACCCAGCTGCAGCACCCCAGGTCCCTTGTAAAAACCCTGACACCAGCATTTTTGGTCTGTGTGGGATCCTCTGCTTTTTTGTAGAAATCTCCAGGGGAGAAAGGTGTACCAGGTAAAGTGACTGAGCCAGGCTGATGAGCCAGGCCACCTGTATCTCCTCCCAGATCCGCCTCTGCCTGGAATACTGCATACGGGAATCAGCTGGACATACTCCTAGACTCCAACACTTTCTTTCTCTCACCCTGGACACAGTCCCTCCTCACACTGGGGGCGGGGGGAGGAAGATGCTGACTTCCTGGAGCTGCAGCCTCTGGTCAAAGTGCCGAGCCTCAGCTAGTCTTCACTCTCTTCTGTTGATGCAGAACTCTGCACCTTGATCATGACATCCTTGGACTCTGAGCTGTGCTAATGACCAGCCTCCCTCTCTGAAGGGACCATCTGTTGCAGTTACCACAGCAACTGACTCAAAGAATTCCTGATTCAGGATCCAGTGACCCAGCTCTGAACCTCTGTGGAGTTAGAGGCTTTGGAGAAGCTACCCCTCAAACTGCATATACCATGCATGCAATTTTAAGGCACTAAAGCTGACACGGGCCTCCAGTTACTCCACGAGCAAGGAGTGGATGCTGAAGATGCCTCGGGGGAGGATGGGGCCAGGAAAGCTGGGTCCTGCTGTTGCATCTGTAAACACCTACAATCTGGGACTCTCCAGAGCCCCTGGAAGCTTTGCCAGTTTTCCTGATCTTTGCCACATGAGGACTATGATACACTTGGACAGTGGACTCTGCATTCTCCCCCAGTTTCCACATTTTAGAATGTTGTGCCTTTTAAACTGGAAAACCCTTTGGCACATTGAGTCATTGTCATAAGTTGTACCTAGAGGGTTTCCTATGTCCTTACCTGTAGCCAGGTGACTTCTTGCACTGTCCACCGCCTCCCCGGGGGAGGAGTGTACTTCTCTGAAGAGCCATGGTGTGGAACATTCTGTTCTTTTCCCTTTGCCATGAGAACATATTTTCCAAATTGAGCTGTTCCTTCAACCTGGGTACCAGAATGGTGCAGCGTGTGGGGCAGAGCTGCAGCAGCCGCCTGTATTCCCCGATTGTAACACGAATGAGGAATAAAGGCTTGTTGTGGTAATGGCCAACAAAGGAGTCGGATTCAGGATCTATATTGAAGGTCAAGCCCAGAGGGTTTGCTGATGGGCTGATGTAGGGGGTAGGGAAAGAGAGGAGTTAGGAATGACTCCAAGACTTCTGACCTGAGAACACTCAGAAAAGCACAGGCTTACCCACAGGGGCAGGTACACAGCTAAACTACAGCACGCTAGCTCTATAGTTATTACTTGAAGGGAGCAGGCAATATGGAATGCAGAGGCTTGGAGAACTCTCCATTCTGAATGATCAGAAGCCAGATTTATTAAAGTGTAATTTGTATATGGTAAAATTTACTCTTCTTGGCATATAGGTCCAAGCTTTGACAAATGCATTTTTGTCTTGTAACCACCTCCACAATCAAGATGTAAGTTACGTCCATCACCTCTCCAAATTCCCTTTGCTGCTCTTCCTTTATATTCCAACCCTCATTCCACCTCTCACCCCGGCAACCACTGATCTGTTCTCCATCCCTATAGTTTTGCCTTTTCCAGAACGTCCCATAAGTAGGATAACAAAGTATGTGACCTCAGAGACTGGCTTCTTTTACTTAGGATATGAAGTCGAGGTTCCTCTGTGCTGCACATGTAAACAGTGTCTTCCTTTTCTCTCATGGTGTGGATGGACGCGCAGCCCTCGCTGAAGGGCCTTCGGGCTGCTGCCAGCTTGTGGTGATTGTAAATAAAACTATAAATATCTGAGTCCAGATTTTCCTGTGAACACAGGTCTTTATTTCTCTTGGTAAATCTCCAGAAGTGGGATTTCTGGCTCATGCTATAAGTGTATGTTCAACTTTATAAGAAATTGCCAAACCATTTCCCAGAGGAACTGTAGCATATTGCACTCCCGCCAGCACTGTGGGAGGGTTGCTCCACCTCCTCCCAGCACTTGGGATGTCAGGGTTGTTTGACTGAAGCTGTTTCAAAGTGCAGTGGTATCTCCGTGTGGTCTTCATCTGCATTTCTGCAGTGAATAATGATGTTGGGCATCTTTCATGTGTTCATGAACTATTCCTACATCTTTTTTGGTGAAATGTCCATTTAAATCTTTTGGTCATGTTTTCATTAAGTTGCTTGTCTTCTTATATTCTAGATTCTTTTATCAAATACGTGCTTTGCAAGTATTTTCTTCTAGTCTTTAAATTAATTGTTGTAAATGGTGTAAGGTATAACCCAGGACAGTTTTGTCTGGTGGTACTTCCCACAGTGCAAGAAGCAGACCAATAAAACCTCACCTCTCTGATCAGCACACACACAAGTGGCTTTGCAGCTGATTGCAAAATCCGGCTAAGGTTCGAACACAGATGGTCAAGGACGCTCCACCTCTCTGGCTCCAAGCTGCTTCTTTAGACGTTAATCCGCCCTGAGCATCTCCGCACGGCAGACCCCAGCGAGGTCAGCACAAGCCTGAGTCTTCAGGTGGAATGAGCTGGGCGCCCCCAGTTCCCGAGGCCCTCCAGGCACTGAGTTGCTTCAGGAACAATGTTCTCTCTTAAACCACTGAAGGAATATCCAGGGCAAAGTAGGACACTAAATCTTAGCAATTAGAATCAAAATCTTAGACCTTCCTAGTTACTGTCTCTCTTGGGTGGCTTTTTCAGCCACCAAATGATACTGTTTTCACCTTCCTTTTCCCTCAATACTAGCTCTGAATGTTTCATTAAAACCATTCAGATCTTGGTTACTTAAAATTTCAAGAATAAAATTGGTGACAAGAAAGAAGGTTAGGAAGCCAACACAGAATCATCAACTTGTGATCTGACCAACTGAGGACATCTGAAGAAAGGCCACTACCATCTGCTATTGCCATCCCTCCTCTAAAAGGGTCGCTCAGGCACCCGCCTCTAGGGCTCTCTGGAGCATGCGCATCTTTCCCTCCTTCCTCCAGGTGCTTTCTTTTCCTCTCTTTCTCCTTGGTTCCAAGGGCCCTTCCTTGGCCTCTGTAACTTGTTTCGTGAGTCCATGCAGCCCAGCTGGCTCCCTTCTTCTACAGCTCACTTCTACCTCTGTGACTTTCTAAATAAACTTTCACTTGTACTTGAAAAAAATGAAAAACATTTACCCAACCCTCCAAGAAACTATTTGGAAAGACATAATCTCCAAATAAAAAGCCCCCCCCCCCCCCCCCAGAGTCAACTGTTGGTAATTTACTTGGGTGTAAACAAGCATTTATACATTTACCCCTTAGTTTTCTCATTTCACTGCAGATTGGTGAAAACCCCGCCCCAAACCACAATTTGGAACTCAGACCATAAGAAGGTGTAACAGGGTGGGGTGGTGTAAGCCCTGAGCTATTTGGAGAAAGGCCTTTTGCTTTCACTTGTTTATGATAACTTTATTGGGTGTTCCTTGTTCTAAGGTTCAAAGTCCGGGTCTTAGTATTTACATTTTCTGCCTGGGAGTAATGTTTGCAAATAAAGACAGGAGGATGCTGTGCTGATAATAATCCAGATCCTGACTTTGCAGGCACCAGTAGTTTTTGCTTCTTTCTTGAATAAAAGAAAGGAAGGAGGCACAGGCAAGCTGCCCTTCCTGGTCCATTTCTCTGGCCAATCTAAAGTCTCCCTCACTACCTCCTCCCCAGGGCTCTGCATTCTCCCAGCATCTCAATCACTAAGGTAGACTGCAGACAGTCCCAGGTAGACAAATATTCTTGGCAAACTTACCAATGTTGTGGATAAAAAGGGGGTGCTGTACAAAACCACAGATTCCTAACTGGGCAGGCCATGGTGGGTAGTACCCTCAGGCCTATCACTTCTTCAGTGAAAGGTTTTTAAGCCAGCCCTGCCCGTTGTTCTTGAGCATCGAGATTACTGCACCTTTAAAACGCCAGGTTAACATCCCTTGAGAGAGCACCTAATGTTAACTAGCCTGGAATCTAATCCCCACCTTGCTTTCTTTCACCTCCATGTAATATTCCCATGTTCCTACCTTATTTCCAAATGCACAAAAGAAAATGCAAATTGTTATTCTCCAGAACATTTGAGATCCTGCTTTAGCAATTGTTGTCACTTTTGGCACAAATATACTCATAGAAGTTTTCTACAGGATGTTCCTTACTTAGACAATGGCTTCCATGTACTCAGGATGAAGACCCCATTCCCAGCTAAGCCTGCCCTCCTTGCAGGACCCAGCCAGAGCCTGTCTCTTCAGCCTTATCTCTCCTCTCCCTCAGGGGACGCTGGGCTCCAGCCCAGAGGCTGGCCTTCAGCTCCTCCAAAGCGCCCTGGCCCTCGGGAACCTCCTCCCCTGCTCCCCTCCTCCCCTCTTCCCCTCCTCCCCTAGGCAACAGAACTTCTTCAGGGCCTCCCTCTCTCCCTCCCTGCCCTCTGGCCTTGCATCCTATACTTGGCCTTTGCAGCAGCTGTCACCATCATAATTAATTAATTATAAAAAGTTTGGCTTCTCAACTAGAATGTGAACTCCAAAAGGTTAGGAATCAAGTCTATCTTGTTTATCCGATCTTCTGTCCCTGGAATAAGGCATGGCTCAAGATTTTTAGACTGGGTGACTGGGAATCCGACTTTTGGACAAAGACCTGAAGGAAGCGAGGTGGGGAAATGTGGTTATCTGGGCAAAGACATTTCCCCGCAGACAGAGCAGCAAGTGCGAAGGCCCTGAGGTGGAGGCTGCCAGTTCGGGAGCGGCAAAGAAGCCGCAGGACTGCACTGGAGGGCCCTGGAGGCAGAATGTGGTCTTTTACGCTGGGCTATGATCGGTGGAATCATTTACAGGAGATGCTTCTAAACAGCATCTATTACAAAACCATGGGCTTCAAATAATTTTTAAAGCAGTAGAACCCTTTCTTTAAGTGAAACATGAAATGGAAGTTCCAGATAGGAAGCAGGGGAGCAGGGGAGGGGCTCGCTCCTCACCACTTTCACACCACAATGCTTCCAAGCAGCACAGTAGAGGGAGGTCTGCCCCCAGGGCGCAGGCTTCCCTGCTCAGAGCCTGGTCCTACAGCGCCTGCCTCAGAGGCAGTCTGTCCGGCTCCTGTCACTACAAGGAGACTTTCAGGGGGTGCGAATGAAACTAGAGCCTCTACAGTTACAACCACATGGCGATGTGTGGGTCTGATATGTTCCTAGAAATTAGTTCTCTGTACTGGAACTTCTCTTTTTCCCCTTAAGCAGCGGTTCTCAACCTGTGGGTCGCGACCCCTTTGGTGGTTGAACGACCCTTTCACAGAGGTCGCCTAAGACCATCCTGCATATCAGATATTTACATGATGATTCATAACAGTAGCAACATTACAGTTATGAAGTAGCAACAAAAATAATTTTATGGTTGGGTCACAACATGAGGAATTGTATTTAAAGGGCCAGAATGTTGAGAACCACTGCCTTAAAGCATGTTTAAAACTATGTATTTTTTTTTTAAAAAGGTAAAACAGCTTAAAATACACACACAAAAAACAAAAAAACAACAACACTAAAAAAGTCAGTCTCCTATGGGTGACAACTAAATTATGTTGTATTTGTAGTGGAATTCTACACACTTAAGCAAGTAACAAAAATGAACTACTGATATAGGCAACAATATGGATAAATGTCACAATTATTATGTTAAGAAAAAGGTGCCAGACAAATGAGTACCCACCATAAACCCAGGTATATGACAATCACAAACAGGCAGAGCTGGTCTTTGGTAACAGAAGTTGAAATAGTGGTTACCTGCAGCGAAGGGATGAAAGGATGACAATATTCTATATCTTGATCTGGATGGTGGATACAAAGGTTTAGTATCTATCTGTCTATCTTTCTATCTATTCATTCACAGGGCTGCAAAATGATTTGTGCATTTACTCTACACTAATAATAATGATAATAACAGTAATAAGGTAAGTCTCCTTTCCACCACCTGTGCTCCCAGCTGCACAGTTCTCCTCCCCAGAGGCCACTTCTGCAGCTGGGATTGTTTTTACCACCCGCTTTCTCTCAGCACCTTCACACCAGGGTTGGAGTCCTGGAAGCATGCCAGGCCGACACCAGAGGTCAAGGCTGTGGGCACAGGGCCATGGCTTGTGTGCATGCCCTCGTGGCTTTCTCTGTCCCCTTGGGCCCTCTGCCCCATGCCTCCCTCCTCCTCTTCCTCCCCCCCCCCCCCCCCCCCCCCCCCCCCCCGCGGACTCTGAGAGAGTGGCCTGAGGGGCGCTGACCCTTGTGCACAGTGCTGTCCCTCCTGGGTGTGCTGCCTAGATAGGACAGCATGTGCTGATCAAGCTTCGAGCTGACACATTCCTTCCCTCTTTCGTTCTCGGGTTTCTGACCCCTGGACTAACCTAGGACTTCCTGCTCCCTGGCCCCTCAGCCTCAGTGTATCCCTCTACACTCTTCTCCCCACCCCCCAACCTCTCTAGCCGCATTCTTTGACTCGGTCCTACCCCTACCAGGGCTTCAGCCCAGCCACGCCTTTATCTTATCACCTGGGATCCTCGCCTCCCAGGAATACCTAGTGCCTGAGGGCAGAGGGGCCTGAGTCAGGTCGAGTCAATTTGGCAGGCAGCCTTAGAGAGGGCAGAAAGCCGTGGGTGCTGCCCGTCCACAGTGCGGGGAGTGGTGCACACTCAGGCCCCGCTAGGATAGCTCTCACCCAGTGTTTTGTATGGTCCTTCCCACGTGTCAGGCACTGACCTGCGTGCTTACGGTGCACAGGTCTCTGAATTTCCCAGACAATCCTAGGAGGAGGGTGATGAGCCTCATGCTGGAGATGAAGCGCTGAGGCCCAAGGTTTGACTGCTGGCACGTGGCTGCCAGGATTCCAGCAGCTGCTTCCCGAGGGAAACGCCCTATTGAGGTCTGGGCGGCTGCAGGGGGAGTCGGTGCGCAGCGGCGCGCCCAGCCTGGGGAGCGGTCCTCGTGCCACACCCTTTCTGCAGTTTCCCCGGCGCCAGCGGCCGGCGGGGCTGAGGGCTGGCGGCGGGCTGGGAGCAGACACAAAGCTCTGCGTGGCCGAGGCGCCCGAGGGCGCGGGCGAACCCAGGCCAAGAGGCCCGCCGGCTCCGGGCTCTGCGACCCTCCAGGCGTGGCTAGCGGCGCGGCTGCTGCCAGCCTCAGCGCGGAGCTACTTCCCCGGGGCGCGGTCGGGCTGCGGGCCCGAGGACCGCGGCACTCGGCGGCCGCGCGGGGGTCCCAGCCCGACGCGGGCTCCCGGTGCGGCCACAGGCGCCCTGCGGGGCACGCCCGCTCCGCCGCGGGGCCGCGGAGCCGCCAGCAGGCACGCGCGCCACTAGCGCGCACGGCAGCGCACGCACCCCGCCGGCCGGCCCACATCCGCCCGCCCCGCGCCCCGCCCCTCGGCGCAGGCCGTGCCTCCCATTGGCTGCACGAGGCGTGACGCGCGCCGCCCGCCCCCGCCCCTCGTCAGTCACTCGGAGGAGGCGGCGCTAGCGGGGACTAGTCTCGGCCGGAGACTGGCGGCGGCGGCGGCAGCGGCGGCGGCGGCGGCGGCTGGAGCTCGAGCCGCGGCGGCTGAGGGCGGGTGCGCGCGGGGGAGGGAGGGGGGTCGGTCCGCGACGACTCCCCGGACGGCGTTTCTCCTCCGAGGCGCGCCGGTTTCGGCTTTGGGGAGGCGGCGGTCCAGCCCATCCATGACCATGGGCGACAAGAAGAGCCCGACCAGGTACCTGCTCGGAGCCGGGGCGGAAGGGGAGGGAGGACGGGGCGGGCGGGGGCCGGCGGCTAGGCCCGGAGCCCCCGGGCGGGGGAGGCGCCGCTAAGATGGAGATCGGGGGCGGGGGCGGCGTCGCTGCGCTCCGGCCGGCGGCCGTGCGCGCCGCAGCCATGGCGGCTCCTCCCGGGCCTCCGCCGCCGCTCCGCCCAGACAAAGGGAGATTTAACCAGGTGGGCGGGAGGCGGCGGGCCGGCGGGAGGGGAGGGGAGGGGGCGGCCCGGCCCCGCCGCCGTCGCGGGCGGCCCTGCGCGCCCCCGGGTCCGGCTGCCGCTTCTCCCGGCCTCCGGCCCCGGTCCCACGCTCGGATCGCCGAGTCCGCCCGCTTCCTGCGCGGCCGCGGCCCAGCTCCGGAGCCGCCCGCCGTGGGAGGCCACGCGGCCCGGAGGTGGCAGGGCGCCGGTGGGGGCCGGGTCCCTCTTCTGGTTCCGGAAAAGGATGGGTGGGTGGTCGCCGGAGCGAAGTTTCCAGCCTAGGATTCCTGCGAAATTACCACGGCCTACCAGAGCCTGTGATGTGCTGTCTCCCCTTCCTGCCCCGTCCCTTCCCTCCTCGCCCCTCGCCCCGCTCCCCTCGCCCCGCTCCTCTGCAGGCCGAAGAGACAAGCGAAACCTGCCGCAGACGAAGGCTTTTGGGATTGTAGCGTCTGCACCTTCAGAAACAGCGCGGAAGCCTTTAAATGCAGCATCTGTGATGTGAGGAAAGGCACCTCCACCAGGTACTTGAACTGTGTTACCTTTTGTGAAAGGACTTTTTTGTTTTTAATGTGGAGGAGAGGGCAGTGAGCTATTCGTTTTGCCCTCTTTCCAACTTGTTGATTACGGCTTCTGCCATTGGTGGTGGGTGATGCGTGGTTTTGGTTGTATTTCGTTTTGGCTGCAAAGCCTCCTGTTGAATAAATGATGTCTGGTTTTTGTCTTATTTCAAACAGACACTGAATTTACTTTATACTTGTATCCATTGGCTCATTGGTATTGGCGCCCTAAAGAGAGGAAGCAGTACTTTGCTGTGGATTGATTGTAGGGCAGAAGAGCTTTTATTTTTGGCTTGCGCAGAATGTTTTTAATTTGCCGGTCTTGAACTATTTTTCCCTTTGAGACATTTAGTGGTGGTTATACAGTAACGCTGGTTGTGCTTTTCCTGTCTTGAGCAGCAAATGTTTGTTGTTTTCTTGCACTTGAAAATAAAGATTGAGCTTTGATAAAGAAAGCGCATTTTTTGGAAAGCCTAGCTGTCCGTTTGGTGTGTTTTTGCCTGATCTTGGCGCAGAGCGCTGATGGAAGACGATTTTGCAAAATGGTGAAATGAATTGTGTGACTATATTGAAGTTTGCGTTTAAAACTTGATGATAACGAAAAGTGCTGAAAGGATTTCTTTTTATTTTGGTGAAGTAGTAAACTGCATCTGATGTCACATCTAGAGGCACTGGAGTGAGAGGCCAGCGCTGATGTTGGAGTCTTCCAGTCTTCTGACTTCCATCTTGAGTTTCTTTCACTGATGGTATAGTTTGAGGTTAAACTATTCTTGATGTCATAGAACGTGCAGACATTGGAATATGTGTGTGAAAGTGAGACAGAATGAGTGCGTTTTGGTAAGTCCTTGAAGGCTTAACTTGGATTGCCAGAAGCCTCATTTCATCAGGTACTTGTTTTTGAGTTGGTGGTATTCCACTATGACTATAGTAGTACTCCATAGTTTTAACTGGATATTTTTCTTTCACTAACTCAGTGTGTCTATTAGGATATCATTGCTTTATTTATATGTGGAATTAAATAGGATATTGGGCAGGCTAAAGAATATAACAGATGGGAGGAGAGACCAAGATGGCGGCGTAGGTAAACACCGGAGACCGCTGCCGCAAACAACCATTTCAAAAATACAACTAAAAGACTGAACGGACATCACCCAGAACCACAGGAAGGCTGGCTGAAGAGAGACTCTACAACTAGAAGGAAAGAGAACAGCAAATCGAGGCTCAGAGGCGGCGCAGTGTGGAAAATACAAAGGTACTGAGGTGCGCGCGCAAAGCGGGCTGGTGGCTGAGGGCGCGGTTGTCGTTTTCTGCCGGGAGTGAGTCTCAGACTCTGGGCTCCAGATCCGGGCGAGTCTCTAGGGACCCAGACTCAAACGGGAGAAGCGGGATTATCCGGCATCAGTTGGAACCTGAGGGCAGCTTTCTCTCCGAGGTTTGCAGCGGCTGCCGGGGTTCTGAGAAGCAGAGCCTCTGGGAACGGGACTGAGCGTGGCCATAACTGCTCCCTCCGCCCGCCCTGTTGATCCCGCCCCGCCCAAAACCTGCGCACAGCCATTTGCCGATTGCCTCAGGCAAAGGCTGGATTAGCACCTCCCCAGAAGGCAGACGTTTTCCACACAGCTGATTTCCACAGCCAGCCGGCCTGGTGGTCAAACCCCTCTAGTGTTAACTACAACAATTAAGGCTTGGCTAGAACAAGACTGCGCACAGAGACCACAAGGGGGTGCACCAAGAAAGCATAAAAGATGCGGAGACAAAAAAACATGACAGAAATGGAGGATATGGAGCTAAGAATCGCAATTTTGAGGGCTTGCCATAAATTTGTGCAGAGCCTCACGAAAACTAATGAGACCCTCGATGCTACGATAAAGAAATTAGAAAGTAAGCATACACGGACTGAAATAAAGAATATTATACCCAATAGCAGACCAGAGGAGTACAATAATCAAACCAAAGATTCGACAAAAAACACCCAATTGGAAAAGCAAAATGAAAAAAGAATCCGAAAGTGTGAAGATAGTGTAAGGAGCCTCTGGGACAGCTTTAAGCGGTCTAATATCAGAGTCATTGGAGTGCCAGAAGATGAGAGACAGCAAGATATTGAAAACCTATTTCAAGAAATAATGGCAGAAAACTTCCCCCACCTGGTGAAAGAAATGGACTTACAGGTCCAAGAAGCGCAGAGAACCCCAAACAAAAGGAATCCAAAGAGGACCACACCAAGACACATCATCATTAAAATGCCAAGAGCAAAAGACAAAGAGAAAATCTTAAAAGCAGCAAGAGAAAGAGGCTCAATTACCTACAAGGGAATACCCATACGACTGTCAGCTGATTTCTCAACAGAAACTTTGCAGGCCAGAAGGGAATGGCAAGAAATATTCAAAGTGCTGAATACCAAGAACCTACAACCAAGATTACTTTATCCAGCAAAGCTATCATTCAGAATTGAAGGTCAGATAAAGAGCTTCACAGATAAGGAAAAGCTAAAGGAGTTCATCACCGCCAAACCAGTATTATATGAAATGCTGAAAGGTATCCTTTAAGAAGAGGAAGAAGAAGAAAAAGGTAAAGATACAAATTATGAACAACAAACATGCATCTATCAACAAATGAATCTAAGAATCAAGTGAATAAATAACCTGATGTACAGAATGAACTGGTGATTATAATAGAATCAGGGACATAGAAAGGGAATAGACTGACTATTCTTGGGGGAAAAAGGGGTGTGGGAGATGCGGGAAGTGACTGGACAAAAATCATGCACCTATGGATGAACACAGTGGGTGGGGAGTGAGGGTGGAGGGTGGGGTGGGAGCTGGAAGGAGGGGAGTTATGGGGGGAAAAAAGAGGAACAAATGTAATAATCTGAACAATAAAGATTTAATTAAAAAAAAAAAAAAAAAAAAAAAAAAAAAAAAAAAAAAAAAAAGAATATAACAGATGAATTGGTCCTATTACTGATGGAACAGTTCTGTGAATTCCACTCTTTTAGAAAGGAGACCTTTGAATAAAAATACTCAAGTGAAGATATTTCATCATAAGTAGTTTTTAAAGTAAATTCATGTCAATTTTTTTGTATTATAGAATAGATTAATTTAAAGTAAAAACACTCATTGTGAGCTTAATAGGTTTTTCTCTTTTTTTGTTGTTGTTAATCCTCACCAAGGATACTTTCCCATTGATTTTTAAAGAGAGTGGAAGGGAGGGGGAGAGACAGAGAAATACTGATGTGAGAAAGACACATTGGTTGCCTTCAGCACGCACCCAGAATCGAACCTGCAATCAAGGGACGTGCCCTTAGCCGGATCTGAACCCAGAACTCTTCAGTCCATTCTGAGGGGCAAGGTGGGGGAAGAGTCGGGCCAATGCTCTATTCACTGAGCCGGACCAGGGAGGGCTAGATTTTGTTTTGCTATCCAAAACAGGGAATTTGATCAAGTGGCATGGAAGTTTAGAAATGTATGTGCTATTTAAAGCAATTGCGATGGTATTTATGAGTACTTTTTTTTACACGTAGATTCCCTCAGAGGCCAGACCTCTTTATTGTGGTTTTGTTTTGATTTACTGTAGGTGATGTTCAAGTAAGTGACTAGGAAACTCATAAGAACTTGAGAACTTTACTGGTGAAAAGAAACTTATTACCAGATTCAAAAGTTTGCATATGATATATTGCTGGGAACACTTACCTCAATAATGAAAAGCATTTCAGTTTCTACATGTATTAAAAATCTGACTCAGCCGAAACCGGTTTGCCTCAGTGGATAGAACGTCGGCCTGCGGACTGAAAGGTCCCAGGTTCGATTCCGCTCAAGGGCATGTACCTGGGTTGCGGGCACATCCCCAGTAGGAGATGTGCAGGAGGCAGCTGATCGATGTTTCTCTCTCATCGATGTTTCTAACTCTCTATCTCTCTCCCTTCCTCTCTGTAAAAAATCAATAAAATATATTTAAAAAAAAAATCTGACTCAACAACTTTTTGGAAGCACATGGGAGATTTTGATTTTAAAAACAATACGGAAAAAAATATGGATGTTTAAAGTTTTTTTCAGAGTCACAGATGACAGTGAAATTCAGTTTTTAAGTAAACATTAATTATTAATTAAAATATTTTAGAGTCTATTTAGGAATAGGATACTCACCTAGTATCTTTAAGGACCTTTGTGTAATTTTTTTATTGAGTAGGCTTTGAACACAGACTTCAGAGACCTGAGGACTTAATGTCTTATCAGCTCATGATAGATATTCTTACATACCCTAAATTTGATTCATTTTGGTTATTGCTAGTATTTTGGTGTTTTAGAGCTAGTCTAGAAGTCATCACTAATGGAAGGCAAATAATATTGTTCTTCAAGTGGAAAGGTAAATTTCACAGGTTTTGATCTTATCCTACGTAGCATATTGATTAATTTTTCTGATCCTAGATCAGTGATGGCAAACCCTTTGAGCTCAGCGTGTCAGCATTTTGAAAAACCCTAACTTAACTCTGGTGCCGTGTCACATATAGAAATTTTTTGATATTTGCAACCATAGTAAAACAAAGACTTATATTTTTGATATTTATTTTATATATTTAAATGCCATTTAACAAAGAAAAATCAACCAAAAAAATGAGTTCGCATGTCACCTCTGACACACGTGTCATAGGTTCGCCATCACTGTCCTAGATACTTCATGTTTTTTTTCCTGGGACTTTTCCTTGTAATTTTCTCTGTACTTCAAAGGTTTGACATTTTCTGCCTTGCATAATGTTTTAGTCAGACTTGGTAGTGATGGTAGTAGAAATCCTGTTGCTCGGTTTTTGGATGCTTGGTAATATGCAAAAACTTGTAATTTTTAAATAATTTTTCTAACCTGTTAGTTTTTCTAACCTGTTGACTGGCATAGAAATTGGGTTTTGTGTTCTGAGCTAGTGTTTGGTTTTAGAACAGCAGCTGGTTAGCTAGCCCAAGGTGATTTTTGAGTTAGTTCATCCTCCTTGTCGTCATTGTTGTCATCATTTACCAGTCAACCAAGAAGTTAGCTTTGAATTAGTGGTAGTCCAGTAGGACTCAGAACTGTATTTATCCTCTGAGAATAGAATTGATATTCCTCAATTGGGTTAGGAAAATATTGCCCCTTATCTAGAGAACATTTTTATATTCTCAGGATGTGAAAGATACTGCTCAAGACATTGGGGAGAGGAGGAGGGCGTTAAAGGTTGGTAAGACGGGTACCAGGATGACCACACTCCAAGGTCTGAAGGCTCTAAGAGAGGTATAAAAAGCGATGGGAGGTTGGAGCAGTCTGGCTTGGGGATCAGTTAGGAGGAGTCCCCCTCCCTTTACTACTTCAGAACAGGAGAATTGATTTCTACAAAATTACCTGCCTACTCTTCACTATTACTGCCATATATACCAAATATATTTAATTCTGCAGGTGGAGTCATGAAAGTGATTCAGAAGTTATTTTATTCTTCCTTTTTGGAGCAGCATAGAGCAGAATGAAAGGAAGGTTGTTAGAAACTCCTAAGGAATATGTTAAGGGGAGAAGGAGGGAATATACTTAGACTACTTGGAGGTTCAGGGGGAAGTAGAGATCTTACATTTTTGGATGTAGTATCAGTTATGTGTTGGGTCTCTACCTCTTGCTGCTTATTTTTTTATTGCTTTGTTGGGGTATAATATACATACCATAAAATTCACCAGCTGTAATGATTTTTAGTAATTTTGAGGAGTGTGGGACCCTCCCTGCAAACCAGGTTAGAACATCTCCATCCTGTGGTCTCCCTGTGATTCACTTTTAAGTCTTGACCCTGGCACTGAGGAGCCACCTGCAGTGGGGAAGGCGGCCTCTCCACCAGCCCTGCTGACACACTCTCAGCCTTTCCAGCTGAAGATGTGTATGTAAGGCGATGGTGGGTGGGAAAGAAACACTTCCTTCCTGGGTAATAGCTAGTATTTCCTAGCCCACTTGGCCAGTTTCATGAAAAGAGAGGATACCAGCTTTGAAAAGGAAAAACAAAAACAAAAACCCACAAATTTGCACATTTAACTAACCATTAAATTGAAGTTCTTGACTGTTGGGCAGAGTAAGTATATTTTACTTTTAGTCTTGTTGTTTTTGTGAATGCAGTGATGTCTTTATTGTAAAGTAAAAATTACCAAGACGGGTTGCGAGTCTTGCTGATGAATGGTTCTTTACTTGCAGCTACTGCTTAAATCACACTCACTTGAAAAATTGGAATTTTTTTGCATTGCATAATTACCAGAGATTTAGAACTTTATTGGTCTTCAACTCCAGATTTTATCACCATGTTGAGTTGAAAATCATGTTTTATTTAATCCGTGTTTATTTTAATGCTACCCCTCTGAAAATGGTAGTTTCTAGAGATTTTCAGACAAGCAAAAGTGAGGAATTGACTTCAGATGTGTGATACGATTGTGGAGCTTAATAAAAAGCTGATACTTAGGGTATTGAATTGGAAGTTGGTATTCAGTTGTTTTGTGAGTAAAATGTTTCCCTTGTTCCCTGATTCTTTGCAGTTGTAACTGGACTTTTTCTCCCATTAAACTCCGACACGCTGACAACTCAAAATCTCTTCAGTAGTCATGAAGGACTTTAGAAGGTATAAGGGGTCACATACGTAATTAGTGATAATGTCAACATTTTCATCTTTGCTGAAGCTTCAAAAGTGCATCATCCTGTAATACTTTTCAGGGAGGAGAACGTCAAGAAAGCAGGAGTAGGTGCCTAATCTGGAGCAGGGGCAAGCCTCTTTTCCAGGGGGCTCAGTCACCCACCCACCTCTGGGCTTTTGTTCCTTAGGTCACATTGATTTTATTATAGTGTTTGTCTTTCATAAAATTTCTCCAAAAAATACATAGAAAATTACCTGTCTTCCAAATTTTCAAACCTTGTCTAACCTCTCAGCCGCAGAACTGATACAAAAGCTGGGTCAATTACTCTCACCCAGAAACAGGTGACCTTGAACCTACCGATTTCTTGGTACTGACATGATCTTATATATGCACAGTATTCTCCTACTTGGGGACCTTAAAGTAAATTACCTGGATAGTTGTGGTTATTGAACAGGTTTTTGTTGAGCACACAGCCATCTGGGCTCTGGCTACGGTGGTCTAAAGACAGGTAAGGTCCTTGTTCTCACGGAGCTTAAAATGCTATGGAAAGAAAATAAACAAGTAAACAAGATAATTTCAGCGAGTGGCAAGTGCTACAAAGAATTTAGAGGAGGATCGGGAACTTTATAATCAGGAATTTACTACAGTGGGGCCTTGACTTACGAGTTTAATTCGTTCCGTGACGGAGCTCGTAACTCAAATTACTCTTTGTCAAATCAAAAAATGAACGAGCGAGACACATGATGCTGGGCTGATGTTGTGGTGTTCACTGTGACGTTCGCTGCGCCAACTAGCGGTGGGGTATCTGAAGCTGGCTCGTAACCCGAATTTTAGCTCGCAACTCAAAGCAAAAAATGGGCCGAGAGACGGCTCCTATCTCAAAAAACTCGTTAGTTGGGACACTCGTAAGTCAAGGCCTCACTGTATTTTAATCAATTTTCAGGCCACAAAGGAGGGCAGAAATACCTTACTTTACAAAGCCTTTGCTTAACAAGAGTGCTTTTCTCTTTTTAAAAATATGTTTAGAGAGGAAGGGAGAGGGATAGAGAGGTAGAAACATCGCCGAGAGAGAAACATCACTGATAGGCTGCCTCCTGCACCCCCCTTCTGAAACCCGGGCATGTGCCTCGAGGATCGTGAACTTCAGTGATGAGAACTGGGTGAAGTGGCTGCTTTATAGATTGTGGAGACGCACATTTGCCTTCCTAAGAAACAGTGCTGCTTTCTTTTGGAAAAGGAGACAGTTATTCCTGTCGGCTGCCCAGTGCCATTTAGTTAATTTGTATGGAACAGTAGAGTTGGAGCCTTTGTGTGCAACGTTTTTTAGTTCCTTGTTGCAGACTAAACCTAGGCCAGCTAACTTGCCAGTATATCTTTTTTTTTTTTAAGAGAGGAAGGGAGAGGGCTAGAGAGATAGAAACATCGATGAGAGAGAAACATCATCCATTGGCTGCCTCCTGCATGCCCCCTTCTGGGGATCAAGTTCACAACCTGGGCATGTGCCCTGACCAGGAATTGAACCAGCGACCTCTTGGTTCATAGGCTGATGCTCAAACACTGAGCCACACCGGCCCGGCTGCCAGGATATCTTATTAGTTACTAGGTGGGAGATTCAGAATGGATTCAGTTGTGTATTTGTTAATGTGGCATACATTTACAGTGTGCTTCCATAGATGTTGAAGGAATTTTAGAATTAATAAAAAGTTCCTTAAGTGGCTATAATTTACCAAAATAGTTAGCACTAATTCATTGATTAGTACTTTAGGTGACAGTAGGTCTCTAAATGTCTGCTTTCCCACTTGAACTAAAACATTCTACAGTCTTTTTGGCTCTTTTCTCTTTTGCCCCATCACCAGGTCCTTTTCTTTGTGGCATCTTCCTTTATACTCCTCATCACTGGTGCTTCCTCTTGTTTTTTTGCCTGTTGATTTCAGTAAATGTTTTGAACTGCAGCACACATACAGAGAAGTGTGCAGTCAATAAGACTTGATGAACTTTCACTAAGTGAGCACACCTGTCTAACCAGCACCCAGGTTAAGAAGCAGAACAGTACGAGACCGCCAGAAGCCCCTGGTACGCTGTTGTCACCCCCCTTTCCCCCTCCTCTCCCGCCACTCTTCTAACACCCGAGATGAGTTCTGCTTATTTTTGAAGGTTATGTAAGTGGATCGCATGGTATGTACACGTCTGGGTTGTGAGACCCATCCCAGTTGTGTGTGGTTTGCTTATTTAACCAGGGTTGTTTAATCCTAAGAATATCTGAGAGCTCAACTGTGCATGCAGACCTTATGCATTCTAGAGATAGGATCTTTCTCAACTAGAGTCTCCTCCCAACAGTAGCATAAATCCCCACATCATTAGGTGAAAGGGACAAAACCTGGTGTGTGGCACTTTCTAGAATACGTAAGTGGAAGTAAACTTTGTCTCTCATCGGTAATATTGTTCATCAGTCATTTATATTTCAAGATATGGTTAAATAGACAGAAAATTACGGCTTTCAGGGAACCTAACAAACTTTTTGAAAAGGTACGACCCTGGAAAGATAACCAGTGGTGTGAAGCAGTGAGTGAGTGAACTTCACAGCAGGCATGGCGTGGATGGTACCTGGTAGAGAACACAAGTGCTTTTGGAGGAGGTAGAGGCCCTCAGTCTAGGGCATTGACGGCGAACCTACGACACCTCTGACACGCGAACTCATTTTTTTGGTTGATTTTTCTTTGTTAAATGGCATTTAAATATATAAAATAAATATCAAAAGTATGTCTTTGTTTTACTATGGTTGCAAATATCAAAAAATTTCTATATGTGACACGGCACCAGAGTTAAGTTAGGGTTTTTCAAAATGCTGACACGCCGAGCTGAAAAGATTCGCCATCACTGGTCTAGGGGGTGCATTGAGGGACTCGTCACTCAGTCTGGGCTTTAAACTAGGCCTTTATGATTCGTGGATGTAGGATTTGCTCTATAGACTGATTTATGCAAGTTAATTAGTTCTTTCTTTCCTCCTACCTCCTTATTAACTGTACTTACTGTCTTCAGATGGCATCCACACCTTTCCACTGCTCCCACAGGCTGGAATCCCCAAATACTATTGACGAAGCACCTGGCACCACCCCATGCACACATGCCCGTGACACAAAAATCCAGCTGGTTCTTGGGCCTCTCCTCTTGGGCAACTTAAATTATCTCCTGGTTCCCACTGCCACTAGGATACAGTCCAAATCCCAAGCAGCATCACAAGGGACTTCTTGGTCCTTTGCTGTTTTTTCTTTCTTTCTTTTTGTTTTTTTGATGTGTCTTTTTGTTTGTTTTCATGGCTGTGGTGTATTACAGTAAAAACTAAAAGGAAAGGGAAAGGTGCACGGGACAGAGCCTGGCTGTCCCTTTCTGTAGACTGTCTGGAAGCAGTCTGCCATCACGCCACCTGCCACCATAACAGTTTGTGCGTTTCCTACCACATCGCTTGGTGTTTTCCAAGCAAGGACCATGCTGTCTTGTTCCCATACCTTTCCACAGTCTGCTCCTCTGGATTGTCTTCTCACCTGCTTTTCCTTTCCTGTTGTGCCCTGGCTGACTCCTGTCTGTCCTTCTGGATGTCTGGCCATCGCCCTCCATTGGGGTAGACCTCCTCATTACAGTTGAACTGTATTGTCATTGATCACTTTTGCTGTTTTCATCTTTGTTGAGGACAGGACCTTTCTTTTCATAGCTTTATTTTCCTATGTCTGTCACAGTGCCTGGCACTTGGCAGGGGTTCAGTAAATATCTATAATAACAAAAGGGTAATATGCTAATTAGACCAGATGTCATTCTGGACGAAGCCGGGGCCGAGGGAAGCAGCCTGGGTACTGGGCGCTGGAGGCCAGCCGGGGGAAGGAAGGCCTACTCTTGCACAAATTTTCTTGCATCTGGCCTCTAGTGTATAGAATAAATGAAGACCTGGGGTTTCAATTGGAGTCCCCTGTAAAACTGTTATAGTTAAGAGTTCCAATAAATATTCTTTCATATTAGGGCATCTGTCTTGTGTATATAAATGTCACTAGATTAGGGGAAAGTTGTCTTTAGAAGTATGTCTGTAAAAGTAGTATCCTGCTTTTCTGGCTTTGTTTTCTAAATGTGTACTAGAAATTAAACAGAACTAGAGCTTCAAAGACTGTAGCCCAGGGGAGGGCAAACTTTTTGACTCGAGGGCCACAATGGGTTCTTAAACTGGACCGGAGAGCTGGAACAAAAGCATGGATGGAGTGTTTGTGTGAACTAATATAAATTCAAAGTAAACATCATTACATTAAAGGGTACGGTCTTTTTTTTTTAGTTTTATTCATTTCAGACGGTCCGGATCCGGCCCGCGGGCCATAGTTTGCCCACGGCTGCCAATGCACTTGCAGTGCTTCCAGGAGTGGCTTCAGTTTTAGAGCTTTATTTTAGCGCACTGGCCTACGTTATAGTAACTGGGATGCTTCTTAATCATTTCTGGTTGCTTATTTAAGCAACCAAAAGTCATATGGAAAAGCCTGGTAATAAAGCAGAGGCCCATTTTGTTCTGCAAAACCACTTTTGAGATCTGATAAGGAACTGGATGGATGTGCTGGTAAGCTGGCACCTAAAGATAGTTTTAAAATGGCTACTGAACATTTGGGCTATAGAAATGTTTTGCTGTCCACTTAGTCATAACTTGGTCATTGTACCATATACACGTTGTACATTACTAATCTGTTTAATAATTTGCATAAATTCTGTTAGGTTGAAATCTTGAGTCATTTGCTTTATTTAGTTATAATTTCACTACTATGTATGTAGGTTATGAGTTTATGCACTGTTCTCTTCATTCTTTTACAAAATTAAAAGTTGTTTAATTTCTTAAGTGCTGCAAGGATATTCAGGGCTGTAAGAAATGGAATTTAACTTAAACTACATTATTTTGGAAAAAAAATGAATTTATTGGCCCAGATAACACAAAAAAGACAAGGATACCATTTGAACTCAGAATTAAAGGAATAACTGCAGGAATCAGGACCCCTGTCACTTGCCCAATTCCTGGACCATTTTTAGTTGTCTGGAGGGTGGGATACTGTGATTGGCCAACCCTGACACATCTGCAGGAGCTGTTACTTGAAGGGAGAATGGACATTTAACCAGGTGGACAGGAAATAGCTGCCATAGTTTAGTACTCCATTTCGGTTTGTTACTGGGTTAATACTCATGATAGGCTCAGTTCTAAATATGAACTATAATTTCTTACCCCAGCACCTTAATTTTTATCACATAGTTAGAATAAAAATGGTCAGTGATGTTCTGTAGGTTAATTTCCTTTATCATTATATGCTAGAGGCCCAGTGCACAAAATTCATGCCCAGGGAAAGGGGAGTATCCCTCAGCCCAGCTGGCAACCTCTCCAATCTGGGACATCCCTCTTGCAATCTGGGACCACTGGCTCCTAACAGCTCACCTGTCTGCCTGCCTGATCACCCCTAACCATTCTGCCTGCCTGCCTGCCTGATGCCCCTAACTGCTCCCCTGCCTGCCTGACAGCCCCTAACCACCTCTGTCTGCCAGCCTGATCGCCCTAACTGCTCTTGCCTGCCAGCCTGTTCGCCCCAACTGCCTCTGCCTCTGTCCCGCCACCGTGGCTTTGTCCGGAAGGACATCCGGAAGGTTGCCCAGAAGATGTCCGATCTGATTAGCATATCACCCTTTTATTAGTATAAGTGGTCACTGGTTCTTTGTCCTTTAATTTAGTTAATGAAGGTAATACTTTTTCATTACAGAAAATTTTGGGGGAAACAACTAAAAACATAAACAAAGGTCACTCATAATTCTGTTATCCAGAATTATTTTTATTTATTGAGCAATTTATTCACCAAAACCACAAATATTTGAGAAACTATAGTTTTTCACATGCTGTGTTTTAATATACTAGTTTATCGAATTTTCAAAATGATGTAGATGATAGTTCCATGTGGGAGTTGGGAAGTCAGGCAGTATGTGATAAGCAAATCAAGTCTCTTGATTTGAAAAATATGTAGTAAATTCATTTTTAATTTTTTTTTTTTTGAAAATAGTTTGGCAGCTTCTTACAAAACTAAACATGTACTTATCATATGACCTAGCATTTGCACTCATGGTATTTATCCCAGAGAAGTAAAAACTTACATTCACATAAAACCTGTATGTGGCATCTTTGTGTATAATAGCTGGTTAGTTTATATGTTCATTTTTTGGATTCTTCTAAGGGAAATTTTTGTGAACACTTAATGGTTTTAGGATTCCTATTTGTAGAAAATAAGGCTAAAATGCAGTTTGTAGGTGTTTTTTTAATTCAATTTGGGGAAGAACGAAAATGTCATTGAATTAGTATCTGTAGCTTAATTTACTTCTCCCAAATCCTTTATCAGAGAACAATTATGTACATAAGACAACCTTGATTTAATGTTTTTATGTTAGTTTTGTGTAGATTGGCAGTTCTCAGACTGTAGTATGCATCTGAATCACCTGGAAGGCTGTGGAAACATGTTGCTGGGTCCCACCCCCATAATGTTTGATTAAGTAGGTCTGGGGTGCCTGGGAATTTGCATTTTTTAAAAATAAATCTTTATTGTTCAGATTATTACAGTTCCCCTTTTTTCCCCCCATAGCTCCCCTCCACCCAGTTCCCACCCCACCCTCTGTCCCTACCCCCCGCTGTCCTCATCCATAGGTGTACGCTTTTTGTTGCCGTGTCAAAGGTCATACACATGGAAAATGTAGTAGCTATTTCCATCCGTGATGTGTTCCTGTGTTCGGAAAGGTCTCTCACGACTTGTTCACGCTCTACTCAGAAAGGGTATGGAGACACGTAACGGCTTTTTAAAATGTGCCCTCTTATGTTTAAAATGAGGATTTTGTTACCAAAAGTGAGGAGAAAGCAACACTATAGCTGCTCTCGCCCTCTCGCCCTTCGGGTGATACTTGTGCTTGGGGCTGCGTGCTGGTTCTCGGGCCATCGATGAAGCCGTCTGGGCGACTCAAGTGGTTCCACCGGCTTCCCAGGGGCCGTCGGAGCCTTGCAGGGGCCGTCTCAGCATCGCAGGGGCCGTCTCAGCCTCACAGGGGCCGTCACAGCCTCGCAGGGGGCGCCACATCCCACATTGGGGGTGAAGGTGCGAGACAGAAGCTCCTCTCGCTGTCTCTCCTGCTGCTCCCTTGCGTATCACCCATGCTGGAAGTTTCTGAGAGCAGTCTGCAGGTGCTGGACATCATACTTTAACTGGTCAACACGAAGTTTGGCATTCTGTCTTTTGTTGGGAGGCTCCTTGCTGGATAAAATCTCCAGGTGTTCTTGCTGGCTGAATATCTGGTATGCTTGCTTGGATTTCGTTTTCTACTATGTGCACAGACTGCTTGTCTGCCGTCTCCCGGCGTCCCATGTGAGACTGGATCTGGTGGACCTGCTTGTGCGTTTGTTGGTACAGTGGTTCCATGTCGCCGGCCCAGCCGAGTCCGGCTCCGGCTTCCTCCGAACCTGATTCTGCTTCTTGAGTGTGTCCCTTATGTATGCGAGGAGTTGAAATCTGCAGTTTGCTGGGTTATGCTGCAAAAGTACAGGTGGTTCCTTTTATGCCGCTGGCACAACTTGGGTGGGGATGTAAATTGAGTAGGGCGGGGTCTCAGGGAATCACCAGGGTGGAGCAAACAGCAATGGCGTCTCTGCGACTCCTCGCCTCTCCGAGACTCCGTGTCTCCTCGTCTCCTCGAGAAAGCCACCCTCACTTTCTGACCCGCTGCAAGGCCGTCTCGCCTCTCCCCGTAGGGGTCTGGGACCTCAGAATCCCGCCCCAAACAAACTCAGTGGACTCGAGAGTTTGTAACCCCTTCTGATTGAAAAAAACTGCGCATCCAGTTGCAGCCCGCCTGGTGCGCGACTCCGTACCTCTGTTCTTGGCGCCTCTGCATATCCTACTCAGTCTCAATGCTCTTCTTTCTTTCCTTCCAGTTGTAGAACTTCCACTGGGTCAGCTTTCCCATGGTTCTGAATGATAGCTGTTTTGTGTTATAGTTGGTAGTTTCAATGTTGTTGTGTTAGGCAGCACACACAGGTCTATATCTTAAGCTTCCATCTTGGTTCTTGAGAATTTGCATTTTTATACGTTCCTGGGTGACGGTGGCGCTGCTTGTCTGGGGAGCGCACTTTGAGAACTGCTGGTTTCTATGGCCAGCCAGGCTTCCTACTGAAGCTGGTTGATAGTATTTGGTGTTTGTTATGGCAAATGATGCCTTGACATTCAAAGTGAACTTAGAGAAATAAGGGATCAGCGTTCTAGGAACCATCCTGGAGCTGGCACCAGAGGAGATGCCTTAATTATCAATACCTCGTGTGAAGTGTAGGGATGCTTATAAATTGTGAGACTCAGTTAACCTGGTATCTTATTTACATTCTAAAATCAGCTATTGTCTCCCATTACTAGCACTTGCATTGGATTTCAGGTATATGTATTTTAAAAACCTATATTTTTGTAAAATATGCTAGAGAAACAGAACTAGGTCTTTATAATCAGTAAATCCACATTCCAATAAAATGTTGGCAATGAACAGAATCAGGTAATTCATAAGAGAACGACAAATGGTTAGAAAAGATGAGAAATGTATAACCTTACCATTTCTCGAATACAAAAAAAGTTAACAGTTTTTTAGCAAGTCAAATATTAAATATTAAAAAAAAATTTGGTGAAGTTGGAAAATGGACATTCTCTCACAGACCTTTGGCAGATAGGTAAGTTGATGTATGTTTTCTGAAGGCTATTATATATGGTGGTTGGCATCAAATTTCTTTAAAATATTTGTACCCTGTGACCCAATTCTAGGAATTTGTGTGATCTGCATGTAAAAATTTTTGTGTACATACAGGTATATTAATTGTGTCCTTATTATAACAAAATGAAAATCACCAATATAGGAATCAGCAGGGAGTTGTTTAAACAGTATGGAATAGCCATGAATATTTTGCATCTCTTGAAAATGTTTTGAGATCTCGCCTACATTGGGAACGGGCGAGATCCCGCAGCTTCTTACAAAACTAAACATACACCTATCATCTGACCTAGCATTTGCACTCGTGGTATTTATCCCAGAGAAGTAAAAACTTACATTCACATAAAACCTGTTTGTGGCATCTTTGTGTATAGTAGTCGAAAACTGGAAACAACCTAACTGTCCTTCAGTAGGTGAATGGTACATTCATACTATGGAGTACTACTCAGTGATTAAAAAGGAGCAAACTATTGACACATACAACTGTCATGGGTCTCAGGGGTATTATTCTGAGTGAAAAAAGCCAATCTCTAAAGGGCACATATGAGAGGGTCCATTAACATTCTTGAAATGACAAAGCACCTAGAGAACTGGTTGGTGGTTACCAGGGTTTAGGCTTGTGGGGAGCAGGGAGATGAGTGTAACTATAAGGGGTAACAAGAGAGATCTTTGTGGTTCTGAATAGATCTGTATCTTAATTGTGGTCATGGTTACATGAATTGATGTGTGTGATACGATGGCAAAGACCTATGTACACTCACAGAGTACCAATGTCAGCTATCTGGTTTTCTTTTTTTTAAATATTTTTTTATTGATTTTTTTAACAGAGGAAGGGAGAGGGATAGAGAGTTAGAAAAGAAACATCGATGAGAGAGAAACATCAATCAGCTGCCTCCTGCACACCCCCTACTGGGGATTGCCCGCAACCAAGGTACATGCCCTTGACTGGAATCGAACCTGGGACCCTTCAGTCCGCAGGCCGGTGCTCTCTCCACTGAGCCAAACCAGCTAGGGCCAGCTACCTGGTTTTGATATTGTTCTGTAATCAAGAAGATGAAATCATTTCCAGGAAACTGGATGATGGGTATATGGGACCTTGTACTATTTTTGCAACTTCCTATGAATCTATAATTATTTCAAAATAAAAAAAAATTCAGGAAGACTGTGTAATAAAAGATAACATAATAGAAAGAAGCAAGTTACAAAATAAGCAGTGTGATTCCGCTTTAAGTAGTATTCATGCCGTTTAATATACTAGTCCACACTGAGAAGCAATGACTCACTAGAATATTCTGATTGGTAGCATGATGTATTTGTGTGTGTAATTTCTATAGTGTGGATGACTTGGTATCACTTTTGTAGTTGGAAAGACCAATTTTCATAATAGGACATTTTAAAAAAATTCTGCAATATTGAAATTTAAATAAGTGGAACTATATTTTTACACTAAGGGAATTTGAAGTTTATATTGGTTACATTAACTTGATATTAGAACAGCTATTGTGATTGGAAAGTATCTGTACTCTAAACATGTTGTTTGTAAATTTAAAATTGTTTTGTGCTCTTTGTATTTGTAAAATATCCTGTATGATATTCTAATCAGTGCTGTCCAGTATAAGTAAATGCATTGCAAGGCCACATGTAAATTTAAACTTTCTAGTAGCCACAGTAAGAATATAAAAAGAAGCAGGTAAAATAACTTTAAGAATACATTTTATAAAAAATATTTCAACATGTAATCATTATAAACTTGCAGTGAGATATCTCACATTCTTTTTTTCATAAGTCTTCAAAATTTGGTGTGCATTTTACAATTATGGCCATATTGGAGAGTAGTTGAGAGCCAGGGCTTTGGGTCACATCAGCCCTCTCTGTCACTCGCTAACCTTGTGACCTTGGACCTGCTACTTGAGCTTGTGCTTTCATGTTTCATGTATGGATAACTTCTCCACAGGAGTGGGCACTGTAAGGATAAAATGAGTGTAGCATACTAGGCATAGGACCTGGCACAGAATACATAGTATAAGCAGTATTCATTCACCTGTTGGTAATGTTATTGTTATTGCAATAGAGTATGTATTAGATTGAGTGACTAATCATTCTAAAGACATGATTGATTTCTTTTAATATTACTAGTGAATAAACATATAATTAGTACAGGAGGTAATCTTTATATTATGACTGGTGAATGGACAAATACTTGAGCACCAGCCATTTGAATATTTAGATTTAAATTTTAAGATGATATCCTCCAATACCATATATTTGCACAGTACTTTACGTTTTGCATGCCCATTTTATATGCACTTTCCCACTGTAACACTCAGAATCCTGAGAGAGACTCGTTATTCATCTCACAGATGAAAAACACCCAGGCTCAGACAAGCCTAGTGACTTAGTTGATTCCACACTCAGTAGAAGAGAAGAAATAGAAAGGTGGCTTAATTGAACGGACACATTATTCACTGCATTCTTGTGATTCTTTCCCTTGCACCTTGGCTGTTTTGGAGAGAGCGCCTCCTCCTCCAGGGCCATTTGAATGAGAAGAGGGGATGCAATTACCCCAGATTATTGGCCTAATCAGATCAGCTATGGTGTGAAAAGTTGACATGTGCCTGTATAGATTAGTTGGTTTATTATGCTTCTGATGTTTCTCTTTCATTCTGTCTCTTGGTTAAATATATCCATAAAAGTAGGCTGAGAATATGTAGTATATGCTGACTGCCTTAAAATCAGATTCTTGAAGTGTTGCTCATTGCTTGACTTATTCAGAAAATTACAGTTCTTTTTTTGTTTTATCCTCACTAGAGGATATGCCTTTTTATTGAGTCTAGAAGGAAAGGAAGGGAGAGGGAGATAGAGAGAAACATTGATTGGTTGTTTCACGCACGCCTCCTGACCTGGGATAGAACCAGCAACCTTTTGGTGCATGGGATGGCGCTCTAACCATGGAGCCACACTGGCAAGGGCTACACAGTTCTTCGAAAGAACATTGTGTGCCACCTTTAATCAGTGGTGGGAAGCAGTGAGTTGGTGAATAATTGACTCTCCCAAGGCAGGAGTGCAGTGGAAGGACTTGTCCCCTGGGTAGAGTCAGTATAGGATATGTCATTAGATGTTCAGTGTTCATGTTCTAATATATAGATTCTGCTTTCGTTTATTTCACATTTCTTCTCCAATTAGGAAAATTAAGGAAGTCACATGACGTCCATTTGTTGTTGGGTACTCTGGGACAAAATGTATGATAGTAATCTATCAGCTCATTTCGACAAGTCCTTTTGGTATGCATCAATGATATATATGTATTTATAATGGGTAATTTTATATTGGTGCTCAGAATTGGGGTGATGATAAGGGGAAGTAGGTGGTGTGTTCTTTGCCCCTTGGTTTTCTACCTTTTCAGATTTTTTTTCCCTTTGGCTTCACATTATTTGCCTGAAAATGCAGTCTCTCTCTTCTTGTCTACCTAACCTTTACTATAGATTTAAGACTATAAATCTTACAAAAAACCCATCAGAATCCTATACTAAGAACTGATCACTCCTGATCTTGGTGAATCTTAGCAACATAAAATTCTTCATTGGTGTTTTCTGTATTGAAGGATTGTTGTAAGGTTTGTGGAATGTAGCTATCCCAATTGAATTTTGGGATGAAATTTTGTGTAATGCAATCATGTTTCAAATATTTCTGTTTTGGCAGGGGGAATCTCAGTGCCTAGGATTTCTGAAAAGTCTAATTGTACGCAGTCTCTGCTACTGCAGTTATATTGTGAATAAAAACTTTAAAAGTAACCACATTGCAAGACACTATATATGTGCAGATAGATATCTATGCTGAGTTTGGATTTTAAAATGTGCGTTGCAATTAATATTTTAAATTTTGTGAAATTTCCAGAACTAGATGATTTCTATGTTTCCTTTGGTTCTAAAATACTGTGATTTGTGTAGCTTTGGCAATTTATAATAAACTAGAGGCCCAGTGCACAAAAATTTGTGCACTGGCGGGGGGGGGGGGGGTCCTTCAGCCCGGCCTGTGCCCTCTTGCAGTCTGGGACCCCTCAGGAGATAACAACCTGCTGGCTTAGGCCTGCTCCTGGGTGGCAGAGGGCAGGCCCAATCCCTAGGTGCAGCCCCTGGGGCTCAGAGCAGGGCCGATTGGGGAGTTGAGGCGCCGCCCCCTGTCTTGCACAGAGCAGGATGGATCAGGACGTTGCGATGCCACCCTCAGTCACCCTCAGGGTGGGGCCGATTGGGGGGTTGGGGCACTGCCCCCTGTCACACTCAAGGCAGGGTCGATGGGGAGGTTGCGGCGCCACCCCCTGTCATGCACAGAGCAGGGCCAATCAGGGGGTTGGGGTGCTGCCCCCTGTCACGCACAGAGCAGGGCCCATCAGGGGGTTGGGGCATCGCCACTGTCACACTCAGGGCAGTGCCGATGGGGAGGTTATGGCTCTACCCTGTCACACACAGAGCAGGGCCGATCAGGGGGTTGGGACTCCTTCCCCTGTCATGAACAGAGCAGGACAGATAGGGAGGTTGTGGCCCCGCCCCCTGTCACACACAGAGCTGCAGGGCGGTCAGGGGCTTTGGGCGCTGCCCCCTGTCACGCTGATCCCGGTGCTGGGAGGCATATTACCCTTTTACTATATAGGATAGAGGCCTGGGGGCCGGCTGGTTTGACCTGAAGGGTGTCCTGGATCAGGGTGGGGGTTCCCACTGGGGGCCTGGCCAGCCTGGATGAGGGGATGATGGCTGTTTGCAGCTGGTCACACACCCTTCAGGGTGGGGGTCCCCACTGGGGTGCCTGGCCAGTCTGGGTGAGGGGCTGAGGGCTGCTTTCAGGCTGGCGGTTGTTGACTGAAGCTCCCAACTACTCCTTTTTTTTCTCTTTTTTAATTTTATTCTGGGCCAGCTTTAGCTCTGGCTCTAGCTCTGAGGCTTCGTATCTGGTTTGTTTGCCATTCTATAATCGAAACAATGTATAACTTCAGCTCTGAGATCCCAGCAGGCTGAAAGCTGGTTTCTGGGGTTTTGTTTAGCTTCTTATTTGCAACATAGTACATAGTTGCTTAGAGTTGCAACTCAGAGGCCGGCAAGTCAGGCGGGGAATGTTGGAGTCTGCAGTCACTGGAGCAAGCAAGCCTCATGTTCGCTTCCAGATGCCTGGCTGCCGGCCGCCATCTTGGCTGACAGTTAATTTGCATAAGGATATGCTGCTTAGCCAATGGGAAGGGTATCGGTTGTACGCTAATTACCATGTTTCTCTTTTATTAGTGTAGATAATAAAATGACCCTTAGCTATCACAGTGCCAAATTGTCTAAAAATACATAGAAAATAATTTATTTGTAATGTCTCACCTCCCAAGATATATTCGGAGATATTTATACATTTCAGAGTATCTGAATAGGAAAGCTGTATCTTTTTTTTTTTTTTAAATATATTTTATTGAGTTTCCACAGAGAAGAAGGGAGAGGGCAAAAGAGTTAGAAACATCGATGAGAGAGAAACACCGATCAGCTGCCTCCTGCACACCCCCTACTGGGGAAGTGCCTGCAACCAAGGTACTTGGCCCTTGACCGGAATCGAACCTGGGACCCTTCAGTCCGCAGGCCGACGCTCTGTCCACTGAGCCAAACCAGTTAGGGCAGAAAGCTTTATCTTTTAACATGTTTTGGCATTGTAGAGTTTATGTGTAGCTGAACAGTTTCCTTATTGAAGTTATAGTTAATGTTTTTATTTCGCAGTCCTTCAGGTGTGGGTAACAAATCCTTGTTCCTGATATCCCAGTCTAAGAAATTCATTGCAGACTGACCAAAATACTAGATTCAGTTCATCTCCTGTTGAGGATGTTTCAGATAAGGGCTTTCTCTTAGAACACCTAGTATGGAAGAGGAAGATCCTTCTTTGTTAGTGTGTGTGTTTTTCCAAACTGTATCCAGCTTTATTAAAGACACTTTTCTTAAACAATTATGGTATTTCAGGCAGGACCAGGGCAGCCAATTGTTAACAGTATACAATTTTCAAACTCCCTTCTTCAATGAACTACCAAAATCAGAAAGCCACTATAAAACCCAATGAAGTCTTCCTCTGATGCTCAGAACAGGGAGAGTTTAGAGTGAGGGTTGACATTTCACATTGAGCATGTTGTTTAACAACTTTTCACAAGCCAACTGCGACTTTCAGGAAATGAAATGAATGGCAGAGCACATCAATCTGTAGATCCACAACCTTAAAAGGAACTGCTGCTCTTCTGAGGGAGGCCATCTCAGTGGTGACATTGGAAAGTCCAGGTTGCCAAACATACTGGAAACCAATTTTTGGGGGGGTCAGGTCCCAATAGGTCTCTGGGCTTAAGAGAGCCACAGTCTATACTTAAAGTGGAGAGGGAGGAAAGGACTTAAAAATGAATTTTAGTTTTCCCACACAACAAGGTGTTTGTGCCACGATGGCTATTGTGTGTCAACATCAAGAGATCCCTCCTCCCAGGAACCAAGAGGAAGTTTCTCAAAACTAAAAGGGAAAGGTGTTTGTGCCCCCATGCCAGTCCAGCTTTGGAGACATTCTATTAGTATTATATGTTCTTCCCCCCCAAAATAAGAATGAAGTGTTCTGTGTGCTAACAACATAGCTTTAAAAAAAAGTAAAACAAAATTCTGCATTTTTATAAAACTTGATAAAAAATAGTATTTTGGACTGTGCAGTCACCAGAACGGCACAGCTATCCAAAATGCACACACCTCACTGGCACCTCCCGCACCTGCAGCTTCCTGTGCCTGTCTGGCATCTCCATTTGTGCAGGGTCCCTCCCATCCTTGCCAGCATCAGCTTCCCCCTTCCCTTTCGATACCTTTTCTCCCTTCTTTGTAGGGGCCTTTTTAGTCTTGGGCTCTGGCTCTGGGGGAGCAGGTTGAGCTGATAACCTGGCGGATCTTCTCTGTGGTTCGTCCTTCACCTTGGCTTTAACTCCTTTAGCATCCCCTTCAGCCTTTCTCTTGGGCATGATGGCGATGGTGGCGGGCAGGACGCGGGGATGCAGCAGTGCACGGGATTTGCTACAGGTGTACTGCTACAGCCCTCAGGATCTTCCTACCTAGTCCTTGTTATGTCACTTAAAAGAATTACTTTGGCCCGAGCCTGTTTGGTTCAGCGGATAGAGCACTGGCCTGCAGGCTGAAGGGTCCCGGGTCTGATTCTAGTTAAGGGCACAGACCTTGGTTGCAGGCTCCCAGCCATGGTTGGGGGCATGTGGGAGGCAACCAATCAATGTGTCTCTCTCAAATTGTTTCTCTGTCTCTCCCTCTCCCTTCCACTCTCTCTAAAAACCAATGGAAAAAATATCCTCCGGTGAGGACTAAAAAAAAAAATGGATGACTTTGGTCCATCTTTTTTTTTTGAAACATTTATATTACTGAAATAGTTAGTACTTGGGTCATGCCCCAAGGCAATGCTTAGTTCTAATAGAACAGTTGTACCTTGGACATTTTTCATGCTTAGCATTTTTTAACAACTTTTCCTGAGTTAGCTAGGTGCTGTCAGTGTAACACAGGCCCAGAGGAACTTCATTAGATAACACGAATGCCAGTGGGACATGGCTCATCAAAGGCTTTATTGGTGATCTTCATCCAATCCAATGAGAATGCTTGTAAGGGCCAACATTTAATAGGTGTGATCATAGTGCAGTTACTATGTTAAATCCATTTCATGCATGGTCTCATTTAACCCTAAGAGTCTATGATGTATATACATATATTCCCATTTACAGGTAACAAACAGGCTTAAAGCTACATTCCTAACCCAAGTTTATAGAGCAGAGTTGCCCTGGACTCTGATCTTTTCCAGTGTCACAGTATTGTCTATTGTTTCTCTTTAGTTTTTTCTCCAGTAATGGCACTATCATCTGTAAAGCCACCCAATCTATAGACTCAACCTAGACATCCATCCGTAGCAATCAGACAGAAAAGGGGACCCTTGCATATTCATATGTTGCCAAGAAATCTAAAGTATTCTCATCACAAGAAAAAAAATTGATACTTATGTATGATGACAGTTGTTAACTACATACAGTATAGTGATGATCATTTCACAATACTGTATATATGAATAGTGAATTGTTATGCTGTACACCTGAAACTAATAATGGTAATAATATAATGTATGTCAGTGATACTGCAATATAAAATGCTTGGCCGATGAATCAGGAGGTCACATGCTCGAGTTGCTGGCTGGATCCCAGTGTGGTGCATGTGGGAGGTGGCCAATCAATGATTCTCTCTCATCATTGATGTTTCTCTCTCTCCCTCTCACTTCCTCTCTGAAATCAATTAAAAAAATATCCTGAAGCACCGTTTGTTTTAAAAAGGCGACCTTTCAGGAGAACTAAAGAATGCCTCCCTCTGGAATTCCATTCTGTTCTGTGTGGCTGGCTTAAGGTTTTGGAAACAGGTATCTCAAAAGGTTTGTAAAGCAGTGACTATAGAGAAGCGGTCACCAACCGGTGGTCTGCGAGGTCTGAAAGGTTGGTGACCGCTGCTATAGAGGACCTTTCAAGACAAAGAATATGGCTTAAGGAGGTAAAGGTGGGTTAAAATTGGCAAGATCACGAAGTCTATATTTTTCTTAGAAATTTTGTAGCTGAATTAGGACTCATAACGGTTGTTAATTCTCTTAGAAGATTTTCAAGAGGTAGGCTACAGACTTTTTTGAATTGATGAATAGTTTAGATACTAGAATTTTATCTGTTAGAGAGGCCTGGTGCACAACATTTGTGCACTGGGGGGTGGGGGTGAGGGAGGTCCCTCAGCCCAGCCTGCACTCACCAGCCATGAGCCAGGCTCAAGGCTTCTGGCTGAGCGGTGCTCCCCCTGTGGGAGCGCACTGACCACAAGGGGGCAGCTCCTGCGTTGAGCATCTGCTCCCTGGTGGTCAATGCACATCATAGTGACCCATGGTTCCGCTGTTCGGTTGATTTGCATATTTGCCTTTTATTAGATAGGATTCTTCAGGAGTGAAGTTCCGGATGGTCTTTCCCTCTTAAGAGGCTCCTTCCATTTTATAAAGTCTTAGGAAGACTTAGGAGTGGAAGTCTTAGGATTGCATGTTAGCATTTTCAGAATTCTGGCCTAATAATGAATTTTATGAGAGAAGATGTTTCTCAGGATGAATTGGGATGTTTTGTTAAAAAGAGGATTTGTTACATTAATCACTTACTGGAACACCAACTTTGAGAATAGATAAGTTCTCAATGAAAATAGAGATTAATAGTGAACCTCAGAGTTGGTTTCTAAGTAGATGTTATATGAAAACTTTTGTGAAGTCAAGACCTAGTTTTTAAAAATAGCTACAAAAAAAGAAAATAGCTACAACCGAAAATGTCCTATACAAATATAAATACATTTAGTACATAGCAACCAGGTTCCCTAGATGGGGGAACTTTCAAAAAATTTACTTAATCCCAATAGTTAAACTAAGTAATGGTAACTTGAGTCATTTTGAAAGGTGTACAGTATTTTCAGAATTAATTTTATTGATAACATGATCACGGGAAATTAGCATAAGGACATTATTTTGTCTCAGTGACAGTATCATCTTTAAAATGCGCTTTTTAGCTTTGCTTTACTGTCACCAGCAGTTTGTTTTGCTTCCAGTTGTGATTTTGTTAGGTAAATATGTCCTGATTATCTCTTCCTAATTCCCTCTCCTTTATCCAGGCTCTATAGTTTTATATGAAATAATGCTTATTACTGATGGATTGTGTGTGTGTGTGTGTGTGTGTGTGTGTGTTTTAATCTTTATTGTTCAGATTATTACAGATATTCTTCTCCCCCCCCCCCCCCCCCCATAGCTCCCCTCCACCCAGTTCCCACTCCAGGTCTCCCCTTGCCCCACTGACCTTGTCCATAGGTGTAAGCTCTTTGTCCAATCTCTTCCCACACCCTCCACAACCCTTTCACCCCGAGAATTGTCAGTCTGCTCCCTTTCCATGCCCCTGATTCTATTAAATTCACCAGTTTGTTCTGCTCATCAGGTTTTTTATTCATTTGATTTTTAGGTTCACTTGTTGATAGATATGTATTTGTTGTTCATAATTCTTTATCTTTACCTTTTTCTTCTTCTTCCTCATCTTAAAGAATACCCTTCAGCCCTGACTGGTTTGGCTCAGTGGATAGAGCGTCAGCCTGCGGACTCAAGGGTCCCAGGTTCGATTTCGGTCAAGGGCATGTACCTTGGTTGCGGGCACATCCCCAGTAGGGGGTGTGCGGGAGGCAGCTGATCGATGTTTCTCTCTCATCGATGTTTCTAACTCTCTTTCCCTCTCCCTTCTTCTCTATAAAAAATCAATAAAATATATTAAAAAAAAAAGAATACCCTTCAGCATTTCATATAATACTGGTTTGGTGGTGATGAACTCCTTTAGCTTTTTCTTGTCTGTGAAGCTCTTTATCTAACTTTAAATTCTAAATAATAGCTTTGCTGGGTAGAGTAATCTTGGTTGTAGGTTCTTGCTTTTCATATTTCACTTTGCATATTTCTTGCCACTTCCTTCTGGCCTGCATAGTTTCTGTTGAGAAATCAGCTGACAGTCCTATGGGCATTCCCTTGTAGGTTACTAACTGTTTTTCTCTTGCTGCTTTTAAGATTCTCTCTTTGTCTTTTGCTCTTGGCATTTTAATTATGATGTGTCTCGGTGTGGTCCTCTTTGGATTCCTCTTGTTTGGGACTCTCTGCATTTCCTGGACTGGTAAGTCTGTTTCTTTCACCAGGTAGGGGAAGTTTTCTGTCATTATTTCTTCAAATAGGTTTTTAATATCTTGATCTCTCTTCTTCTGGCACCCCCATAATTCGGATGTTGGTATGCTTGAAGTTGTCCCAGAGGCTCCTTATACTATCTTCATATTTTTGGATTCTTTTTTCCTTTTGATTTTCCAGTTGGGTGTTTTTTGCTTCTTCATATTTCAAATCCTTGCCTTGATTCTTGTGATCCTCTCGTCTGCTGTTGGATCTCTGTATATTCTTTATTTCGGTCAGTGTATGCTTAATTTCTGATTGGTCCTTTTTCATATCCTTGAGGGTCTCACTAAATTTCTTGGAGGTTTCTAGAAGATTCTTGAGTAGCCTTATAACCATGGTTTTGAACTCTGCATCCAGTATTTTGCTTTCATCCATTTCTTTCATTTGTGACTTGTTTCTTTGTCTCCGCATTTTGGCTGCTCCCCTGTGTTTGTTTCTATGTATTGGGTAGCTGCTAAGTCTCCTTGTGTTGATAGAGTGGCCTTGTGTGGTAGGTTTCCTATAGGGCCCAGTGGCTCAGCCTCCCCAGTCACCTGAGGTGGACGCTCTTGGTGCACCCCTTTGTGGGCTGTTTGCACAGTCTTGTAGTTAAGCGTTGATTGCTGTTGGTATCACTGGGAGGAATTGACCTCCAGGCCAATTGGCTTTGATGACCAGCTTTGTCTACACTAGAAGATTGGTTGTGCAGGAGACACCCTTATGGGGCAGGACTTCAGTGGGGCTTTGGTGCTCACTGAGTCTTCCCCTTGAGTGTGTCTCTTATGGATGTGAAGAGTTGTAATCTGGTATGGTCTCACTCTGACCACTGGGTACACTGACTCTTGGATCTCCAAGGAGGTGCAAGTTCAGCCACTGTCTGGGGCCACCCAGCAGGAGCTACAGAGACATCTACCGATTCCTCCTCTTTGTATGGGGTTTGGAAGTGCCCAGAGGAGGCCCAACTGTGAAGCAAGGCAGGCTGCTGCTGCCACCCTTGGGCCTTCTTTTGGAAGCTCTGGGACTCTCTGACCCAGTGGCAGTTTGACAGGTTTTAGGTGGAGAAAGGACAGGCCATTCATATGCTAAAGCCAATGCACACAGCTTGGGTGTGGTTGTAAATTGGGTGGGACGGGTTCTCTGGGAATCACCAGGGTGGAGTAAACAGCAGTGGCTGCCAGTCAGCCCTGCACCGGAGGGGTCCCCGGGTCTCTGCGTCCTGTGCACACGCGTAGGAACAGTGATCGCTGCGAGCACCTCTGAGAGAAAGCCGCCCTCGCGTTCCTGTCCTGATGCCAGACAGTCCAGTTTCTCCCCTTATGTGTCTGGGTCCCCCAGAGTCTCGCCCGGAACTGGAGTTCAGAGCAAGCAGGAGCTTCTGTCTCCCTCCCAATGAAGAGCAGCACATCCAGGTGCCAGCACCTTCTGCGCCTCCGCACCTCTTACCAGTCTCAATGCACTTTCTTCACCTCTAGTTGTGGAACTTCCACTCAGCCAGCCTTCCTGCGGTTCTGGGTGGTCGTTCTGCCTTTTAGCTGTTATTTTGATGTGGTTGTGAGAGGCAGCAAGTATAGGTGTTTACCTATGCCGCCATCTTGGTTCTTCCTGTGTGTGTTTTTTAAAAAATCTTTATTGTTGAAAGTATTACATGGATCCATTTTTCCTCCCCATTGATCCCTTCTAGTTCGCCCCTGCCCCAGGCCTTCTCCACCCTATTGTCTCTGTCCATGGGTTATGCATGTCTATAGTACAAGTTCTTTGGTTGATCTCTTCCCACCGATCCACTTCTGTCTTCTCTCTGAGATTCCAGTCTGTTCCATGCTTCTATGTCTCTGCGTCTATTTTCTTCTACAGGTTATTTTGTTAATTAGATTCCACACATGAGTGGGACCTTGTGATACTTGTCTTTCTCTGGCTGGCTTCTTTCGCTTAGCATAATACTCCATGCTGTACCAAAGGGTAAGAGTTCTTTCTTTTTTACAGCTACATAGTATTCCATGGTGTAGATGTACCACAGCTTTTTTAGCCACTCATCTGCTGATGGGCACTTGGGCTGTTTCCAAATCAGCTATTGTAAATTGTGCTGCTGTGAACATAGGGGTGCATACTTTCTGATTGGTACTTCAGGTTTCTTAGGTTATATTCCTATAAGTGGGATCACTGGGTCAAATGGGAGTTTCATTTTTAAATTTTTGAGAAAACGCCATACTGTATATTGTTCTTTAATAAGAATCAGGATATGTGTAGCATGCAGATAAATCAAACTTTTTAAAGTTCTGTACTTGAGTATATAATTTGACCTTTAGTTTAGCAAGTGTTTGCATTAAGTTGTGTTGTACTTTTTATTGTATATGAATGAACACATTTTAAATTCTTGTTATGGGCTATTTAGAATCAGAAACAGCAATCTTGCTGGCCTCTCCTGCTTTACAGCAGAAAGCAACATAAGAATGATGAATGCAGAGCAATTAGTCCAATTGTTTCCAGTTGTTTTATGATTTAGAATGTTCTCATCTAACCCTAAAATTTATTTAATCATTACCTTTGACCTTTTCATCACCACCACTACCTCCCAAAAAACCTAAATTCTGGAATTAAAGAAAAGAAGGCTTCCGGCAAATGAAAATTGATTTGCTGTTGTCTTTTTATCTTTACCATTTGCTTTTTAAGGTTTAGGGATTCAAAAGTAGTGAAAGAAGTCCCATCTCTCCCATTGTCCAGCTGCAGGAAAACTTTTATTTTTTTTGTTAATCGTCACCCGAGGATATTTTTCCAGTGATTTTTAGAGAGAGTAGAAGTGAGGAGGAGAGACAGAGTGAAACATCGATATAAGAGAGACACATTGATTGGTTGCCTCCTGCATGTGCCCTGACAGTGCCGGGAACTAGCCTGCAGCTGAGGTACATGGCCTTGATTGGCATCTTCAGTCCACGGGCCCATACTCTAGCCACTGAGCCAAACCGTCTAGAGCAGGGGTGGGCAACCTTTTTGTGAGTGCATGCCAAAACCAGCAAAATCTCTGACTCAAAATTCTTCTGCGTGCCAACCCTAATTTTTTGAGAACATGTTACGCCTACTTGATATCTCTTAAGGTGTACGTATGTGAAGAACTTTGAAGAAATAAAATTCATTCGAGCGACAAAAACACAGTATATGATGTTGAAAAATACATTTATTTTTTAATGTATCCATGTACACTGATAGTCCGACAGAAAACTTTATGACTCCGTTTGATATTATCAGTGGGACTTTTGCTGCTGCATCACCGATGACAGAGATTTTACGTCAGGTTTATATTTCGTGACCTTCAGAGATATGCATAAGCTACTACTTTCATCCGTCAGGCTACTCCTATTACGAGACTTAACAAAATTCATCACTGAGAACAAAGATTCACAAGCGTATGTGGATGAAACCAAAACACTGGTCGGATCTAGGAAGGCAGGGAGAGTTAAGGCAGAGGCATAGAAATTGCTCTTCCCCTCTCGTCAATCCATGTCTATGGTCTTTAAGATAACTTGTTATGTAAAATTATTTATTTATCTAAGATGCACCTACACTGAATTTATCTGAAAAATAAAAAAGTCGATATTAAGAAAAAAATTGTAAATGGAAGATTATAAGAGAGGGTTTCGAGTGCCAGCAAAAGTTACTGGCGTGCCATGTTTGGCACGCGTGCCATGTTTGGCACGCGTGCCATGTTTGGCACGCGTGCCAGGGGTTGCCCACCCCTGGTCTAGAGCTTGAGACAGCAGAAAGCAGGAAAGAGCTAACTAGGTAATTGACTTTGAGTAAACTCAGCCTGGTTGTGTTTCTTTTCTTTCACATCTTTTCTTGTGCTGTACATAAAAATGTTTGGACCAGATACTGGTGTGGAGATAAAAGAGTCAGATTACTCCGCCATAGGGAATATGATAAATAGCATAGTGACCTCAATTAGGTGAAGTTGTAAACAGGCTAGATTTATGATCTCTTCCGGTCATCAGGAAAGCCATTTATGCCTTGGTGAAACCCTGGCTGAACAGATTGTTTCTGAAGAGATACATGTTATAATTTGTAGGGTGTGTGTGTGATGGTAATAATGGTATTGATAATAAATTTTCAGCTAAAATGTTAGGCTCTATGATAATAACTAGGAATGAAGATAGAACATTTTGAAAATACTTAAAGGTAGTGAGAAAATACATTTCTCTATAAAAATATGTTCTGTTTTGTACCATTTCTAGAGTACATCCTCAAATAATTATAAACAAGTAGATTTTATCTCGATTTTAAAAGATGATAAACAGTAACCCTTATAAAATACATATTGTGCACTAGTGTATAATTTCTGTATTTCTGTAGTGATCACATCTTTCACCTCTAAAAATGTTCTCTTTTAGTAATTCCTTCTTTTATGTCCTTAGGCAACACTAACCTGCTTTCTGTCACTATAGGTTAGTTTGCATTTTCTTTAATTTTCTATAAATGTAATCGTGTATATACTCTTCTGGGGGGCGGGTCTATTGTCTTGCAGTCAGCTTGCTTATGAGATGCATCCATGTACATCCCTTTTCATTGCTGAGTAATATTTCATTGTGTTCATATTCTGCTATTAGTTCACCTTTGGCAGACATGTGAGGTTCCATGTTCTGGCTGTTGTAAAGCTGCTTTGTCCATTCCTGAACACCTCTCTGTAGACATAAGCTCTCACTTCTCATGCATGCTTTAAGGTGTAGGAGGGAATCAGTGGGTAAGTTTAACTTAACGCCAAACTGTTTTAAACTGATTGTATCTTTGCTAAGAGTTCTGATGGCTCCACATCCCAGCTAGCCTTGACGTGGTTAGTTATTGGAAGGGGGTTCTCTCTTCCTGCAACCGTGCAGAGAGAGAGAACTCGGGGGTTGATGAAATCTTGATTAGAACGCGACGAGGTTTAAGGAAAAATGAAAAAACACAAGACTGAGACAGAAATAGAGTGAAAGCTGGGCCTGCGTGTGGCGTCTGCCCTCTGATGGAGGGACAGACGCAGAGAGAAGGAGCGCGCGCCAGCACCGGAAGGAGTTTATTAAATACTCAAATAACAGGAAGTTACATCACATCTTGGTGGGCCTTGAGTTCCTGGCGACATCATGAGATTCACCCCCTTAACACTGGGCGGGAAGGGCAAACTGAGTGGCGTCCCAATCTCTTGATTAGGTCCACCCTGGGCGTGGCTCTGCCTTTGCTCTGAGTTTCAGCCACATATTTAAAGATGCCCAGTGTTTCCTAGCGGCCCTCAACAGTTAGTCTTTTTCATTTAGACCATAGCAGGTATCTCATGGTGGCCCTTTATGGTTTTAATTTGTGTTTCCTAATAACTAATTATGTTGACACGTTTTCATGTGCTTATTTACCATCTGATCTTTTCTTTCTTCTTTTGCTTATTCCCTTCACCATTTTTATATTTTCCTTATAAGTTATTTTCGTTTCATAGCTTTTACAAACCATTTTTAAATTTCGTTGTTTGATTTATTGAATTGTGCGGGCTCATTATTCTAGATTCAGATATATGTTTTCAAAGTCATTTGAAGAGCAGACTTACTAATTTTGATGAAACCCAATTATTTTTTTAAATAAGTTTCACTTTTTGTGTCATATTTAAGAAATCTTTGCCAAATCCAGCATTACTAAGGTTTTCTCAGACCTTTACTTCCAGTTTTATAGTTTTACTTCCTATAGTTCTTTAGTCTATTTTGAGTTAATACCTGTATACCAATTTGTAAGGGTGAGGCAATTTTTTATTACTTACGGCTATTTAATTTTTCCAGCACCATTTATTGAAGAGATGATTCTCCCCTCACTGAGTTGCCTTGACATTTCTGTTGAAAATCGATGAACTGTATGTATGTCACTCTGTTTCTAGACTTGTTTTGTTCTGTTGACCTATTTGTCTTTTTTTACATGGGTACTGCTGTCTTAATGCAGCTTTAGAATGTCTTGAAATCAGAGTATAACACTTGTAACTTTGTTCATTCTCAAAGTTATTTTGGCAATTCTAGGTCCTTTGCGTTTCTATATAAATTTCAGAATCATCTTGTCAATTTCTACAGAAAACCTGCTGGAATTTTTATTGGGATGTATTGAATCTATAGATAAACTTGGGGTAAACTGATGTTTTAACAATATTGAATTAAGTATTCTAATCCTTGAACATGGTATAGCTCTCCATTTATGTAAGTCTTCTCTCAGCATTGTTTTGTGGTTTTCAAGCCTTGCATATCTTTTGTAAAATTTATCTGAAAGTGCTTAACAATTTTTATGCTAAGTGAATGTTACTGCTTTAAGTTTCACAATTTCTGGTTGTAGCTGATGTATAGAAATAGTTATTTTTGTATATTTTGTATACTGCAACTTTGCTAAACTTAGCTATTCTATTAGCTGTTTTTTTCTTTGTAGTTTTTCTAGATTTTTTCTCAGAGATGATCTTGTATGTGAATGAAGGTAGTTTTACCTTTCTAATTTGGACGCTTTTTTTTTGTTTTTTACTTGCCTATTGCACTGGCTAACCCTTTCATCACAGTGTTGAATGGAAGTTGTAAGAGTGAACATCCTTATGTTGTTTCTGATTTTTAAGGGAGGCTTTTACTATTAAGTTTGGTATAAGCTGTAGGTTTGGGTTTTTTTGGGGGGGTAGATTGAGGAAGTTCCTTTCTATCCTGGTTTGCTGAGACTTTTTATTAAGGAATAGATGTTGGACTTTGTCAAAAACATTTTTCCTCCTACATTAAGATACTTTTATGGTTTTTCATATTAAATGATGAATTACATTTGTTGATTTGTAGAATTATAAACCAACTTGGCATTCCTGGGGTAAACCTCACTTTGTCATGATGTATTCTCATAGCAGTAATCCATGTTGGATATGTTTGGTGGAATTCACCAATGGAGCCATCTGGGCCTAGATAGATTTTAACTATAAATTAAATTTCTTTAAAATGCATAGGAATACTCAAATTACTCATTTCTTTTTGAGTGAACTTTGGCAGTTTGTGCCTCTCAAGGAATGTAGGACTTTGGCCATTCATTGAAATAAAGTTGTTCATAATATGCTCATACCATCCTTTTTAGTATCTGTAGAAATGTCACCTCTTTTATTCTTCAGTGGTAATGCATTTCTTCTCTTTTTCCTGATGAGTTTGGCTTACCAGGATTTTATTGATCTCAACAGCTTTTGATTTCACTGAGTTTTCTTCGTTTCACCTTTGTATTCTTTTGATTTCTTGTCTGATCTTTACTATTTACTTTTTTTGTTTAAATGTTATTTGTTCTTCTCTCTATAGTTACTTACTTAAGGTATAAATTGAGATCACGGATTTGAGAACTTTGTTTTTCAGGTTATATATTGGGTAATTTCCCTCTCAAGTACTATTTTTGTTACAACCCATAAAGTTAGGTAATTTTGTGTTTTCATTTTCATTCGATTCAAAATACTTCCTAATTTTCCCTTTAATTTATTTTGACTCATACATTATAGTCACGTGCTGCCTAAGGACCAGGATACAGTCTGAGAAATGTGTCTTTAGTGATTTCTTCGTTATGCAAACATCATGGAGTGCACTTACCCAAACCTAAGTGGTGTAGCTACTACTGTAATTGTATACACTGGTACACAACTGGCAGTGGAGTAGGTATGTTTATACCAGCATCACCAAAAAGCACATGAGTAATGTGTTGTGCTGCACCGTTAAGACTTCTGTGACATCACTAGGCTGTAGGAATTTTCAGCTCTATTACAGTCTTATGGGGTCACCATCATATATGTGGCCTGACTTTGACCAAGATGTCATTATGTGGTGCATGACTATATTTAGAATTATGTTATTTAGTTTGAGAGTATGTGTGGACTTTCCAGATAACTTTCTGTTTTAACATCTAATTATGCCAGTTTTGTTATTAGGTGCATAAACATTTAGAATTCCTCAGTGGAGTCTTTCGTCATTATGAAATGTCCCTGGTAATTTTATTGTTCTGATATCTACTTTGTCATAAAATAATGTAGCCACTCCTGCTTTTTTTGCTTGTTTGACTTGGGTTAGCATGGCTTACCTTTTCCCATTTTTTGTGTCTGTGTTTGAAATGGGTTTCTAATATATAGTTTACATATACTACATATAGTTGCATTTTGTTTTTCTAATCACATAGTCTTTGCATTTAAATTGTGGTAGGACTATTTACATTTAATGTGATTACTGATATGATTGGTTTTAAATCTACTCTTTTGCTATTTTTTATTTTTCCTACCCATTCTTTGTTCCCTCTTTTCTGCTTTCGTTTGGATTGAGTATTTTTTTTAATCCCATATATGTTTTTTCTTAACTTCTTAGCTATAACTCTTGGTTGTTATATAGTTGTTGCTTTTGTATATATCTTTAACTTACCACAATTTTCCTTCAAGTGATATTCTACTTCTTTACATATAGCATAAGAACCTTAGAGTAGTATGCTGCACCTTTCCTACACCAAGCCTTCACAAAATTTTAAAAATATTTTTATTGATTTTTAGAGAGGAAGGGAGAGATAGAGACATCACTGACTGGCTGCCTCCTGCACGCTCCTACTGGGGATCAAGTCCGCAACCAGAGCATGTGCCCTGACCGGGAGTCTTGGTTCCTGGGTGGATGGATGCTCAGCCTCTGAGCCACCCTGGCTGGGCTGCACCAAGCTTTTGTGGTGTTACTGGCATGTACTTACTCACACGCATGTTGTAGTCCCCCACAAATTAACAAATTAAGTTTGGTATAAGCTGTAGTCAGTTATCTTTTAAAGGGATTTCAAAACATAATGAGAGAAGTCTTTTATATTTTCCCACATATTTACTTGCCATTTTTGGTGTTCTTCATTCCTTTGTTATGGATCCAAATTTCCCTGTGGTAGGTGATTGGTTATTTTGTGTCTGTGTTTTATGTCTAACAAGTTTTTACTTTGCCCTTCAGTTAACAGCTTTATTAAAATACAATTCACATATTATTTAGTTCATCCATTTAGAGTATGTAATTCACTGGTGTTTCGTTATTCAGAGTTGTGACATCGTCACATTCCATCAACCCTAAAGAAACCCCATACTTTTTAGCTGTTACCCTCCAGGTACCCCAACTCCTTCCGCACACATCATCCCCAGTCCTAAGAAACCACTAATATACTTTTTGTCTCTAAAGATCTGCCTATTCGGGATATTCCATAGAAATGGAATCATGTCATATGTAGTCTTTTGTGATTGGCTTCTTTCACTAGTATAATGTTTCCCAGTCTGTGATTTGGTTTGCTTGATAAGTAAACTCTCATTTGCTACAAGGGGCCTTGGGGTGAACTTGCTCTATTAATATATTTATGTTTTTCTTCCCACCTGATTCTCTCAGTGGGAAGTATGTGTGTGGGTGCTTTGGCAGAAGTGGATGCTTCATTTGTTTTTATCCTTTGTGAAGCTTATCTGATTGATTGTACATTTCTATGCATTTGAAACATTATCTCCTAATGTGGGACATCAAGTCACTTTGTCTTGCAGTGTGGAGGTTTGATGAAGCTGGTTATATGAGGTTCTCAGAAGGTTCTTAGAAGTGCATGATGAAACAGGAGCTTTTGAATGGAAAATTAAAATGTTAAAATATTTTAGAGAAAACACTTAATTTTTGAGAATTTTTAAAGTCTGATTTATTGAGGAATTTAAATAGAGTAAAATTAACCCTTTTCGGTATGCCGGTCTGTGAATTTTGGTAAACTTTTGTAATTAAAATAAAAAAGAATATTTTTATTTTCTTAAAAAGTGCCATTTTGCTTTCTCATCAGCAGTGTAGGAAGTCCAGTTTCTGTGCAGCCTCCTCAGTATTTGGTATTGCCAGTTGTTTTGCCTTTAGTAGCCAGTCTAGTAGATGGTATCCCATTGTAATTTTAATTGGCATGTCCCTAGTGAGTAATAATAACCCTCTTTATGTGCTTATATAAGTCTCCCATATAGCTTTTGTTGAAGTGACTTCAAATTGGCCCATTTTAAAATTGTGTTGTTTATGTTCTGGATAACAGTTCTTTATCAGATGTATTTTGTAAATGTTTTCTTCAGTGTGTTTTAGGGGTGGGGGAAATTGGAGGAAGGTGGTCAAAAGGTATAACCTTTCAGTTCTAAAAGAAATAAGTATTAAGGATGTAATGTACAACATGATGATTATAGTTAACCCTGCTGTATGGCGTATAGGAAAGTTATGAAAGTAGATCCAGATAATTTTTTTGTAGCTATATGAGAAGATAGAAGTTAACTATTGTAGTCACTTTACAAACTCACTGTCATGCTGCGAGTTTGAGGTTTTATAATTAGATGTATGGTCTGTTTTGAATTAATTCTTTATGGAGATAGGTATGGATTGGGGTTCTTTTTTGGATTATGGGTCTTAATTTTTATATGGATATCCCAGGTTTATTGTTTGTTTGTTGTGTTTTTTTTTGCGCCATTTGTTGAAAAAGTCTTTTCTCTATTGAACTGCATTGGAGTCTTTGTTGAAAATCAGTGCCTGTATATGTGTGGATATGTTTTGGACTGTGTCAATGTAAGAAACATTCAAACCTGTAAAGAATTTTTGTGAGTTTATTTGAGTTTAACTGTTGACAATTGCTTGCTGGGATTGAGATAATGCTCCCGAGAAAGGTAGTTTTGCGCCTTATTTTATACATTAGAATAAAAAGAGGAGATGTAACTGGGTTACAATAAATCCGTTGGTGATGGATTAGGGAGGCAGGAGAAAGCAAAGGGGGGCAACTTCCCCTCTGGGATTAGATAAAAAGTAAAATGATAGACACATACTTTAAAAAAAAATGTTTTCATTGATTTCAGAGAGAAAGGGAGAGGCAGAGATGGAAACAACAATGATGAGAGAGAATCATCAATAGACTGCCTCCTACATGGCCCCTAGTGGGGATGGAGCCCTGACTGGAATTGAACCTTAACTTCCTGGTTCATAGGGTGATGCTCAATCACTGAGCCACACAGGCCAGGCTAGACACATACTTCTTTTACACAGGTGGTTATAGGATAGTTAACAGTCAATAATTCATTCATTCAATGACAATGAGGGGATTTGTGGTCTCCGCAGGGAGCCTGTGCTATGAGGGTTGGGAAAGGGGAAATGACTCTGACATTCCAAGGAGATGTGATTGTAGATGCAAAAGACAGCAGACAGGCTCAGTTATGGCAAAGATTGACCTTTGTCAGGGAAGATGCCCGCCTAGGACATGACGACCCACCATGAGCTGCTTTTAGTTGAAAAGTTTTCATTTCAGACCATCCTTCGTGGTGACTGTAGGTCTGAGTTTGCAAGACCACCACGCAGGCCTCCCCTGAGCCTGTCAGGTGAGCACGTGGCCCCTTCTGGTCCACAGCTGTATTGTTCCATTGAGTCTAGGTGTCTGCCAGTGCACACAGAATACTGTAAGCAGCCAACATAAATCATGAATTCAGGTAGTGCCAGTCCTTCAACTTGGTATTTCTTTTTCAAAATTGTTTTGACTATACTAGGTCCTCTGTTTGTTTGTTTTTTTTTTTTCCTAGTAAGTTTTAGAATTAACTTGTCAACTTCTACGAAACTTGCTGGGATTTTGATGGGATTGCATTTAATCTATAGATCAGAACTGTTCAGTAGCAATATAACTTTCTGTAATGGTGCTTATGTTTTGTATTTATACTGTCCAGTATATGGTAGTTATTAACAACATGTGTCTGTTGACTACTTAAAATGTGGATAGTGAGACTAAGGAAGTTAACTTTAAATTTTATTTGATTTTAATTAATTTAAATTCAGATGTATCAATTTTGGGAATTGATTTCTTAACAATTTTGAGTCTTCCAATTCTCAAACATAGTACGTCTTTTCATATGCTAATTTAAATCCTTCTGTATTAACTGTTTTCAGATTGTTGAAAGGGTTTAATCTTCTGGGCATACTTCCCTGAGTTATAATTTGAACTTTGTCCTTTCTTTTGATTGTTTTATAGTCTCATCTCATGTTTTCTATCTTTTGTCTTTAGTTGTCTGTTTAGTTTAGGGTGCAAAAGACTATATAGTAGGTGCCCATCTTAATTTTCTTTGTATAATTATAACTATCAGACAGTGTTATGGGTCCTTTAGAGCTGCTTCTTTTTCTTTGAAATGGAGACCCCCCCCCATTTACCTTGACTCCCAGCCCTCCTCCTCTTGGGGTTCACTCCATTGAAGTCTTGCTGGGTGTCATCAGTCAGTCACCATATTCAAGGGATTGAACTTTGCAGGATTTAAGTGGGGACAGTAGATGAAGATGAACTCTGGCTCCTAAAAGACTGAGTATAAAGAGAATGACAGTTTCTCGTGGTAGTTCTTTCCACTAACCAGATGCTCAGGTATCCTGTTAAATGTACTTTTGTGTGTCACAGTACTAAGAACTCAGGTTAGTGACTAGGGAGCTAAGAACCCAGGTTAGTGACTAGGGTGCTAAGAACCTAGGTTAGTATTAGGGTGTGAAGAACCCAGGTTAGTGACTTGCTTGGTAATGAAAAGTGTGCTGATTGTGTGTCTTAGAGTCTTGAAGGTTCTATACCACACTGGAGAAAACACTTTTCTGATTGATGAGATTTGTATTGTGTTGTGTGAAAGTTTTTAATCTACCTCCAGTGATTGTTTTTATGGCTTGGTATAGAAGTCATAAGTGTTGAATATCTTTACTACTTTTTTTCTGTGGTATTTAGGGAACAATAGTTAATGATTGATTTTGATCACAAATTTTGTTAGGTCTGCTTTACAGGAAAAGATTTATGACCCATAAAAAGAATGATATATTGCAAGACAAATATAATTTAGCCTCAGAATGTTGATATTCCATAGAAGTAGTAGTGCATATGTAGTGTTTTTTTTTAACTCTTTAAAGAACTTTATCTTTTTTAAAAAATATATTTTTATTGATTTCAGAGAGGAAGGGAGAGGGAGAGATATAGAAACATCAATGATGAGAATCATTGATTGGTTGCCTCTTGCACACCCCCACTGGGGATGGAGCCCGCAACCCAGGCATGTACCCTTGACCGGAATCGAACTTTATCTTGAAGCAATTGTAGATTCATATGTAAGAAATACTACAAGAAAATCTCATATACCATAAACCCTTTATCCTGTTTTTCCTAATGGTAGCATCTTACATGATTATAGTGCAGTGTCACATCCAGGGCACTGACAATGATACAATCTGCAAACTTTATCCTGATTCCTCTAGTTTTACTTGGACCTGTGTGTGGAGTTGTGAGGTTGGGAGGTGGAGAATATGAGAATGCATAGCTAGTTTTATGTGATGTTATCGTATGTGTGGTTTGTATAATTCCATATAGCCAAGATACAGAAGGGTCCCATCACAAAAATCCATCTTGCTACTCTTTTATAGCCACAGTCACCTTCATCTCACCTCCCCCTCTACTAGCCTCTCTGGCAGTTGCTAATTTTTCTTCAAGGATGTCATGTAAATGGAATCATACATACAACTTTTGATATTTTTTTCACTTCATAAATCCATTCAAGTTGTGTCTATCAATAGTTTACTCATTTTTATATTACTTTTTTGGTTTGTTTGTTAATCCTCACCCGAGGATACTTTTCCATTGATTTTTTTATTTTTTTTATTTTTTATTTTATTTTATTTTTTTAATATATTTTATTGATTTTTTACAGAGAGGAAGGGAGAGAGATAGAGAGTTAGAAACATCGATGAGAGAGAAACATCGATCAGCTGCCTCCTACACATCTCCTACTGGGGATGTGCCCGCAACCAAGGCACATGCCCTTGACCGGAATCGAACCCGGGACCCTTCAGTCCGCAAGCCGACGCTCTATCCACTGAGCCAAACCGGTTTCGGCATTTTTTTTTTTTTTTACGGACAGTGGAAGAAAGAGGGAAAGACAGAGAGAAACATCGATGTGAAAGAAACACATCTATTGGTTACCTCCTGCATGAGCCCCGACCAGGGCCCGGGCCAGGGAGGAGCCTGCAACTGAGGTATGTGCCCTTGACCAGAATCGAACCCAGGACCCTTTGGTCCGCAGGTCAACACTCTATCCGCTGAGCCACACTGGCCAGGCTTTGCTATTACTTAGTGGTTGGTATACCATGAATGGATGTCACACAGTTCCAAGATTCACCCACAGGACATTTAGGTTTTTTCCAGGTTTTGGCTCTGAACAAATGAAGCTGCTGTAAACATTTGTGTACAGGCTTTTGTGTGAAAACAGGGTGGGACAAAAGTAAGTTTACAGTTGTTCATATGGAAAATAATACAAAATAATAAATAATACAAGAATAAACCATGTCTCACGTGTTCGCCACTGTAAACCTACTTTTGCCCCGCCCTATGTAAGTTTTGTTTCTCTAGAAGAAATGCCAAATGCACAGTTATTGGACAGCACATTGGTTTTTTTGATCCTGCAGGTGAGACTGGAATATGTGTGCTGTGTTGGACATTTCTAAGCAGCAGGCCTTAACATGGGAGCTGCTACCATCTTTAGTTTCCTTTAATCCTAACAGTTTGTTTGAAAACATACTCTATTGTCTATTGGTAAATAAAGAATAAGATATAATATTTTGAAAAATAAATTAGCTTCATTATTAACACTTCTAGAGAATTGGGGTTTTTAAGTTTTTGCTTTGCTTGGCTGACGGTGCTCAGTGGTTTGAGTGTCGACCTATGAACCAGGAAGTCACGGTTCGATTCCCAGTCAGGACACATACTCAGGTTGCAGGCTCGATTGTAGGAGATAGCCGATCAATGATTCTCTCTCACCATTGATGTTTCTATTTCTCTCTCCCTCTCCCTTCCTCTCTGAAATCAATTTTTAAAAAGTTTTCACTTTTAACAGCGAATTAAATAATTTATTATACAATTCTCCTATCAGATAATTCAGTGAGTTTCAGTGAACTTACACAGTCACACAGTCATCACCATAGCCCAGTTGTAGAACCCAACACTTCAGAACATTCTTTTGTGCCTGTTTGCAGCCAGTCCTCACTGCAGGCAGCCAGCCATTGATCTCCTGGTAGTCTCTAGAAATTGCATGTCTGGCTTCTCTCAGTTAACACAACTGTTTTTGAAGTCTGTCCACCTTCTTACATTATTTCTGTGTAGTGTTTCTTTGCATGGGTAAACCACATTTTCTGTATTTACCTGTTAGGGGTTAGGATTGTTTCTGATTTGTGGATGTTATGAATAATGCTGCTGTAAACATTTGTGTGGACATGTGTTTTTAGGTAGATAACCTAGGCGTGGATTGCTGATTTATATGGTTAACCCTTTAGAAAACGTCAAACTGTTTCCAAAGTGGTTTTATTTTTTATATTAAACACCAGCAATATATGAGGGTTCCAGTTTCTTCCGTTCCTCACCAACACCTGGTATTGTCTTCTTGCTACAGCCCTGTCAGTGGGTATATTGTGGAGCCTCTTAGTGGTTGTAATTTGCATTTCTCAAGTGGCTAATGATGTCCAGCATCTCTTGTGCTTATTAGCCATCTGTATATCTTCTTAGTCAATTGTTCATTATTTTGTTCATTTTTAAAATTGGGTTGTTTGCCTTTTAAGAGTTGCAAGAGTTCCTTCTCTATTCTGGCTATATGCCCTTTATCAATATACTGAGTGGCCAGATTATTATGACCACACATCAGTACTTCGTTGGGCCACCTTTTGCCTTCAATACTGCGGCGATTCTTCTTGGCATTGACTCCACTAGATGTTGAAAAGGTGAAGCGAGGCATCTGACACCATGCCTGATGAATAGCACTGTCCAGTTCTGTGAGATTTTATGGTTGTGGAACCAGCTGTCTGATGGCTCTTTTAACTTTGTCCCACAAATGCTCAATTGGATTGAAATCTGGTGATTTTGGGGGCCACCTAAGCAAGGTAAAGTCTCCCTCATGTTCTTGAAACCACTCCTTCACAATATGAGCATGGTGGCATGGCGCCTTGTCTTGTTGGAAGAAGCCATCTCCATTGGGATACGCCATCCACATGATAGGATGAACTTGATCAGCAACAATACTTAGGTATGTTGTGCTATTCAGATGTTCCACACGAATTAAAGGGTCCAAATCATGCCAGGAAAACATGCCCCAAACCATAGCACTGCCCCCACCAGCTTGAAGGGTGGTACTCATGCATGTGGGGTGCATACTTTCATGTTGTTTCCCCAAAATTCTCACTCTGCCATCTGCATGATGCAACTGGAAACGTGATTCATCGGACCACATGACTTTTTTCCAATGCTCGACTGTCCAATCCTTGTGTTCCTGTGCGAATTGGAGACGTTTTATCTTGGTAACTGCAGACAGCAAAGGTGTTCGAACAGGCCTTCGGCTTCCATATCCCATACGATGCAGTGTACGGCTAATGTGCCTACAAACGTCAGGTGGTCATAATAATCTGGCCACTCAGTGTATATGTGTCTTTTAATTTTCTTATTGATGTTTTTTGAAGACCAAAAGTTTTAAATTTTGATAAACTTGCAATTTATCCTTTTGTTCTTCTTATCGAAGACTTTTTTTTAAAGAAGGCTGCTGTACCAGTGAGAGAATGGTGTATATGTCTTATGAGGTGAGCCTTTACTAGTCTGTTTCTAAAATGTTATTGGGTTGCTGCCTTAATTCTTGTTTTTTAGTGTTCTTACCTCCAAAATGAAAAAAACAGGTAATATTATCTATTTTTTTTGTCCCCAAACTTCTGAATGTATTATAAATCTTGTGTGAAATGTTGTGGTTTTCATCATACTACTTTATATTGAAAAAGCAAGAAATACTTTCATCCCAGACCTGTTCAGGACATTTTCTTGAAGGGCAAGTAATAAAGCTTGATTGAGATGCAGTATGTTTTTTTTGTGTGTGAGAAAGCTAGCACGGAGTGCCGTCAGGTCATCATGAGAAATGCAGGCTAGTGGGGAACAAGTGTCTCTATTGGAGCTCTGTTGTCATTCAGTTTAGAACTCGGAGAGAAGAATAAAAAGACTAATTTTTCCCTTCATAACTTTTTAATGTAGACTTGATTGTTGCAGCAAACTTTTTAAAAATTGCCACTTGGAGGTCAATTACAGCACTAATTTTGGCTTGAGAGATGTCAAAAAATATTTTTAATATATTTTTTATTGATTTCAGAGAGGAAGGGAGAGGGAGAAATAGAAACATTAATGATGAGAATCATTAGTTGGCTGCCTCCTGCACGCCCCCTATTGGGGATCCAGCCGGCAACCTGGGCATGTGCCCTGACTGGGAATTGAACCATAACCTCCTGGTCCATAGGTCGATGTTAACCATGGAGCCACACTGGCTGGGTAAGAGATGTCAAAGTTTTGTGATAATTTTTCCTCCCTTCATACCTGCATATCTCAATTCTGTCTTTATTTGTCATCGGCTCACTATTACTAGATTATCAAAGTACAAGCTAGATCTTGAGTAAAACTTTTTAAAAAATGGGGAAACTCTGATCCAGGAAGAAATGGTAACTGGACACTTAATTATGGCATCAGGGTTAGATTTCTTGCCCAGTTGTCTTTGTATGCAAAAGGCAACACAGTGATAACAGGTAATTGAGTGTGAGCATCTCAGGTGGGTACAAATTACATGATGGAGCGCTTTCCCCCCATCAGCTTAACCCTGCTCTGCAGCCGTCTTTTATGAGTCTCCCCTGCACAGTCCAGTCCTGACTCTGGGGCAGCGTGCAGCCATGTATGGACTGCAGGCCAAATCAGTGACTGATGAGGAGGGTCAGAAAGTAGAGCGGCCTGAGGTCAGTTCTCAGGTAAGACGCAATGGCGTGAACTAAGTAGTGTAAACTTCCTCCTAATTCATGTGCCTGTTGTGTCCTGCAGAAGCTACAACTGTTTCTTACTAAGAAGTCAAAGGACATAGCTAAATTTGGAGACAAGATTGGGGATGCGGGGGGCTGGTAAAAGGAATTGTGGTGTTGCTTCACTGAAAAGCTTCTTACTTGAGAGAATTCTGTGAAGAAGAAAGTGTGTGTGGCCTGTGGCATTCCCATCAGAGAATAGCTGTGCCTTTTTGCAAGGCGTCTCCTTTGTTCTTCATTGAACACAATTATGTGGAGGCTTCTAGCTGTGGGAACGAACGCCTGCTTGTGCAGACATTTAACTTCATACAGTTTTTTTGTTGTTGTTGTTTTTACATCATAGCTGATGCCTCGAAATGAAAATATGGGAAACTGTTGTAATATGCATGCTATAATCTTTTAAACACTACTCTCTTGGAGTTTTGTCGGAACCGGATTTCAATAAGGGCTTTCAGGCCTTCTCTGGTGGGGTCCTGCGGAGTTAACCATGAGCTTCTGCTGCGCTGCAGGTGCAGGCAGTCTGGTCCTGTCCTCCTCCCAACCGCACTAGGCAGTGGAGTGGCTAGCCCTTGCAGACGATTGAAGAAATGGGGGCATTCAACCAGCAGGTGACTGGATGGAACTGACGATTTTGGTCTCGCTGGCTACATTTTTACTGTCTGATTGAAGTAGGTCCATATCTTTGGGACCTAATTGAGGTTGTTTGGGGAAGGACTTTTTAATTTACCAGGAAACTTGACCAGATCTCTAGGCTGCCCTACTCCATTTAAGCATAAATATGTATAAAAAGGTAAATGTGCCAACAAGTAACCTCATTTGGTGCAATATAGGAAAATGTGTTAGATTATGTCATCTCTTATTCACATCAGCAGCCTCAACCTCCTCCCATCCCCCGCAGATTTTGGCCTTTAAAGCACAAAACAAAACAAAACAAAAAACATTTATAGTCCTGGTCACCTAAGAAATGGTTCCATGGGACATGGGAGATCATCTTTTTACATTAGCTTCACTGGTTTACTAGAGACAAATATGGAGATGGCTTCTCATCACAGGCCTACACATTGGCTGCACCATCCTTAATTTTTGTGTTTGTTGGTCTAGAATTTGTCATCTGGACTAAATGATTTCTCATTTTCCTTAAATACAGAATGTACTGGGTTTATATATTCTGAGGTGTCTATATATTTTGAAGTTTTTGAATAGATCAGAGCAATAACCACTGCTACAACCTGCAGCCCAGTGAAAGTAAGTCACTTTGGCTTGAGCCACGTAAATTCAAACTTCATTTATTCCTTCTGGTGAAGCAAAGGTGCTATTAAGGTTGAATTTGTAAAATATCTTATTACAGAAACCTCAAAGATGGAATTTGTATTTTAAGCTTTAATTTAAAAAATATTACTATAAAATTGCCTATATGTAAGTTAATGTTCTTAGCACATTAGATGACATTTCTCCTGACTAGTAATCAGTTTCTCACTGCCTAGGACATCCACATCAATAACAGAGTAAGCAAATTTAAAGGTATTTCAGACCTTAAAAAGTCAACATGGAAACACAACCAGATAAGCCTAGTTATTACAGTGCATGGTCACATGAGTATATATGCGGAGTCTGTGAAGCATACAGTGTAGAGCTCTTTCCCCCATCTTTGCTATTGCTGTTGATTACTCCAGCATGAAGTCCTTTTGTTTTGAAGTGAGCTGTGTCAGTTGAAAAGAGGACAAGCAGGGAACCGCAATGGAGAGTCAGGAGCCTCTCGAGCTCGGTGCTGCCTGTGCCTGAGCACCACCTGTGACAAGGCTTGCCACCTAACCCTCCCCTGGCTTCTGCTTTCTAATCAATACAATGAAAGGCTTATCCTTACCAGACCTCAGCAGTGCCTCCCAGCTTAAATCCTCTAATTTGTGGGCTGTACTTTTTTTTTTTTAATAAAGTTTTGTTTTAAATAAATACACCATCTGAGATAATTAGCGCATATCTCACTGTCTTTTCTCCTTCCACCTCTTCGAGAAAAATATAACAGCCATGGAAATTCCTTATTTACTAGCTGTCATACAAGGGCACAGAGCTCACATTGAGTTCCATATATTGTCAACAGATGGTCATTAGGGCCAATTCAGTGCCAATAGGAATTCCTAATTTGGGGTGTGTAAAGGAGGGAACTTTATGCAGTACAAACAGCTCAATTAGTAAGACTGCAGGACTAGGGAACAGCATGGCTCTGAGGTGGCCCTGGGGCTAGATAGCTCTGCTTCCTTCCTTTCTGCTCTGTTGCCAGAGAAATGCAGGCCTCAGTCTTATGTGGAAAGGGAAAGTGTCGTCGTCCCCCCCCCCCCCCCCCCCCCCCCCCCCCCGGGCTAGAGGGGAACTGACTTATAAAGAGAAGTCCCTGCCCCTGGTCCCTGATTGGTCCAAATCTTCATAGTTTGTTTTGATCCAAAAATCACTGTCCTAACTGGTTAATGAATGAGTTAATTCGGAGGGGGGGGCGGGGTAATAGCTGCAAATCGCCTATTGTACAAGGAAAGTCTATAGCCTATTGGTTGAAATAGGATTCCAGGAACTCTTACAGGTTGGCTCAGGTGGCAAGAACACGGTGCAGGAGGCTTCTCCCGCAGTGCAGTTTGTGTGAGAGGACTCTGTTTAGCATTGGCTGCTGGGCTGTTTATATATTTGAGCCCAGTTAGCCAGCAGGAGCCCTTCTCAAGAGTGCATTTATTCTTGGGATCAATAATGTTTTGTGTTCAGTACTAAGATAACGGCAAAGACAGTGTTCTTCAACCTAAAAGCCTTTCTTAACCGGTTTTGAGAGAAGTAAGCTCTATTGCTCTAAGTTTTCCAACGGAGATAGTGAATTACCTTCCCCTCTGTGGACCTAGAAGAGCACAGTGATACAGTCCATTCTCTTGTGAATTTAGAAATGCAAAACAAACTGGTAACATAGATGTTCTTTGTACTTGACACCCCCCCCCCCCACAATCCAATATGCGCGCCCCCCCCACCCCCTCCCCACCCCCAAATACTTAGTGAACACTTACAGTCCTTTCTTTCACTAGTGATACTGTGCCTTACAGGTATTTTTCCCCCTAGGGATGTTCCCTTTGTTCACCTGGTTGATTGACGACTCCCTCAGTCTTTTTGTTTACTCATCTCTCAGGGCAGAGTTGGTATTCACTCTTTTGTGCCACAACACCTGGCCTCATAGCCATCATCTTCCATATTAAAATTGTCTCCCGCTTCTGATCTTACTTGTCCCCAGAGGACAGGGACTATTGGGCTTGTCACTGTCGACTGTGTATTGGTTGAATATTGAATGATTCATTTATACCCTCTTGCTGTGTAGTGGTAGACACTTATAGTAAGGGTTTCTATAGTAACAGCAGCAGTGTATCTGGGCACCAAACAGCAGCACACCTTGGTCTCATGGAGATAGAAATACAGTCTTGGCTTCATTAACAGAACACTCAAATGAGTTGAACCCATAACTACTACTACTGGGATAAAGACATTTAAACATGTCCTGAGTGCATACTTTCTTTCTGATTGGTGTTTCAGGATTCTTAGGATATATTCCCAGAAATGGGATTGCTGGTCCAATGGAAGTTCCATTTTTAATTTTTTGAGGAACCTCCATACTGTTTTCCATAATGGCTGCTCCCGTCTGCATTTCCACCAGCAGTGTACTAGGGCCCCTTTTCTCCACCTCCTTGCCAAAATTATCATTTGTTGATGGTAGCCATTCTGACAGTGTGAGATGATACATCATTGTAGTTTTAATTTACATCTCTGATGATCAGTGACGTTAAGCATTTCTTCATATGTCTGTTGGCCTTCTATATGTCCACTTTGGAGAATTGTCTATTCAGGTCCTTTGCCCACTTATTGATTGGATTGTTTGTCTTTGTTGAATTTAATGAGTTCTTTATATATTTTGGAAATTAATCCCTTATCAAATGTTCCCCCATACAGTGGATTCACTTTTCATTTTGTTGATGGTTTCTTTTGCTGTGTAAAAGGTTTTTTAGATATATGCACCCCTGTGCTCATAGCAGCATTATTTACAATAGCCAAGATCTGGAAACGGCCCAAGTGCCCATCAATAGTAGATGAGTGAATTAAAACAATGATACACAGTGGAATACTATGCAGTTGTAAAAAGGAACTCTTACATTATGCAACAGCATGGATGTACCTGGAGCTTATTATGCTAAGTGATATAAGTCAGTCAGAGAAAGACAAATACCATATGATCTCACCTATAGGTGGAATCTAAATGAACAACCTAAACTGATGGACGAAATAGGACCAGAGGTATGGATACATGGAACTGACAGATTTCAGAGGGGAAGAAGGGAGGTGACAGGAAGAGATTAGCTAAAGAACATATATGTGTGTATGTCTAGCCCATGGACACAGACAATAGTGTGGTGAAGGCCTGGTGGGGGGTGGAGGTGGGCAAAAGGAGGGAAAATGGGAGACATCTGTAATGGTGTCAACAATAATTAAATAAGTAAGTAAATAAGTAAATGAAATAAGACATGTCCTGAGTGATGTAAGGCAATAACCAAATACTGACATGTATTTAGTGGCAGAGAACAAGTCAGTGGAGTCTTTTAACAAATGGATGGATGGGATGATTGACTTAGATTAGATTAGATGGATAGATAGGGCTTCAAAGGGAGTATGTACCTGGAAGACTAAAATGAGATTGCCTTCATTGTCAGTAGTCAGAAGGTTTTAAAGGTCAATACCATCTCTGGGCCTCTCATAGTTTTCTTACTTGGGAAATGGTTGTTTTTGAGAGAATTGCTTGAGAGTGTATGAGCAACTGTGTTGAAAGGAGAAAGCAACAAAATAGAACTTTGAAGTGTAGGGAAACCAAACAAATTCTAGGTTTCTAGCTATCTCTCTTGTCATTCAGTCAGGTTAATAAATATAGTGGATGTTTACAAAAGATTTCTTTTTTAAAAAAATCTTTGTTGTTCAGATTATTACAGTTGTTCCTTTTTTCCCCTCATAGCTCCCCTCCACCCGGTTCCCGCCCCACCCTCTGCCCTCCCCCCCCGCCCCCACCACTGCCCTCATCCATAGGTGTACGATTTTTGTTCAGTCTCTTCCCACACCCCCACACCCCTTTCCCCCTGAGAATTTTCAGTCCACTCCCTTTCTATGCCCCTAATTCTATTATATTCACCAGTTTATTCTGTTCATCAGGTTATTTATTCACTTGATTTTTAGATTCACTTGTTGATAGATATGTATTTGTTGTTCATAATTTGTATCTCTACCTTTTTCTTCTTCTTCCTCTTCTTTTTTTTTTTTTTTTTTTTTATAATTTTTATTTCTTAAAGTATTACAAAGAGTATTACATATGTCTCCTTTTTCCCCCCCATGACATTCCCCCAGCCCCTACCCCCCGCCCCCCCCCCCCCCGCCCCGTGTCTTGTGTCCATTGGTTAATCTTATATGCATGCATATAAGTCCTTCAGTTGGTCTCTTAATCCCCCCCCCAACCCTCCCCAGGCTCCCCATTGTAGTTTAACATTCTGTTCAATGTTGCTCTGCTTCTGTATCTACACCTGTTCATCAGTCCATACTGGTCCCCTTTATTTGTCCCAACCTCACTGGAGTAGTCTCAACCTCACCAGGGCCGTCTGAGCCTCACCAGGGCCATTTCAACCTCACCGGGGTCGTCCCTACCTCACGGGGGCCGTTTCAACCTCACCGGGGTCGTCCCTACCACGCCGGGGCCGTTTCGACCTGACGAGTCGTCCCTACCTCACGGGGGCCGTTTCAACCTGACCGGGGTTGTCCCTACCACGCCGGGGCCGTTTCGACCTGACTGGGGTCGTCCCTACCTCACGGGGGCTGTTTCAACCTCACCGGGGTCGTCCCTACCTCACGGGGGCCGTTTCAACCTGACCGGGGTTGTCCCTACCACGCCGGGGCCGTTTCCTTCTTCCTCTTCTTAAAGAATACCTTTCAGCATTTCATATAATACTGGTTTGGTGGTGATGAACTCCTTTAGCTTTTTCTTATCTGTGAAGCTCTTTATCTGACCTTCAATTCTGAATGATAGCGTTTCTGGGTAGACTAATCTTGGTTGTAGGTTCTTGCTATTCATCACTTTGAATATTTCTTGCCACTTCCTTCTGGCCTGCAAAGTTTCTGTTGAGAAATCAGCTGACAGTCGTATGGGTACTCCCTTGTAGGTAACTGACTTTTTTTCTCTTACTGCTTTAAGATTCTCTCTTTGTCTTTTGCTCTTGGCATTTTAATTATGATGTGTCTTGGTGTGGTCCTCTTTGGATTCCTTTTGTTTGGGGTTCTCTGCACTTCCTGGACCTGTAAGTCTATTTCTTTCACCAGATAGGGGAAGTTTTCTGTCATTATTTCTTCAAATAGGTTTTCAATATCTTGCTCTCTCTCTTCTTCTGGCACCCCCATAATTCGGATGTTGGTATGCTTGAAGTTGTCCCAGAGGCTCCTTATACTATCTTCATATTTTTGGATTCTTTTTTCTTTTTTCTTTTCTGGTTGGGTGTTTTTTACTTCTTCGTACTTCAAATCTTTGACTTGATTCTTGCGATCCTTTAGTCTGCTATTGGATCTCTGTATATTATTCTTTATTTCAGTCAGTGTATGCTCAATTCTAGTTGGCCCTTTTTCATATCCTTGAGGGTCTCACTAGACTTATTGAGGGTCTTACTAAATTTATCAGCGGTTTCTAGAAAATTCTTGAAAAACCTATTAAGTGTGGTTTTGAATTCAATATCCTGTAGTTTGCTTTCCTCCATTTCTGTCATTTGTGACCTGTTTCTTTGTCTCCGCATTTTTTATGCTTCCCTGTGTTGATAGAGTGGCTTTCTGTGCTAGGTGTCCTATAGGGCCCAATTACCTGAGGTGGACACTCTTGGTGCACCCCTTTGTGGGCTTTGTGCACAGTCTTGTTGTAGTTAAGCCTTGATTGTTGTAGGTATCACTGGGAGGAATTGACCTCCAGGCCAATTGGCTGTGAGAATCAGCTGTGTCTACGGTGGGAGAACTTCTGTGCTGGAGACACCCTTCTGGGGCAAGACCTGCTTCAGTGGGGCTTTGGTGCTCACTGAGTCTGCCCCCTGATGGATCTGAGGAGTTGTAATCTGGATGGTCCCACTCTGATCACTGGGTACGCTGGCTCTTGGATCTCGAAGGATGTGCTAATTTAGCCTCTGCCTAAGGCTACCCAGCAGGAGGTACGGAGAAATCTGCAGATTCCTCTTCCTTGTTTGGGGTTTGGAGGTGCCCAGATGAGGCCCAGCTGTGAAGCAGTGCAAGCTGCTGTGGGGCCTTGGGCCTTCTTTTGGATGTTCTGGGTCTCTCTGACCCAGCTGCAGTTTGTTAGGTAATTTTAGATTGCAAAGGGCCAGGGCATTCATATGCAGAAGCCTCTGCCTCAGCTTGGGTGGGGCGGGGTCTCAGGGGATCAACAGGGCAGAGCAAACAGCTATGGCTGATCCTCAGCCCTGCCCTAAGAGGTCCCGGGTCTCAGTGGCCCACAGTAATTGCTGCAAGCACCTCTGAGAGAAAGCCGCCCTCGAGTTCTTCCCAATGCCAGACAGTTCAGTTTCTCCCAGTATGAGTCTGGGTCCCCAGAGACTCGCCCGGAACGAGTTCACAGCAGTTGGGAGCTTGTGTCTCCCTCCTGATTGAAAAAGACAGCCGCGTCCTCAGTTGCCAGCCCTTTCCACGTGCGCCTCCGTACCTCTGTCCACACCTCCTCTGAGTCTCAGTGTGCTTTTCTCTTTCCTTCTAGTTGTAGAATTTCCCCTCAGCCAGCCTTCCTGTGGTTCTGGATGATGTCCGTTTTGTCTTTTAGTTGTATTTTTGAAGTGGTTGTGCGAGGCAGCAATTTCAGGTGTTTACCTATGCCGCCATCTTGGTTTCTCTAGCAGTAAATTTATTAAATAAATTTAAGGAAATGTAAGTTTTCTTAGAACATTGAGTTTTCTTAAAGTACTTAATATTTTCATTTTTAAAGAATTTTACTTAGTATGTACAGTCATATCTTCATGCTAAGTGTCTAAAATATTGAAGACTTTATACCAGCGGTCACCAACCCCTGGTCCATGAGGTCCGAAAGGTTGGCACCTGCTGCTGTAGACAGCACCTCCATTGAAGCTAGATCCTTCCCTGTCACCAGACGCCCAGGTGGGATAATGAGGGCTTTACTAAATGCTCGCAGCCAGCAAGCAGGAGACCATGTTGCCAGGTGAGTGCAGGACTTTATACTTTCACAGGGAGTATCCAGCTGTTCATTTGTGGCAGGTGTAGCTGGATCTTAATTTTTCCTATGGGGGTTTTCAGGGTCATTGATTGGCCCAACGGACTGACTTTAAGTGCTTTACTTTCACTTGAAGAGAGAACATTTAACAAGGTTTTATTCCGGGTGGGAGGGATGAATTTTGGGAAGATTAGTGGGTCTATAATTTAGAGACAGAGACAAAACACTGTCTTTTAAGTCAAATTAATCAAGGAAATTGGCATCCCCTTCAGAAAACATTTCATTGGCTTCTTAGAAAGAGAATTTTCCTGCTAGAGTGTTGGGGTCCAACCCCAACAGGTCCAGGGATCCCCAAAGGTGTGGACGGAGTCGGCGAAGAATGAATGACATGGAAACTGGTTTTAGTTCATCAGCATAGCGAGGTTCTCCCTCCAGGATCTCCAGCGAAGTTCTGGTTGGGAACTCCAACCAAGTTCTGGTCAGGATCTCCAACCAAGTTTTGGTGCCATGTTCTCTCGCTAGGTTCTCCAGCCAGGTTCTCCAGGTTCTCCAGCCAGGTTCAGTCACCAGGTTCTTTAGCCAGGTTCTATCCAGGTTCTTTTGCCATGTTCTGTCTAGGTTCTCCAGTGAAGTTCTGTAGCCAGGTTCTGTCCAGGATCTTTTGCCATGTTTTCTCGCTAGGTTCTGTCTCTAGGTTTTGTCTAGGATCTCCAGCCAAGTCCTGTCTCTTGGTTCTCTCTCTAGGTTCTCTGTCTTGTTGTCTTGTTACATCTGTATTTATACCAGTTGATTTTAATCCTGTCAATTCCTATTGCAAAGGTTAGGGCGTTTCTTATCTCCATTCCAGGGAGTAAAGATTATGTAGCTTAAGGGTGATTGTTTGTAGTTAAAGTGATTAACTACCCGCTTGGCACTTAGTTAAGAGGTTTTATCCCCTCCTTAACTTCAGGGAAAAATCCCTACCTGGGAAAACAACCTTTCTCAGAGAGGTGACCTTGGTTAAAACACATAGCGCTAAAGGGAGCAAACATATTAAGAACAGTATGCCATATACACCAGGTCCCTTGAAACATATGCTGTGCAGATGTTTCTTCTCTGCAGCGACTGTGTCAAGCAGCAAGGATGGACCGGCTCCCGGCACTAGAGAATCTAAGCAAATGAAATATTCTCCAGACCTTAATTTATGTTCATTGCCTCTTTTTTCAGTATAAGAGCCCTGCTTACCGACCACCTAATGTCAATTAAGTAGGCAGAATTAAATTATTTTAGGCTTGTTCATATTTGTTTTAAGTGTAAAAAATAGATTCTGGCCATTCAGAGAAGTCAGATAAACATTTTAGCTCCACCAGGTGAAGACTGTATGCCAAGAGAAAACGACTGAGCAGAGGCTGAGCAGCTAGTGCCAGTGTGGAAGAACTAGGCACTCAGTTGAATTTGTAGGGTTGTGTGTACCTTAAAAAATAATATGTAACTTGTGGGATTTTAAAGCCAGAGAATGTGATAATGGCAGTAATCGACAGTGAACTGCATGACTCCTTGCTGTGTTGGCTAACCAGAATGTCATGCTTGCTACTCAAACCCCTTACTTACGGTAAGTTTATTTGCTGGAACATTATGACCATCACCATTTCGCCCTGAATATTCTGACTGAAACAAATTTGCATTTTTGCAGTTTGATACAATAGGTCTTTGTTCTTAGGTTTCTGGTGTTGAGATAATATTAACTTTGGAATGGCAGCTCTTGCTTTCATGAAAAAGCAGCTATTCTAGTTACAAGTTTTGTTGCTGTTTTATTAAGATTTGCGACCAATGGGGGAGTTCTTTGAAATATAGACACTGAAAGTTTTGGATTTGCTTTAGTATGAGAAACCATATCTTTTTTGTGGCCTAGACCCGTGGTCGGCAAACTGCGGCTCGCGAGCCACATGCGGCTCTTTGACCCCATGAGTGGGACTCTTCCTAAGCCTTAAGAGTTAATTAAGTTAATAACAATGTACCTACCTATATAGTTTAAGTTAAAAATTTGGCTCTCAAAAGAAATTACAATCGTTGTACTGTTGATATTTGGCTTTGTTGACTAATGAGTTTGCTGACCACTGGCCTAGACTCTAGTTGTCAAACTATGGCTCAACACTTGTATTTTTAAATGGTCGTTAATGTGTCTACATAATCATTGTATTTTGCCTCCTGGCCTTTAAAGCTGAAATAGTTTGCTGACTCTTATTCTAAAGGAATACAATAAATATTGACAGTATTTGATTTAATGTCTGAAGAGTTGGCTGTGAGGTCAGAGCTAGGTTACTTACATTAATTGTTTCACTTCTGGCTTCCTCAAGTTAAGCATTATTCCCTTAATAGTAGATCTGATCAGAATGTTTTGTAGAAAGTAGTAGATGTATCATAAACCTGGAGCATTTTCTAGGCATTTTTCTATATTTAAAAATTAATGTGGGAGACTTGGGTCTGTTATGAGTTATCTATTGCTGTGTAACAAATCCCCAAAATAGCTATTAAAACACCTTTTTTTCTTTCAGTTTTATTGAGACACAATTGACAATCAGCATGGTATACGTTTAAGGTGTACAGCATAATGATCTGACTTACATATATTGTGAAATGGTTACCACAGTAGGTGTAGTTAAATACATCATTTCATTTAGTTACAGAAAAAACAAGTTTTATTTTTCCTTGTGATGAGAATGTTTAGGACTTACTCTCTTAGTAGCCTTCCAAGGTACCATTCAACAGTGTTAACTATTGCCATCATGCTTTACATAACATCTCCAGTAATGACTTAGTCTTACATCTAGAAGTTTGTACCTTTTGACCACCTTTATCCAATTTTCACCCCTTTTTTAAGAGTTAGGATTTTACAAGTGTTTTGGGCTCAGGCTCCCCAGTCAAGTTGTAGCAAGATGTTGGAATGGGCTGCAGTCATCTGAAGGCTTGACTGGGGTTGGAGGATCTGCTTTTCAAGACGACTTGCAGGACTTTGCTGAGACCTCCAGTGGCTTGCTGGCTGTTGGCAGGCAAGGCAGGCGTCCTTAGTTGCTCACCACCTGAACCTTTTCTGAAGGCTTTCCAAGTGTCCTCATGACAGGACTGCTGGCTTTCCCCAGGGGTCCAAGAAGCGCCAGGAGAGAGCCTCATTCCTTTATACTTAAGCTCAGAAATCACTTAAATCATATTCTGTTCATTAGGTGTATGTCATGAAGAGTGCCTCAAAATTAGGCTCCCTAGTTTTGGGGTGTTTTGTGTTTGTGAAGTGAGAAGTATCAAAGAATTTGGACAGATTTTAAAACCAGCATGATCTGTTTTAGTGATGATAGTGGTAGAAATCGGGGGTAGTATGTGCTTTGGGAGGTGTGAATGGGATCCGTTCTTGTGTGAATGAACGTATTACATATAGTACATTAAGTGTTGGCAGCCTTTCTAGGTAAGTGACAATGAAGGTGTAGAGCAGGGGTCCTCAAACTTTTTAAACAGGGGGCCAGTTCACTGTCCCTCAGACTGTTGGAGGGCCGGACTATAGTTTAAAAAAAAAACTATGAACAAATTCCTATGCACACTGCACATATCTTATTTTGAAGTAAAAAAACAAAACGAGAACAAATACATTATTTGTATTTGCGTGTGGCCCGTGGGCCGTAGTTTGAGGACCCCTGGTGTAGAGCATGTATCTTTTGGGTGGAATTAAGAGTACTGGTTTATTTGGGTGGTATATCTGCGTGTGTATTTTGTTGGTGTCCAGAAGAGGATGTGCATTTGAGGGATCTGTCTGCCTGTGTGGGGTGGATTTGGGGGTGGCTTGAGGGGTGTGGGAAGTTTCCCCAGTATCTCAAAGTAGAGTGTTCCTATGAAACCTCCCCTCCCCTTTCTTCCCTTCTCCCCTTTCTTTTTTTTTTTTTTTTTTTGTTGTTGTTAATACTCACCAGAAGATATTTTTCCCATTGTTTTTTAGTGACAGTGGAAGGGGGGGGGGGGAGGTGGAGGGAGGAAGAGAGGGAGAGAAATATCAATGTGAGAGGGGCACATTGATTGGTTGCCTCCTGGATGTGCTCCAACTAAGGCCAGGGATTGGATCCAGCCTACAACTGAGGCACATGCCCTTGACCAGAATCGAATCCATGCCAACGCTCTAACCACTGAGCAACCAGCCAGGACAAAACCTTTCTCAACGGCATAAATGGTGTAAAACAAAGAAGCAGCTAACCATTAGCCTATATGGAAAAATTTTTGCGTGATAACTTCTTGGAACACCATACTTTGCATGCCCATCAACGTAGTCAAACACTACTTTCTATTTTATCCATTACTTGGATGCCCACTAAAGAGACCACTTGGCTACCAACATAACCAACAGTAATTTCCGCAGCCTTCTAGATTTTTCTCTCTGAATATAAATAGCGCGAATGATGGATGCACACAACTTTTAGCACACACAATGTCTTTATTTCGTACTCCAAGATCAAAATGCTTAATCACGTCCAGTTTCACACCAGGCAGCTCTTAGGCATTGTGATACCTGAGGACATTGTTGCTGAATAAGTGGAGAAAAAGCCCAGGTCTCACAGATAGGCCCAAGCTCTGGTTCTCAGGGAAGGAGCAGGCCCCGGGTGCACACTGCCTCTATAGTGGCTGCTGCAAAACAAACATTATTTTGTCTTTCTTCATAGAAGGGATTGTTTATTGTGAAATACAGCTACTAATATAGGTCTTGTGTAAAAGCGAGTGGCATATGCAAATTTTCAAAAACTGAAGGGTGCCAGCACTTAGTGTTGCTGGACAGCATTTATAATCACGCACCTGCAATGAGATTGCCCTTGGAATTGTAATGAAAAAAATGTATAGGCTCATTACCCTCTTGGTTACTAACTCGGCCTTTGTATCACAAACACTTGGCACATTTTGGAGTTACTAGAAGAAAGGAAAACAGTGAATCACAACTGAGTACCACTTCCATCCCACCCTCATAGGTTAGCATGATAGCGACACCGATCGACACAGAAACAAACCCTGCGGAAGCTGGAAAGTCAGTGAGCAGGACCGGAAAACAGCCAAACCAAAGCAGATTCTGCGACCAAATAAATGTGGGATCACTGGGCAGGAACAAAGCACACATTTACTATAGAATAAAATTACAATAGAGAAATGTCAATTCCAAATAAGATCCTACAGGTTCTGCTGATTCTCCCATCGAGTGGCAGGGCTCAAGTCATCATTAGGAGAGAATTTTATTTTAAAAGTGTCATCTTAGACTGCAAGGATGTCCGTTAAACACCACAATTAAACATGCCAAAGGAGAAGCCATGTTGTCAAAATGCCCACTTAACCCACCCAAACATCTCAAACCCACCCTTTGTTGACCTTCTATAACCCCCCTTTTTTTAAAAAATTTTTTTTCTTTTTTTAAACAAGAGAAAGTAGACAGATACATGTTGGTAAATGCTAACTGTCCATATTCACATAGAGACACAGTGTAATCTCTGAGCCCAATATACAGAGAAAGGAGGAAAAAAGCTAGAATTCTATGCACTACTACACAGGGGCCTAGCCACCTCCAGCTCCCAGCAGAACTAAGGGAGCAGGTTTTTCTTTTTTCCCACAGAGCATGGTGGTGTTGATTCCATTAAGTTTTTCTTGAGACAGGAAGGGATAAAAATGAATTTGGAACAGAAAGGGGCAAAGATTCTTTTCCCACTGTATTCTGCTCAAGGTACATCCCCCCCCAAATAAGGTGAGAACCATGGTGTAAAGGAGAGAAGAGAGACCTCAAAAACAGGGCGACTGAGCACAAGAGGGGGAGAAAAAAGAAAAAGAAAAAAGACTGCAACTTGCTCCCAGGGACTGGAGAAAATTAAAAAAGGTTGGAATCCATCAGTGTTCATTAGTCATCTTCTCCTTCATCTTCCTCTCCTTCTTCCCCCTCATCATCATCTTCATCTTCTTCACCTTCATCCTCATCCCCTTCTTCATCAATATCTTCCAACCCTTCCTCTTCTTCATCATCATCATCATCTTCTTCTCCTTCCCCTTCTTCATCATCCATGTCAGGAACCAAGTAGTACTGTAATCGATTTGGCCAAATGTCATCTTTGATGACTTCTCCCAACTCATCTGCACCTGCATCAGAATGGTCAGTGAACCAGGTAAAGAAGCTTTCTGGTTCCTCATGCTGTCTCTTCCTGCTGGCTTTATTCTGTGTTTGACTTGAACGTTTCGTCAAATCCTTTCCAGATTTCCATTTGATTTCAGTGGACTTTAAAGATGGATCACCACTCTCATTCAGATGAAACTCTTTGGAGAGAACTTTATTTTCGAAGTAAGGATTTTCATCAAAATAAAAATCTATTCTGTAACCTGATTTAATATCTTCAAATTCTGTCACTTCAACTCTTGTCAAATAATGCAGCGCCTCTTCATCCTCTTCCCCAAGCAGTGCAGACACTTGTGGATGGTTGACAAATGTTGTTACCCCAAAATTTGGGATTTTGGCGATCAATTCTGACCTCTTCTGAAAAAATGGTTGGCGGAGTTTGTTATATTTCTGTTCTACTTTCAAAATCTCCTCACTGGCTTGTTCATTAAGTCTGTCTATTTCATTTTGTACTTCATCAATATGTTCAATCGCTTCTTGCTGTTCTTTTTCTCCCTTCGGCACGTCCGGAGGGGCCGGCTTCTTCTCCGGCTTGGGGGCTGCAGGCACTTTGGGTTTCTTCGCCTGCGGCGGGAGCTAGGACTGGGGTTTGGGGGCCATGCCGCGAGGGAGGTCCGAGGAGCCGATCGCAGGGAAGTGGCGGGGCTGGAAGGCGCGCGGAGACTCTATCTTTCTTAATGCTGTGGGATAGTTTTTGCCAAAGCTTAGTCATCAGACGTTCATCATGTTCTTCAGCAGCTGAAAAGGTTGAATGAAACTAATTCTGTTATTATTCACTACAAAACAGTTTAAATGATAATATTATTTAGAGCTTTGTACCTTCGTAAAAATTAGGGATTGATTTTCTAATTCTTTCAGAAGATGTGTCATTTGCTAGGTTAGGAAACACCTCTTCTATGATTAAGATTTTAATGGTTAGCCTGATGAGTCTCCACCCATATCCCTGTCAGTCAAACATACTGTGTATTTCCTAGCTGCTGTTTGAAGTGAAGGACTTTGGTGTTAAATTAATGTATTTGTCATTCCCATGAGATAATATTTCATACTTACAGAATGAATATGATTATTGATGTGTTTGTGTCTTCTTGAAGTTTTCCTTACTGGATTTTCAGTTTGGGACGTGCATACACATTGAGAAAGCATGGTTGTAGCTTATTTATTAAGAACAGTTAAGTATGGAGGAAGTTTAAGATATATTTTTATGATTGCTTTAATGTAGCAATAACTCATTTTCGAGAACAATTTTCTTTAAAAGACACTTGGAGAAGATGCTGAATTAGTGGTCAGAAGCATTGTAATCTGCTTCTGAAACAATTACATTCTCAATTCTAGTACATTATTTTAAGTGAATGTTGGTCTCCCAAAATGAGAGTGGGTGTGGATGGATCCTACATTACCAGCAGGAACAATGGACAGCTCCTAGGGCAGGGGTTGGAACATCTGGCCATGAGAAACCATTTGGTCTGGGTGAGTTAATTGAATGTGGGAACAGAGACAGCAGGCTAATTTCTAAGTTGATAATTTTGTATGGACCATGAATGATATTATATAAATAACCAAATGTCCCTTGGCCGTAAAAAGGTTCCCCACCCCTATTCTAGGGTAAGGATGGCATACTAGATGACAGTGTCATTGGTGCCTACCATGGCAGTGGTGGCCCAACTCGATGGGCTGCAGGAGTTCTGCATGCTTCTCCAGAGAATCTCGCTGTGTTTTCCATGTTGTGTTCAATAATATGAGGAATATGCAGAACCGGTTTTTAAACCAGTTTAAATAAACTATTTGGCATGGAGCAGATTTCCTTTTCCAGGAAATTCACTCATGAATCACAGGATAGCATAAGGTTTGTCCCTTTTTTCTTGTTGGAGTACTTATGTAGTGTCAACCCTTTGAGACGCATATTGGTGTAAAACTTGGAAAATTATTCTTCTGTTTTTGCTAAAACCAAAGTTTTTAAAACTTTAGTTTGCTTATGAATATGTATATGTGTGAATGTGAAAACCAAAATAACTTTTCTATACTTTGCTCCCCAAGTATTTGGCTGGTCCCAACATTGTATCCTCAGCCATGTTGAGAGATACGTAGAACAGATACTCTCTCTTTTAACAGTTGGGGAAACTGAGGCTGAAGACTGGTTCTTTGTTGTAAGTCATTCTGCAAATTGATAAAAACAACTAGGGCTATACGTTTGCTTTCTTAACATCTGCCACTCTTCACTGGGCCAGTTACATTCAGATTAAGAAATACAGCAAGGAGGTTATCTCCGTAAATACTGCTGCCCTGTCAAACCAGTAGCTGATCTCAAAGTCATTATTGCAATTCCCTGAACCCCTTCAGATCTCCCTTCTGTCTAAAGTGCTAGGTAGCCCCAAGCCACCCTTTCCAGCGCCTGTCCACTGATTTCTAAAAACCTTGCTCACTGGGTCTCCTTCCTGGGCCCTTGTACCTCAGTTCAGACATTAAGACAGCCCCTGGGTATGCATATTTATTTTTAGGTTTGTTTTTTTTAATGGACACAATTTAATACAATAGAGACAACAGTCTCTCTGCCAGTCACCCAGCTTTGTCAGTTATCATATTGACAAGGTTGTTGGTCTATCTACACAAATATTGTAAAAGCCATCAGTTATCTACACTAATAAAAGAGAAACATGGTAATTAGCGTACGACCGCTACCCTTCCCATTGGCTAATCAGCATATCCTTATGCAAATTAACTGTCAGCCAAGATGGCGGCCGGCAGCCAGGCAGCTGGAAGTGAACAGGGAGGCTTGCTTGCTCCAGTGATGGCAGACTCCAACATTCCCTGCCTGACTTGCCGGCCTCTGAGCTGCAACTCTAAGAAACATTGTAACAAATACCGCAACATTGTATCAAATACAGAAAGTTAAGGCCAGAAACCTGCTTTCAGCAACGAGGCCTCAGAGCTAAAGCTGGCCCAGAATAGAAAAAAAAGAAAAGAAAAAAAGGAGCAGTTGGGAGCTTCAGTCACCCGCCAGCCTGAAAACGGCCCTCAGCCCCTCACCCAGACTGGCCAGGCACCCCAGTGGGGACCCCCACCCTGATCCAGGACACCCTTCAGGGAAAACCAGCCGGCCCCCACCCATGCACCAGGCCTCTATTCTATATAGTAAAAGGGTAATATGCCTCCCGGCACCAGGATCAGCGGAGCAGCGAGGCCTCCCGGCACCGGGATCAGCGTGACGGGGCAGCGCCCAAACCCCCTGATCGCCCTGCGGCTCTGTGTGTGACAGGGGGCGGGGCCACAACCTCCCTATCTGCCCTGCTCTGTTCGTGACAGGGGAAGGCGCCCCAACCCCCTGATCAGCCCTGCTCTGTGCCTGATAGGGGGGAGCTCCCCAATCCCCTGATCGCCCTGCGGCTCTGTGTGTGACAGGGTGCGGCGCCCCAACCACAACCCCCCCCCCCCCCCCCCCCCCACGGGCCCTGCTCTGTGTGTGACAGGGTAGAGCCATAACCTCTCCATCGGCCCTGCCCTGAGTGTGACAGTGGCGGCGCCCAACCCCCTGATTGGCCCTGCTCTGTGGGTGATAGAGGGTGGCTCCCCAACCTCCCTCCACGGGCCCTGCTCTGTGTGTAACGGGGTGGAGCCATAACCTCCCCTTTGGCCCTGCCCTGAGTGTGACAGGGGGCAGTGCCCCAACCCCCTGAACCGCCCTGCTCTGTGTGTGACAGGGGGTGGTGCCCCAACTCCCCTATTGGCCCTACTCTGTGAGTGACAGGGGGGAGCTCCTCAACCCCCTGATCGGCCCTGCCCTGTGCATGACAGGGGGGAGCTCCTCAACCCCCTGATGGGCCCTGCTCTGTGCGTGATGGGGGCGGCGCCCCAACCCCCTGATTGGCCCTGCTCTGTGCGTGACAGGGGGTGGCACCGCAACCTCCCCATCGACCCTGCCTTGAGTGTGACAGGGGACGGTGCCCCAACCCCCCAATCGGCCCTACCCTGAGCGTGACTGAGGGTGGCATCGCAACCTCCTGATCCGCCCTGCTCTGTGCATGACAGGGGTCGTCGCCCCAACTCCCCAATCGGCCCTGCTCTGAGCCTGACCAGGGGCTGCACCTAGGGATTGGGCGTGCCCTCTGCCACCCGGGAGCAGGCCTAAGCCAGCAGGTCGTTATCTCCTGAGGGGTCCCAGACTGGGAGAGGGCATAGGCCGGGCTGGGGGACCTCCCTCTCCTCCCCCAAGTGCACAAATTTTTGTGCACCGGGCCTCTAGTCTACACTAATAAAAGAGAAACATGGTAATTGGCGTACGACCGCTACCCTTCCCATTGGCTAATCAGCGTATCCTTATGCAAATTAACTGTCAGCCAAGATGGCGGCCGGCAGCCATGCACTGAAGCGAGCAGGGAGGCTTGCTTCCTCCAGGGACTGCAGACTCCAACGTTCCCTGCCTGACTTGACAGACTCTCAACTGCAACTCTAAGCAAATATTACTATGTTGCAAATAAGAAGCTAAACAAAACCGGCTTTCAGTCAGCCCCGGACTGCAACATTGTATCCATGTTTTCAGCAGTGAGGCTTCAGAGCTAAAGCTGGCCCAGAATAAAAAAAAAAAGAAAAGAAAACAAGGAGCGGTTGGGAGCTTTTAGTCAACTGCCAGCGGGAAAACAGCCCTCAGCCCCTCAGCCAGCCTGGCCAGGCACCCCAGTGGGGACCCCCGCCCTGATCCAGGACACCCTTCAGGGCAAACCAGCCAGCCCCCACCCATGCACCAGGCCTCTATTCTATATAGTAAAAGGGTAATATGCCTCCCGGCACTGGGATCAGCGGAGCAGCGAGGCCTCCCGGCACCGGGATCAGCGTGCCAGGGGGCAGCGCCCAAACCCCCTGATCAGCCCTGCTCTGTGCCTGATAGGGGGGGAGCTCCCCAATCCCCCGATTGCCCTGCGGCTCTGTGTGTGACAGGGTGCAGTGCACCAACCCCCTGATCGGCCCTGCTCTGTGTGTGACAGGGTAGAACCATAACCTCTCCATCGGCCCTGCCCTGAGTGTGACAGTGGCGGTGCCCCAACCCCCTGATCGGCCCTGCTCTGTGGGTGATAGAGGGTGGCGCCCGAACCCCCCTCCACGGGCCTTGCTCTGTGTGTGACAGGGTAGAGCCATAACCTCCCCATTGGCCCTGCCCTGAGTGTGACAGGATGCAGCGCCCCAACCCCCTGATCCGCCCTGCTCTGTGTGTGACAGGGGGCGGTGCCCCAACTCCCCTATTGGCCCTACTCTGTGAATGACAGGGGGGAGCTCCTCAACCCCCGATGGGCCCTGCTCTGTGAGTGACAGGGGGCAGTGCCCCAACCCCCCTGATGGACCCTGCTCTGTTAGTGACAGGGGGCAGCGCCCCAACCCCCTGATGGGCCCGGCTCTGTGAGTGACAGGGAGCAGCGCCCCAACCCCCTGATTGGCCCTGCTCTGTGAGTGACAGAGGGCAGCGCCCCAACCCCCTGATTGGCCCTGCTCTGTGCGTGACGGGGATGGCACCGCAACCTCCCCATCGACCCTGCCTTGAGTGTAACAGTGGGCGGTGCCCCAACCCCCCAATCAGTCTACCCTGAGCGTGACTGAGGGTGGCATTGCAACCTCCCGATCCGCCCTGCTCTGTGCATGATGGGGCGGCGCCCCAACTCCCCAATCGGCCCTGCTCTGAGCCTGACCAGGGGCTGCACTTAGGGATTGGGCGTGCCCTCTGCCACCCGGGAGCAGGCCTAAGCCAGCAGGTCGTTATCTCCCGAGGGGTCAGACTGTGAGAGGGCACAGGCCGGGCTGGGACCCCCCCCCCCCCCCCCCCCCCCGAGTGCACAAATTTTTGTGCACCGGGCCTCTAGTCCTATCTAATAAAAGAGAAACATGGTAATTAGCGTACGACCGCTACCCTTCCCATTGGCTAATCAGGGCGATATGCAAATTAACTGCCAGCCAAGATGGCGGCCGGCAGCCAGGCAGCTGGAAGCGAACATGAGGCTTGCTTGCTTCAGTGAAGGAGGACTCCAACGTTCCCCGCCTGCCTTGCCGGCCTCTGAGCTGGCAGTTTGAAACATTGTAACAAATATAGAAGCTAAACAAAACCCCAGAAATCAGCTTTCTGCCGGCCGGAATCTCAGAGCTGGAGATGATACAGTGTTTCGATTATAGAACTGAAACAAACCAGATACCTGCTTTCAGCAGCAGAGGCCTTGGCCCAGAATAAAAAAAAAAAATGAAAAAAAGGAGCGGTTGGGAGCTTCAGTCACCCACCAGCCTGAAAACAGCCCTCTGCCCCTCACCCAGACTGGCCAGGCACCCCAGTGGACACCCCCACCCTGAAGGGTGTGTGACCAGCTGCAAACAGCCATTAGCCCCTCATCCAGGCTGGCCAGGCACCCCAGTGGGGACCCCCAACCTGATCCAGGACACCCTTCAGGGCAAACCAGCCGTCCCCTACCCTTGCACCAGGCCTTTATCCTATATAGTAAAAGGGTAATGTGCCTCCCAGCACCGGGATCAGCGTGACGGGGCAGCGCCCAAACCCCCTGATCGCCCTGCAGCTCTGTGTGTGATGGGGGCCGGGGCCACAACCTCCCTATCCGCCCTGCTCTGTTCGTGACAGGGGAAGGCGCCCCAACCCCCTGATCAGCCCTGCTCTGTGCCTGATAGGGGGGAGCTCCCCAATCCCCTGATCGCCCTGCAGCTCTGTGTGTGACAGGGTAGAGCCATAACCTCCCCATCGGCCCTGCCCTGAGTGTGAGAGTGGCGGTGCCCCAACCTCCTGATCAGCCCTGCTTTGTGGGTGATAGAGGGTGGCCCCCCAACCCCCTGATGGGCCCTGCTCTGTGAGTGACAGGGGGCAGTGCCCCAACTCCCCTATCGGCCCTACCCTGTGCATGACAGGGGGGAGCTCCCCAACCCCCTGATGGGCCCTGCTCTGTGCGTGATGGGGGGAGCTCCCCAACCCCCTGATCGACCCTGCTCTGTGTGTGACAGGGTACGGAGCCCCAACTCCCCTGATGGGCCCTGCTCTGTGCGTGACAGGGGGCAGCGCCCCAACCCCCTCATTGGCCCTGCTCTGTGCGTGACAGGGGGTGGTGCCGCAACCTCCCCATTGACCCTGCCTTGAGTGTGACAGGGGGCGGTGCCCCAGCCCCCCAATCGGCCGTACCCTGAGCGTGACTAGGGGTGGCATCGCAACCTCTTGATTCGCCCTGCTCTGTGCATGACAGGGGGCAGCGCCCCAACTTCCCCATCGGCCCTGCTCTGAGTCCGACCAGGGGCTGCACCTAGGGATTGGGCGTGCCCTCTGCCACCCGGGAGCAGGCCTAAGCCAGCAGGTCGTTATCTCCTGAGGGGTCCCAGACTGCGAGAGGGCATAGGCCGGGCTGAGGGGACCCCCCCACCCCAAGTACACAAATTTTTGTGCACCGGGCCTCTAGTGCTTGTATAAAAGTACATCCTTGCCCTAGCCCAGCCGTGGGCAAACTACGGCTCGCGGGCCGGATCCGGACCGTTTGAAATGAATAAAACTAAAAAAAAAAAAAAAAAAAAAGACCGTACCCTTTTATGTAATGATGTTTACTTTGAATTTATATTAGTTCACACAAACACTCCATCCATGCTTTTGTTCTGGCCCTCCGGTCCAGTTTAAGAACCCATTGTGGCCCTCGAGTCAAAAAGTTTGCCCATCCCTGCCCTAGCCAGTTGGCTCAGTGGCTAGAACGTAGGCCCCAGGACTGAAAGGTCCGGATTCAATTCCGTTCAAGAGCATGTGCCTCAGTTGCAGGCTCTATCTCTGGCCCTGATTAGCAAGTGTGGGAGGCAACCAGCTGATGTGGCATCATGTTTCTCACTCTCCCCAGGCTCCCCTCCATTCTCGAAAAAGCAGTGAAAAAAAAATACCCCAGGGTGAGGAGTACCTAAAAAATGTGTGGTTTTTTGTATCTAAATTCTACGTCATTAAAATTTATCCTAGACAAAAATTGGCCAGGTCAGCACACCTTAGCTCTTGTTTGTTACTCTTCCTAGTCCTCTTGTTTGTGTGTGTGTGTGTGTGGCAGGAGACCACGCGACCATAAGCAAGCAGGGAGTAATTGTAGGGATCCCGCTAGTCTGACATCTGTCTCATTCCTCCTTGCACTTTCTCCTCTGGCTGCAGAACATGATGTCTTTAGGACCTAGCAGATTCCTGTGAGTAGAGGGCATTGGATGAGTGCGTGCACTCTGAGAAAATGCTCTCATTAGACCAGAGTTCCCGCTGTGGTCCACACCACCCAGCTGCTGTCAATGGGATAGCATGCTATTAGGATGGGATGTAAAGGGTTATCATTTTGCATGACTGACACGATATTATATTCTTTCTCTAGCTGGTCTGCAATGTGTTTGCTGTGGTGGTGGTGGTGGTTTTTTGTGTTCGTTGTTTTTAATACAGTGCTTAGGACTGCAAAATAGTCTAAGGAACATTTATTTATTCCTAAAAGCTTCTTGATTCTAAGGGCTCAAGGATGGTAATCATCAAAAGATCTCGACCTGAAGGAAGAGCTCCTGGTGGCAGCTCCAAAAGCTGGGCACCTTGAGCAGCCAGCATGTAGCGCTGGCTTCTGACCCAGGGAATAAAATGAATATTTGTGAATTTGTACAGACATCAGTCATTTCCTGAGTAAGTAAGTGGGAAAGAAGAGACATTTACACAAGAATTTCAGTCAATAGATGCAGAGGAAAAGGGTTCCCCATTAGGCGAAAACAAACAAACAAAAATAGTAATTTTTGCAGAATCTACATCTGGATCCTAATCTCCAAATGTCTCTTCTAAGATATTAATTGAAAAAATAGTAAGTTTAAAGTGGAGAAACCTGGTAGACACCACTGTAGCCCAAGATCGTGGTTCATATCGCCCGTAATGAGACATAGAAATATCATGAACCCTTAACTCAGGGCACCAGGAGGACACACATCTTTGCTCTTGTGTCAAAACGCATCACCTCATTCTTGACCCTAAGAAAACGTCAGACAGCCCTGACCAGGAGGCTCCGTTGGTTCGAGCATCCTGTACACCAAAAGGTTACGGGGTTGGGTCCTTGCTCAGGGTGCCTACTGGAGGCAACCGATCTATGCTCTCTGTCACATCAGTGTCTCTGTATGCCCTGTCCCTTCCTCTCTCTAAAATCAAGAAAACACATCTTCAGGTGAGGTTTTAAAAAAAGAAAACTACAGACAAACCCAAATTGAGGGACATTTCTACAAAATACTTGTCTAATGTTTTCCAAAGTGTTAAGGCCATTAAAACCAGAGATGGAGGAGCTGCTTAGACGGGAGACAGGAGAACGACAGAAGGTGGCGTGGGAGCCTGGGTACAAGGCTGAGACAGCAGGGAGTTCATGGGGAAGCTGGTGTGAGAGTCAGAGTGTGCATTCAGTTAACAGTGTTGTAAGCTAACCCAGGGCTACTTTTCTGGTTTTGATAATTATACTATGCTTATGAGAGGTGAACTTTAGAAGCTGGGTGAGGTGGTACAGGAACTCTGTACTATATGACTAAAATTTCAGACGTATAAAAGGCATTAGAGACATCTGCTTTATCTTGTGACTTAGTGAATCATACTTTGGGTGAGTCTCTGAAGACAGTGAGCTTGCAGCGACTTAGCTTACGAGGAAAAGAAGTCTTTTTCAAGCACACATTTCAGAGTTGTTTATAGGACACAAGAGGCTCCTGACCTTATTGCAAACTTAGGATAAGGCATGCACATTGGCTTACTTTGATACCGAAGGTGATTGTGGAATACCAACTTGAAAATCTCTTGTATGAGGACGATGGCAACTCCTTGTATGTATGGACTGTACCACCTTCCCAGTGTGTCCCAATCTATGGAACTGGGAGCTTGGTGGTAATGTGGCACCCCCCTTGATGCCACAGTACGTACTCTTGTGACAGTGTGGTTTTCTAGGGTGAATGAGCAGATTATTGTGTCACGCTTTGAGAAGTCAGTTGTTCTACCCATAGATCTTTTTTACTTTGATAAACAAAAAATTAGTCCTGCTTCCTTGGCCTTGTTAAAAATACAGGCACTGGGAACAGAAGGTCAAAGCCTGCTTTCTTCCACCTGCATGGCAGTGTGTGTCGGTGGGATGTGTAAAAGTAGGTTGGATGTTGAGGCAGGAGCAGAGGTGGGGGCATGAAGGGCTTATGTGTAATCTAGTGAAGGAACCGATGAGAAACATCTTTTTTTTGGTTGGCAAATTCAGAGGCCTGTCTTCAGTCCACATTTGCTGCAGCTTTTAGTATTGTTGGCTGTTCTCTCCTGGAAACGTGCGTCCTGTCTCTCTCTTTAATAGTGTACCACTTTGCTTGTTCTCCTCACTGTCATTGGCTTCGTTCGTTTCCCATCTCAAGGTTCGTTGGGCGGGCAGTGTGGATTAGCGTAAAAAGCATAAACTTGACTTAAACTCTACTTGCTTAGCTTTCTTTTTACTGTGGAATCTTTAGGCTTTGGTTCCTTCAGCAACTTCAAAAAGTTGTGAGAATGTAGAATACTCATCACAGTGCCTCCTTACACGAAGAGGCACTCTATTCATTCCCTGTGAAGTTTCTTACTTTCCCCCCTTTTAAACTGGGAGTTCCTCTATCGCTGGGGTAGATATTTATATTCATTGAGAGCCTCCCATGTCCTAGGCCAGTGATGGCGAACCTTTTGAGCTCGGCGTGTCAGCATTTTGAAAAATCCTAACTTAACTCTGGTGCCGTGTCACATATAGAAATTTTTTGATATTTGCAACCTTAGTAAAACAGATTTATATTTTTGATATTTATTTTATATACTTAAATGCCATTTAACAAAGAAAAATCAACCAAAAAAATGAGTTCGCATGTCACCTCTGACACGCAAGTCATAGGTTCACCATCACTGTCCTAGGCTTTTTGCTTGGGGATGGCAGTATGAAAGATGAGTTATTCAGATTCCCTCAGTTCTGAGGCCCAGAGAGACTGAAGTCTAACATTATCACGCAGTGTGATGCTCCCTGCTGGGGCGCACTGGCTGTGTGCATCACTCTACCGAGGACGCACGTCTTTGCAGCCAGCATTAACTGAGCTGTCAGGAAACAATTATTTTGAAGCAGGTTTTGGGGGAGTGTAGCATAGAATGTAAAGGTCACTGTTGCCTCAGAGATGTTCATAATCTCTAGTAGGAAGAGACGGGAGCCGGGAGATGTTATAAGATAGACATTAAGTAGTAGAGGCATGTCAGGGTAGTGTGGGAACCCCACAGATCTGGCCACAAGATGTTATTTGGCAGGAGAAATGGAGAAAATGCTGGCATTTGAACTGGATTTTAAAGTAGGTGTGGGTTCTGCAGGTGCCATATGCAGAAGGACGTTTCAGAAACTTAGGGAATCAGCAGATGAAAGTGGCCGAGTTATCTTCTGAAAAGCTAAAGTCCTGTGTGGCTTGAGCGAGAACTCAGAAGCAATGTGGGGTGGCAATGGAGGAAAGGTGAGCTGGTAAGGAATTTGGACCTCAATTGTAGGAGCCCCGTGATACCAAGCTAGAGAGCTAAGATTTACTTCTGTAAGCCATGGGTGTTGGCAGACGTTTCAAGCATAGAAATAAGTTGCACTTTCTTTTTTGGACCTGTGGTCTCATAGTATCATGTAGGACAGGGGTCCTCAAACTGCGGCCCGCGGGCCACATGCAAATACAAATACTGTATTTGTTCCCGTTTTTTTTTTTTACTTCAAAATAAGATATGTGCAGTGTGCATAGGAATTTGTTCATAGTTTTTTTTTAAACTATAGTCCGGCCCTCCAACGGTTTGAGGGACAGTGAACTGGCCCCGTTTAAAAAGTTTGAGGACCCCTGATGTAAGATAACTAGAGGGAAGGCAAAAAATTAGCAGGCAGGACCTTGTGGAGAAAGGTGTGTCGGTCCTGGACTAAAGGGAAAAGGGTGACATAGAGGTGAGGTGGTGGGCAGTATTCGGATGTCCTCGAGGCTCCTGAAGAACGAGGAAGAGGAGAGGGAGTATACCCAGGAAGTGTGCGGAACATAGCAGTGGTACATGTTTGCCACTCACCACACTTCCTTGCTAGGAAAGTTCTTTTGAGAAGTTTGCTTAGGTAAGAAAAGTACTCATGGGTAGGGGCTGCACATGCTTGTTCATGTAATGTCCTGAACACCACTTCTTTAGGTCCTTCAGAATTAAAAGGGTACAGACCAAATTGGTTATCAAGATTTCCCCACAAATGATTTCTTTAGCTAAAGTGGCTTTTGATGTTAGCAGGACTGATTTTCTAGGCACTGAGATATGGTGATTTGTTAGGATGTTAGATATGACTATTAATGTAATCTCAAAATCTCTCCTGTTTGCTCAAGATTCTGTTCCTACCCAAATAATTTTCATGTTTCCTTATTATTTCTTAGAAATGTTTAATCCACTTAACAAATATGATCAACATTAATTTAAGATTTACTGTACTGTTTAAATTTATATATGAATTCCCATCTTCAACCTGTGTTGCATGCTCATCCACTGCCCCAGCAAAACAAAGTCCTATCTATTGAGTTAAAGGAATTCTCAAACTCAGTGCAAGTGTCTCTAGCTGAGAGCTGCTGGTGGTCTCAGAGTCTTCATCTTCATTCTATCTAATTCTTAAATATTTGAAGTAGTAAGACACCCTAAAATTCCCCTTCCCTTCCTAGAAATAACATGATTAACCTGAAATGCCTGAGGTATAGATGATATTGACTGTCAGAGTTTGTAATGGTGTAGATATCACCAAAGTAGTCTTCCCTCAAGCCTCTCTCTGGTGATTGGCCCAACTGGTTTTCATGGTCTTATACACAGAGGTTCTCTCTCTACGCATTGTCTTGGGTACCCCTAGAGTAGGTGCTACACATAGAAATAATGTTCTTTAGATCTAAGCAACTGACAGGTTCCTGACAAAGTGCGATGTTTAGAAGAACCAGAGGCATCATTTTTCATCAGTGTAAATGGTCTGTCTTACAATGAATGAGTTTGTATGCTGCTTTGCAGCACAGGACTTAATATTTAATAAAACTGCAAAAATTTTTTAATCTTTATTATTGAGATTATTACAGATGTCCCTCTTTTTTCCCTTCATTTCTCCCCTTCACCCAGTTCCCACCCCAGGCCTTTGCCATCCTATTGTGTGTGTCCATAGGTAATGCATATCCTGTATAATAAGAGCCCAATATGCAAATTGTTCAACCGGGAGTTCGACTGCTCACTATGACGTGCGCTGACCACCAGGGGGCGGCGCAGAACACGGTGGGCGTCGGTGACGCTGGCAGCAGGCGGCAGTGGAGGCACCGCCAGCCCCGATGGGCCCCAATGACAGTGGGATGGTGGAACAGGTGAGCGGGCGGCGCCAGGCCAAGGTGGGTGCGAGCAGGGGCCCAATTGCCCCTCTGACCGCCCCACAGACAGCAACTGGTGGTGGGGGGGGGGGCCGCCGCTGGCTCCCAGGCATTGAGGGAGCTGGGCAGGGGGTGGGGCCTGGCCCTAATGGATCGCGCTGCAGTTGGTGGCCGGCAGGCCCTGATCTCCTGATTGGGGCCGGGCCCTGGGCTGGGATTGGGGAGCTGGGGGTGGGTGGCAGCAACCAACCTCCCATGTTGCCTGGGCTTGGGGCTGTGACCTCTTGCTGGCTACCTGAGGGTGGGGGTGACAGATGGAGGTGTGGTGAGAATGCGGGGTGTCTGCTGAGCTCGCTCTCACTCCCCCTGCTACCCTCTTCTGGGATACTAGGACTCGCTAAGAAGCCCCCGGGATCAGGTGCCGGGCGCCCGTGAGGAGCCCACCCCGCACCTGCGTGGCTTCTTCTGGGTGAGCCGGGACCACAGGGACTGTAGGGGCCGGTCGGGCTCCCCATGGGTTAGCACAGGAGCCGGTCTGTGAGGCCAGCTGGGAGATAGCGTGCTGACCACCCGGCTTCCGTGCGGCACCACTTGGCGGCCCAGAGGCCCACGCTGCGCCCCAGCCCACGGCGTTGCTGCGCTCACTGCATCTCCAGGTGGGGACTCAGGCGCCATGACTCAGGTGGAGGGGGGTGGTGTGGGGGCCCAGGTGCTGTCCAGGGCCCAGAGGTCAGCTGGGACCTGCCCTTCCATGCCAGACGCTTGCACTTAGATCACTGGCCAGGCCTAGGGGCTGCACCCGTTCACAAATTGCATGCACCGGGCCTCTAGTATGAATATAAGATCTTTGTTTAATCTCTTCCCGTCCCCCATTCCCTCTGAGAATCATCAGTCTGTTCCATTTCCATGCCTCTGTGTCTATTTTATTCACCAGTTTATTCTGTTCATTAGCTTTCTTATTTGTTTATTTTGATTTTTAGATTGAGTTGTTGATAGGTATGTATTTGTTGCCATTTTGCGGTTCATATTTTTTATCATTTTCTTTTTCTTCCTCTTCTTAAAGAATACCCTTCAATATTTCATATAATACTGGTTTTGTGGTGATTGAACTCCTTAGCTTTCTCTTGTCTGTGAAGTTCTTTAACTGACCTTCAATTCTAAATAATAGCTGTGCTGGGTAGTATTTCTTGCCACTCCCTCCTGGTCTTCATAATTTCTGGTGAAAAATCAGCTAACAGTTTTATGGGCACTCCATTGGAGGTAACTAACTGCTTTTCTCCTGCTGCTTTTAAGATTCTCTCTTTGTCTTTTGCTCTTGGCATTTTAATTATGATGTGTCTTGTTGTGGTCCTCTTTGGGTTCCCCTTGTTTGGGACTCTCTGTGCTTCCTGGATTTGTAAGTCTATTTCTTTCACCAGGTAGGGGAAGTTTTCTGTCATTATTTCTTCAAATAGGTTTTCAATATCTTGCTCTCTCTCTCCTTCTGGCACCCCCATAATTCGGATGTTGGTATGCTTGAAGTTGTCCCAGAGGCTCCTTACACTATCTTCATATTTTTGGATTCTTTTTTTTTTTCTTCTCTTCTGTTTGGGTGTTTTTAGCTTCCTCATATTTCAAATCGTTGATTTGATCCTCAGAATTCTCTACTCTATTGTTGAATCCCTGTATATTATTCCTTATTTCAGTCAGTGTATGCTTAATTTCTGACTGTTCCTTTTCCTTTTTTTTTTTTTTTTTGCGGTTTCTAGAATATTCTTGAGTAATCTTATAACCATGGTTTTGAACTCTATATCCAGTAGTTTGCTTTCTTCCATTTCTTTCATTTGTGACATGTTTCTTTGTCTCCGCATTTTGGCTGCTTCCCTGTGTGTGTTTCTATGTATTGGGTAGAGCTGCTAAGTCTCCTTAGTTCAGTGGTTCTCAACCTTCTTAATGCTACGACCCTTTAATACAGTTCCTCATGTTGGGGTGACCCCCAATTTCATTGTTACAAATTGAACATAATTAAAGCATAGTGATTAATCACAAAAACAACATGCAATTATATATGCATTTTCCGATGGTCTTAGGCGACCCCTGTGAAAGGGTTGTTTGACCTCCAAAGGGGGTCACACAGGTTGAGAACCACTGCCTTAATTGATAGAGTGGCCTTGTGTGGTAGGTGTTCTATAGGGCCCAGTGGATCAGCCTCCCCAGTCACCTGAACTGGGAGCTCTAGGTGCACCCCTTTATGGGCTGTGAGCACAGTCTTGTTGCAGTTGAGCCTTGATTGCTGTTGGTGTCACTGGAAGGAATTGACCTCCAGGCCAATTGGCTGTGGGGACCAGCTGTGACTACAGTGGGAGAGTCTGGCTTCAGTGGGGCTTTGGTGCTCAGAGTCCACCCCTTGAGTGTGTTGCTTATGAATGTTTAGAATTGTAATCTGGTATTATCTGACACTGACCATTGGGTACACTGGCTCTTGGGTCTCCTGGGAGGTGCAAAGTCAGCCACTACCTGGGGCCACCCAGTAGGAGCTACAGCAGTGGTTCTCAACCTTGTCTGCACATTAGAATCACCTGGGAATCTTTTAAAAATCCTGATTTATAGGCCCCATCCTCCGGAAGTTCTGTTTCTTCGTTACTAATGTTGTGGCCTCACCCCATAACAAAGAAACAATTTCCAGAGGATGAGGCCCGGAAATCAGGATTTTAAAAAGATTCCCAGGTGATTCTAATGTGCAGCCAAGGTTGAGAACCACTGAGCTACAGAGAGATCTGCAGATTCCCCTTCTTTGTACCGGGTTTGGCAGTGCCCAGACGAGGCCCAGCTGTGAAGCAAGGCAGGCTGGTGCTGGTGCCAGCCCTGGGCCTTTTATTGATAGGTTTGGGGCTTCTTGACCCAGCTGGAGCCTGTTTGAGTGATTTTACCCTGAGCCAGGACAGACCATTCATATGCAAAAGCCGCTGCGCACAGCTTGGGTGGGGCTGTAAATTGGATGAGGCGGGGTCTCAGGGAATCACCCAGCCGAACAAAACAGAAATGGCTGCCAGTCAGCCCTGAGACCTCTTCGTATGTGTCCGTGTCCCCCAGAACCTCGCCCTGGTGCTGGAGCTCATAGGAAATGGGGCCTTGTAAGTTCAGTTTGTGGTGCCGGTCATTTTAAGAGGAGCAGCTGGGTCTCCAGCAGCCTGTGTGTCACTCGGCCAAAATCCACACTGGTTTTTACAGCCCGTAGTTCTTACTGCCCCTAGGGACTTCTTGTCCCAGCTCTGGGACCCTGGGCTGGGGGTCTGGTGTGGGACTGGGACCCCTTGCTCCTTCGGGCGCCTCCACAGAGAGGGTCTCCCTCCAGATTAAAAAGCTGTACACATGGGTGCCGGACCAGGCGTTCCGCGCCTCTGCACCTCCCACCAGTCTCAGTGCGCTTCCTTCTTTACCTCTCTATTGTAGGACTTCCATTCAGCCAGCTCTCCCGTGGTTCTGGATGGTGGTGGTTCTGTGGTTTAGTTGTAATTTTTATGTGGTTGGGAGGCGGCAAGTACAGGCATTTACTTACCTACACTGCCATCTTCCAAACTACTGCAAAATTTTTGAGAAGCATGAACATACAACTTAATATGTGTTTAAAAAACACACCCACAATCTCAGTATATTCAGAGTTCTTAGGATTCTTCTCCTAAATCCTACCTTCTTCTAACCTTACCAGTTAAGAGTGATGAACACCTTACAGGTGTTTTTGATAGATACCTTTGATAAATTTTTGAAGTGCTATTTTTTCTGGGATGCCTTCACACTTTTGTGAATATTTCGATTCTCCTATATTCTTGTATAGATTAATGGTTCTCTCTAAGGAGTAATTTTCCCACCCAGGGAACATATGGTTATGTTTGGAGAGATTCATACTTGTCAAAACTAGGGGTTGGTTGGGCTACTGTCTTCTAGTGGGTAGAAGCCAGGGCTGCCACTAAACACCCTACCGTGCGTAAGCACAGCCCCCATAGCAAAGACTGTGAGGTCCGACACAGCAGCAGCACTGTGGGCGAGAAACCCTAAATTGACATCTTCTGAAGTGGTGACAGGCTTTCTGAAAGCTTTGATCACTAGTGATTGAGGAGGCCCATTAGAACATGACTTGACCATGAACGAGGCTGTTGGTTAGAACTGTCATTTTCTAGTCTGCATGTTTCTATTGGAAGGAGTAGAATTGAAGGGATTCTTTCAAGAGTCGAACTCTTTAAGTTTTACTGGTGAGGAAACCAAGACCTGAAGAGAGCAACTGATTTATTAGTCCTTGGATTTCTTTGAATTACCTCATAGCTTTTTATTATTTGAAGAATTACTAATTCTTTTGTGTGTTTTGCAAGTGCCCAGTTTTTGTGACATGAGCTGTAATTTCAAAATGGTTAAATGCATTTTAAATGGAATTTTGACAACTATGAAGTAATTTGTAGAGCATATTGGATTGCTTTAGTGTAGTGTTTCTTGGAGAAAGAACTGATTCATCATCAAGTTTATTTGAAGATATGGTTTGCTTAGAGATTTGTAGTTTCTGTGATTCCTCTTAAATCATTGACATGACTTAAAAGGTAATTTTGTATATCTTTTGAGGGGGAGGACGAGGTCATATCAAAGTCACTAAACCAACACTATAGTTCTAGTTTGTAGAATGTGCATCATGATGCTTATTTCTGACTTTCAAAAAAAGGACTGAGTTACTAACAGCATAAACTGCAAGCTTGCCTGGTGTGCCTTAAGAACAAATACTATCTTCAATTGTCTTTATTAAATATTGAATACAAGTGTCTGAGTTACAGGAACGGTAGGAATGGTTTGCTCTAGTCTCTCTCCCAGTGAGAAAACACCAGTTTTGGAGAGCATGTAACTCATCTGAGGTCACCAAGTTCAATCCAGAAGAAATACAGGAAGTAGAGGGGAGCGGTCAGGCACTGCCTGTGAAGTCCTATGGCCCAGCTTGTGTGCAGGCTGCACCCCATAAACACAAGGGGCCTTCACCAGAGGTCCAGGCCGCTGATGTCTGTGGTGTCACGTCTTATCAGCTCCATGGGAATGAGCATATAGCCACACCATGCGAGCATAAGCAGCACCTGTCTCAGCACGCACTAGGTCCCGGGAAAAGTCTCTTTAAAGAATGTGAACCGGAAGCCAGAATGCCAAAGGGGAGACGGCAGAAGGCATGTGGCATCTCTGCTTCTTCACCCCAGCAGGGTTTGAGGAGCACGGGAGGTGGCCCAGAGAGAGTAGACATTGGAGGCCTCCATGGGCTTTCCTGCTCAGAGACATGGCCGGTGAAGAAAGGTGTGTCTCCACTAGCCCTGCTTGCAGTGCCGTCGCTGCTGTGACACTCACTCTGGCTCAGGTTGCCAGTGACCTTGCACTGCTGCTCAGACCCAGTCCTCAGCAGAGGTCTGGCCTTGCTCTGAGGGTTTGGCCCGCGTTGTACATTCTTTTTCAGTGGGCTTGCTTCTGGGGAAATGCTGTGTGAGATCCAAAGGGCACCTTTATTATGGGACATTTACTTAAACTATTTGAATGACCACAATAAAATTATTTTAGGCACCACAGGGGAGAGGAAACCAGATCTATAGTCTGGTTCAAATACCTTAAGCCCACTTCTTGAAAGTTGTTCCGGTGTTTAGTACGCTTAAAATTTTTATTTTCAGCCCTGGCTAGTAATGTCTTAAAATTATTATAGAAAACAAAACTACTATGGAAGTGGATGTGGCCTTGTAGCCTCCCCCCCTCCTGCCCCCACCCTCAAGGGTTTTGAGGACCCCTAGGAGGCTAACACTTATCTGTTGTTGCCAGGTTGGCTTATGAAATAGATGTTTTGTTTTTAAGAATCTAAGCTACTTGTAGCTCCTTTTACTGAATGTATGTTCCTGAGTTGCAGAAAAGTCCTACTGCCCACACTTAGTAGTGCTCAGTTATATGTCAACTAAGTGTGCTTTCAGGATATGAGAGACATCTGAATATTCAAAATGATAATTGTGAATCTAGAGTAGAACATTTCTGATTCTGCTGTCTATTACGTTAAGAATGATATGTTCTGTTGGAACCAGTTGTCCCTAACCAAGTTGTATGTGGTGAGTGTGCTTGTGGTACCATGTATATTGTACAGTTGAAGTCTGGTGGCCTCCTAAAGGCATCCTTTTTAAAAGGAATATCTGCAAAACCAAATTCTACCTGAAACGCAGGAAAAGCAGGGGTAAGTCAGTGAGCATGCTTAGTGCTGTTGTTGCTGCTGCACAGCCTGGCTAACTGTGAGGGCTCCACATCTAGAGCCAGGGCCTGGAGGGAGAGCTACTGCCTGGAGGGAGGGCCGCAGCCTGGAGGGAGGGCCGCAGCCTGGAGGGAGGGCCACGGCCTGGAGGGAGAGCTGCCATAGCTTCTGCTTGTGCAGCTTCCCACTGAGCCCAGCACGGAGGCCGGTGGGAGGTGCCTCCACCACAGGAGTAGTACTGCTTTGAAATGTATATATTATTTTTAAGGGAATTATTTTGTTGAATATCTACATGCTGTATATACATACATTATGGCAACAACTAAGTGAACTTGACCTTATTTAATTGACTTAAACACTGTTAAATTAGGTGTGTTCCCATTTTGAGTAATTTATCTGAGTTAGCTAGGTCTGGATAAAAGTCCAAAGGCTGTCATACTCAAAGTCCATACCTGCCTAGCATGTGAAGGTGACAGAAGGAAGGATAGGTGGAGAAAGGGGACAGCTTGTCTTCTCCCCCCACCTTATTTTATTTTTCCCCCGTCACCATTTATCTCCCCCAGTACCCTCTCTCCATCCCCCTCTTCACCCCACAACCACCACACTGTTTTCATGTCCATAAGTTTTTTTTAATTGAGTAATTTGTAGTCAGTTTGAGGGGAAATAACTAGTTTTCTGATACAGAGCAGCAGTTCTCCCGCGTGAAGGCTATGTACTGATGGGGAAGAGTAACCCAGAAGACAAACTTAAGACCCTTTCATATCACCCACTGGCTCATTCTAGAAGATGAGCCAGAGGAGTTGAGAAATTTCATGAAGACACGTGCTTACATGAGAGGGGAAAGAACTATTTAGGAGAGAAAAAAAACAAAAAGACAAGATGATTTGGGGAGCAGAGGGAAATTAATAATGCCATGTGTGATCCAGCACAGCGGCAGTGAGCCTCTGACTCATCCTTGTTTGATGATGTTGGCTTCATGGCCTGACACTATGGCAAGAGCAGCTCTGGCCATGAGCACTCATCTTCCCAGAGCAAGGCCCGCCAGGGCTGAGCCATGTAGACATGGGCCTCCACCAGCCAGCCGAAGGGCACCACTGTCACTGGGTCTAACCCCTAGTACGAGGTCTTCTTTCCTGCTTCAGGGAAGACTTAGGCTGGAGTTGTGGTGTGGATTCATCTCCCCATAGATGAACAGATGAATATGTGTCCAATGTTCTCAAGATCATCAGTCCTTTAAAATGACTGCAAATGCCCAGCCGGTGGGGCTCAGTGGTTGAGCATCGACCTATGAACCAGAAGCTCATAGTTCGATTCCTGGTCAGGGCACATGCCCTGGTTGCGGACTCGATCCCCAGTAGGAGACTGCAGGAGGCAGGCAATCAATGATTCTTCCTCATCATTGATATTTCTGTCTCTCTCTCACTCCCCCTTCCTCTCTGAAACCAATAAGAAAATAATTAAAAAATAAATAAAATGACCGAAAAGAAAGCACTTACCTGGAAACTCCCTGGGAATTTGCTTATAAACCAAATTATCTACCATATTTTCTCATGTGTTATTTATTCTTCATTGGGATCACATTGGTGATTCTTCGTAATACTGAACTATAACACCACAACAAATATGAAAAAGGTACAGAAAACTTTAAGGTATTAAAATCTTTTATTTAAAAGAACCATTCAGCCTAGCATGGTGTAGCTGAAAGGATATCAGACTAATAGTCTAGAAATTCTGATTCTCTTTGGTCTGGTTGTTAACCCTCTCTCTTTTTTAGTGGCTAACTTATCTTTTAGAATTGCTGAGGCTGAAGCGGGGCATTAGTCATTTAACAAAAAATACAGTTGGAGGGGAAAGAGCCCTAAAAGCAGCCTACTTACTTTAAATCTGTCCTATGCATTTCTAGATTTTTAAAATGTCTTATATCACCCGTTAGGGTCTCAGTGTGTGTGTGTGATTTACTTTTACATTTAAAGCACTTTTTACTTTTCAGTTGCAGATGACATACAATACTATATTAGTTTCCGGTGTACACCCTAGTGATCGACCTTACATAATTTACCAAGTGGTCATCCGATAAATCTCGGATCCATTCGACATAAGGTCTCATGGTTGTTAATGTTGGAGTTAGAACTCTTCTGGGTTCCACTCACAGCATTTCTCCTCTTCTCTTCTCCGTTATCTGTGATATTTTCCAAAATTGAATGAATTGGGAGCTGGGTAAAATAAACAGAAAACAAGTAGTTCCTGTTGGCCTCTTCAGTATTAGTCATCAAGGCCAGGAGCATTCTGTTCAGTGGAAGGTATTGTTGGGATACCAGCCTACCAGCCGTGGGCAAACTACGGCCTGGCCGGATCCGGACAGTTTGAAATGAATAAAACTAAAAAAAAAAAGACCGTACCCTTTTATGTAATGATGTTTACTTTGAATTTATATTAGTTCACACAAACACTCCATCCATGCTTTTGTTCCGGCCCTCCGGTCCAGTTTAAGAACCCATTGTGGCCCTTGAGTCAAAAAGTTTGCCCACCCCTGGGATAAACAAACCCTCCATGTTTAACACTTACATTGCCTTAGAGATAATGCAGGCTTTACCCACTTAAATGCAGACTTTACCCAATTTAAAAGTGGATTGTAGTCTACAAATGTATTTGCAGTTTGGTTGTTTACAACTTGGAATGCATTATTATATGCAGATTAGTTCAAAGATCAGATTTATTAACCTCATTGTGGTTTAACAAGGTGCTTTTGCAAAGAAAAATTTTGTTTCATTTATAAAGCATTTTTACACATTTGGCCTACCCAGTTTCCTGAGGTTGAATTTACTGTTATTCCTATCTTATTTTTAGACTGTTTTAGTGAGTGTTACTGAATCACAGCCATGCACAGAATACTTTGCTTTTTTTCCCAGCTGGTACTTATGTTTTGGGATATCAGTAATGCAAAAATTCATCCTTGGCCCAGCCGGCCCAATGCACATGTTTAGAATGATCTCTTGAGTCTAGGGATAGGACAATGGGTCACGTGGAGAGGCTTGTGCTTACAGCACCACAGGGTGATGTCATAAAGAACCAGGGCTCCTGATTGAGCTAAGTAGAAAGGCATCCACAGAGTTGTTAAACTCTTGAAGTTGTTCATTCCTCAGCAAACAGATGGCCAGGGCAAAGGAGGGGTTTGAGGCCTTGTAGAGGCCATGTCCAAAGAACTCCAGGGCAGTGGAAGCTAACCTGAAGATGTCACCCGAGGATATTTTCCCACTGATTCTTAGAGAGAGTGGGAGGGAGGGAGAGAGACAGAGAGAGATACAGTGATGTGCGACACGTTGATTGATTGCCTCCTGCACGTAACCCGACAACCAGGGCATGGAATTGAACCTGTGACCCTTCAGTCCATGGGCTGATGCTCTATCCACTGAGCCAAATCAGCTAGGGCCATTTGAATACCTTTTATAACCCACTCCTTCTTGATGGATGAATTGTCTGATTTTAGAGCCTTTGGTGATTTTAAATGAAAAGTGAAACACCAGATGGAATTCTGTAAGTTGGCAAAAGGCACAGATGATAAATTAGGAAGAGCTGACCATAAGGAAAAGCTAGGATTTATTAGAGATGCCTCTTGCTCTTGGTTGCCTGAACCACAGGACATGTCTGCCTTGTTGCTTGTGGTCACTGAGGTATGGAGAAGCACATTGAGAAACGAGTGGCAAGATCTCAGGTCCCCCAGTGCTCAAGAGTAAAGAAGGAAAAGGTATACAGTAGACTTGTCTCTTTAAAAAAGTAGGGTTTGCCTATGTTCCCCAACGGCACAGTACACATACCAAAACAATCCTGAAAGGGATCTTGTTTTGTGATCTCGTTCATGTATGCTCGAACTCTGAAATTTTGCCTTTTCAAATTGATGTCTCTAGATAAAGATTTACTTCATTTTTTATGGAATAGACTTTTCTGAAATATTAGCTGTTTAAATGCAAATAAATAGACGTTTTTCTGATGATGTCTGTTTATTGCAGTTTCACAACAGATTTTTATTTGTAAACTCTATTGAAGTAAAAATAGATCTTATAAAATAATTTTAAGAAGCCACATTTTTCCATAAAAAATGGTCTTATTTTTCAATTACAGTTGACATACAATATTATATTAGTTTCAGGTGTACAACATAGCAATAAGACATTTATATAACTTATAAAGTGATCCACCCCAGTAAATCTAGTATCCACCTGACACCGTACATAGTTAAACAATACTAGAGACCCCGTGCACGAAATTTATGCAGGGGGGGGGGGGGGTTGTCCCTCAGCCTGGCATGCATCCTCTCGCAGTCTGGGAGCCCTCGGGGGATGTCCAACTGATGGCTTAGGCCCACTCCCCGTGGGTAGTGGGCCTAAGCCATCAGTTGGACATCCTTAGCGCTGCCATGGAGGCGGGAGAGGCTCCTGCCACCGCTGCTGCACTCACCAGCCTTGAGCCCGGCTTCTGGCCGAACAGCGCTCCCCTTGTGGGAGCACACTGACCACCAAGGGGCAGCTCCTGTGTTGAGTGTCTGCCACCTGGTGGTCAGTGTGTGTCATAGCAACCAGTCATTCTGCCATTGGGACGAAACCAGCTCTCTGACATCCCCTGAGGTGTCCCTGATTGCGAGAGGGTGCAGGCCAGGTCGAGGGACCCTACTGGGGCAGGATCAGGGCCAGGGAGGAACGTGGGAGGTTGACCAGCCAGGGAGGGACTGTGGGAGGACTCTAGGGCATGTCTGGCCCATCTCGCTCAGTTCAATCATCCAGACCACAGCAGCGAGCTAACCAACCAGTGGAAGCATTTGCCCCCCCCTGGTGGTCAGTGCATGCCATAGCGACTGGTCAACCAGTCGACTTTCTGCCCCCTGGTGGTCAGTGCACGTCATAGCAAGCAGTTGACTGACCTTAGCATATCATTTGCATATTACGCTTTGATTGGTTGAATGGCCAACTGAATGACCGGACACTTAGCATATTAAGCTTTTATTATATAGGATTATTGACAATATTCCCTGTGCTGTACTTTACATCCCTGTGACTGTTCTGTAACTTCTTACTTCCTTCACCTTTTTCACTCATCCTCCCAACCCCCCTTCCATCTGGGAACTGTCAAAATGTTTTCTGTATCTGTGAGTCTGTTTCTGTTCTGCTTGTCTGCTTATTTTGTTTAAAGATATATAGTTTTGAAGAAGAAGACACAAAAAACTCGTTTAGTGCCAAACTTACTCATACAGGAAACCAGGCCCCCTATTGATAGCATTTCTGGTCAAATAGGGCTTTTTATTTGTTTGGTGGTAGTGGTGGAGGCTTAGGCACCAACAGCTGTAAGCCATGTGCTGTCATCTAGTGTTTCCCACTATATGGTGGCGGCTGTTCATTGCTCATTGAAGGTTTGTGAGTTGGGAAACTTGGGTCATTATGGAGACCCGCATCAAGCATTGACTTTCCTACAACAGGTTGAAAGTTCCGCCCATCAAATGAGCTGTTGGCAGTTCGTTGTGTGGCTCAGGGAAGACTTCATTGAGCAGCTAAACTGTGGGAAGAACTCTTTGTCAGGGTCAGCAGTGTTCACTGTCTGATCGGGGTTCATTCCTTACAGACAGGGGGAGACATTCTTGCCAGCTTCTCCTGCCCTTTTCCCTTCTCTGAAGGACACCCCAGTGGTCTCTTCTTGCCAGAGTAAATCTGGTGAGACGAGTGAGGACAGTGGGACTCTCGGGAGGTGTCTAAACCATAGCCTGGGGTTGACCTGGGCTTTTCATCCCTAGTAGCTTCTGCTGGAGCCGCGCGCGCCCCCCCCCCCCCCCCCCCCACGCACGCATACACACACCTAAAAACAAGTCTGGGCTCTTCCAAAGTAGAGAGACTCATTTGCAGTTCCTTCATAAGAGGAACCCATGGGAAGTCCAGATGGATTTGGGTTTAAAAATCCCAGCTCAGCCACTTAACTAACCCTTGGCTATGTTTCTGTCTTCATTTTAAAAGTGGAAATAGCTCTAACCGGTTTGGCTCAGTGGATAGAGTGTTGGCCTGCAGACTGAAGGGTCCCAGGTTTGATTCCGGTCAAGGGCCTGTACTTTGGTTGTGGGCACATCCCCAGTGGGGGGGGTGTGGGAGGCAGCTGATTGATGCTTCTCTCTCATCGATGTTTCAAACTCTCTATCCCTCTCCCTTTCTCTCTGTAAAAAATCAATAAAATATATATATATTTTAAAAGTGGAAATAGAATTCCTCCTCTAGAGGATGTGCTAAATCCAGCTGTATGGTGTGCCTGTCTGGGCTGCCTGTGGACCACTCTGCCTCTTGGACTTGAGGCGCAGCTTGTAATGTCTGCCCTGGAAACTAGCTGGCTTTGGGCCTCGCAGGAGTGAAGTGTGTGTAGCTCTGTTCCTGGAGATTGGCCCTTTCCATTGTGTCACACATAGTCAGAGCACATTAGCCTAGAAACACAGAGGGGACAGATGGCAAGCGCTGCCAGAGCAGTTGGGATACGTAGCGCCTTCACTGCAAGAGCAAGAGGTCTTGTGGGAGGTCTCTCACTAGTTTCCCTTACCTTCCCCTTGAAAGGGGCTGTGCTGCTTTTTGAGCCAATAAGTGTTAGTGTGCTCTTTGTTCAGAAGCACTGTGTGGGCCTTTTCCAAACAAGTCAGGTGTATTTTCCTACCTCACCCACATCCCTAGGCCCTGGGAGAATTAACTTGAAATAGCAGCTGTAATAATCTATATATATAAAAGCCTAAGGGACCGGACGACCAGCCGGTAGCTATGAGCACACACTGACCACAGGGGGCAGCCGCTCAACGCAGGAGCTGCCAGGCAACAGCAACTCTGCAGAGTGCCCTCTCGAACTCCGGAACCCTTCCAGAGTTGGACTGCCAGTTTCGGCCCAATCCCCACAGGTCAGGCTGAGGGACCCCACCTGCTGGAGGGACCCTGCTCACTCCACAGACACCCTTCGAGCCCCAGCACCGCCCCAGGTGAGGCCGGCTGGGGAGGGACCGTGGAAGGTTGACTCCAGGGCATGTTCGGCCCATCTCTCCCAGTTCCGCTCCACCCGACCACCTTCTAATTAATTTCCTTTCAATATGCATGAATCCGTGCACCGGGCCTTTAGTATATATAAAAGGCTAAGGAACCGTCCGGTAGGTATGACACGCACTGACCACCAGGGGGCAGACACTCAGCGCAGGAGCTGCCGAGCTGCAGTGACTTGGCAGTGGTGGTTCTCGGGTGGCGCACCCAGAACCAGAGAGGAGGGAACCCGATTCCTCGCAGGGCTGTACGAATCCGCCTTTGGCCACGGGTTATGTTGTTGCTGGAGCACTGTCGGCCCGAACCTGGTTTACTGCTGAGCTGCGGTGACTGCAGATGCCCCTCGAGCTGTGGCTCTGCCCCAGGTGCAGCCGACCCGGGAGGTTGGCTCCAGGATGTGTCCAGCCCGTCTCGCCCGGTCCTGCCCTGCCAGCCACTTTCTAATTAATTTCCTTTAAATGTGTATGAATCTGTGCACTGGGCCACTAGTTTCTTGATAATAGGCAGATCCCAGATAGCCTTGGCTCCTCCTCATTTGTGAAATTTTGTTTGGCTGACCATTAGCAAGAGAGGCACTCGACCATTCGACCACTCATTTTCTTAGGCGCACGGGAGAGAGTGCGCATGCTGGGCACACGTGCTGCCTGCTGAGAAGTGGAGCTCATCTCACTGCCTGCACATGTACATTTGCACTGCCGATCCTGGATTGTGGTGCTGGGCTGAAGAATTCTGAGGGTTTGTTTGCCGACATGTAGAGGATTGCCCTTGGCAGAGACATGGTGATGGGCAGCTCCCCTAGTGCCCAGGATGCCCCTAGCCGAGTGGACTACCTGGTTAGGGGATGGCCCTTCTGGATAAGCTGGTCGGGCAGCTGAGAGCGTCCATAAAGCACACTGCACTCAGGCCATTCAGGCCGTGTGTGAGATGCAGAAGTCCCTTTCTCTGCTCATCACCAGCTCTCTCGCTGCTCTGCCTGCTGCCCACCAACTGGCGCCATTTCCAGTGCCCATGGTTTCTGAATCTCCTCTCTGCTTTTTCATTTCCATATTCCGCGACAGCCCCTCTAGTATCCCCCTTCTGTCTCAGAGGAAAAGTGTCCCCACATCTTCCCCAGTTCTTGAGTGTGTGCTTTCTCTCCTGCCCCTGGATTAACTCCCAACTCGGAGCACAACACAGCGTGTCTCCCTTTCCTATAGAAACCTCCAGCCTGCTCACCCTTCTAGTAGGTTCTCGAAGAAGGCTCCCGTTGGCTCTGAATTACCCCCTGGTGGTCCCCGGTGCCCTGGTCTCTGCTCGCATGGGGCCTGCTCTAAAAGTCGGCAGTGACTTCCTGTATCACCAGAGTTTGGCCCCTCTCCTCAGTCCTCATTCTACTTTGTTTTTCTCTGCAATGTTGTTTATTCTTTATTTACCCAGTAGATAATGTTACTAACAAAGATGATTAGGATGCAGTTTTGCCATTCAGGAGTATACAGTTGATTGGCAATTACAGTGCCCAGTGGTAGTGACATCATAGATGGGGCAAGCGTCCTGGAGTGGACTGGTGCCCAGGTGTCCTCCTGTTCTCATGTGAGATTTCCCTGGAGTAAAGCACACATACTGGCGAATGGGAATTCTCCCTCAAGGTGTAGTTTTTCTTAGTTTTAATGGATTGTTCACAGTGTTAGCACTGGCTGAGTCTGGTTAGTGTGGATGGCACAAGGACGGACATGCTTGGTGATCCCTGTAGACGGCGAGCTGTTGTGTCCCCAGCTAGCATCTGTGAGAAGCATGACCTTCTTTATGAGGGTGCCCGTAGTCACCTTCTCCTGGAAGGAGGAGAGGCTCAGAATGGCTACTGCTGCTTGGTTAGAGCCCGAGAAAGAGGCAGCTACTGCCCGGGGGGCAGGGGGTGGGGGTGGGGGGGCGTGGCTGTGCGTGTTTGGGGGCCAGGCTTAGAGTAAGTCCCTCCCTCCCTTTCTAGGGACACTCCCACCTGTGTTTGAAGCCCTTGCCCAGTGACACGTGCGGCCGTTTGTGATCAGGGCTGAGGTGTACCTGACGGGCTTCCATGGGGCGGCAGCCGACCGTGGCCTGTGCTGCCAGAGCCCAGGGAACTGGCTCCTAGCGTGCCTCTTTGTTCGCATGTTTCTGGCGAAGGCACACGCCACTGAGCGCTCGGAGCAGACTGTGCCTAGCTCGGGGTGGCCATGGATCCAGCAACTCTCGTTTTGTTTTCTTTTTCTTAACGTTTGCTTTTCTTTTGTCCAGGCCTCCATCCTGTAGGGTCTGAGGGCATGGTTAATTGTGGCAGCTAGTCGTTTCACCTCGTGAACGGATCCATTTTATGTTTGCTTCCCTACCTTGTACTTGGAGAGTTTATTACACGGTACATGTCCGTCTAGGTCAGTGGTTCTCAACCTGTGGGTCGAACGACCCTTTCACAGTGGTCACCTAAGACCATCGGAAAACACATATATAATTACATACTGTTTTTGTGATTAATCACTATGCTTTAATTATGTTCAATTTGTAACAATGAAATTGGGGGTCACCACAACATGAGGAACCTGTATTAAAGGGTCGCAACATTAGGAAGGTTGAGAACCACTGGTCTGGGTGGACTGTCTTTGAAGATGAGTACTGTATAGGCTTTCCGCTCTGCCTTCCCACGTGGGCCTGCATGGTCGTGCAGAGTGAGAAGTGTTTGGCACCACTTACAATTGGCAAACAATGGTGTGTGCTGAGAGCCAGCGTCAGCTGGAGGTTGGTGAGGACATGATGGTTGCTATCACAATGAATGTATCATCATCTCAGGATTTTTTATAATGACTTTCAGTCTTCACCCCCTTTATTGCTCTGTGTCGTCCGTTGTCCGTGCCAATCACAGAGCTGCAGGGAGCAGACCACATCGGAATCATTGCATTGAGGGGAAATGTCACACTTGTAATTTTATCCTCTTTTTGAGGGAGTACCAGTGCCCACCTAATGAAATGAGATGACCTTCTGCAGTGGGAGTGTTTGTGAGCTGACAGGCATATAATCTTGGCAGCTCAAAAGCACTGGTGGTCTCAGCACTCTCAGAACAAAGCCGTGCCCTTTATGGCCGAGAGACACTGCACTGCTGTGTAAGCACCTGCACCTGTCCTTATGGTAGACATACAAGAAGTGAATGTGAAAAGGAAAAAGGTCTTACGGACTCCTCTATGCCACATGGAGATAGGAATGTAGAAATAGCACCATGTAATGGAGCTTTGAGCTGCCAGATACTAGTAATAAAATACCTGAGGAATTAGGAGACCAAAATAAAACCTGATATTTATAAAGCAAATAATGGTGTGTCTTTCCTTGAATGTTTTAGAAAACCTCGAATCAATTCTCAGCTGGTGGCACAACAGGTGGCACAGCAGTATGCCACCCCACCACCCCCGAAGAAGGAGAAGAAGGAGAAAGTTGAAAAGCAAGACAAAGAGAAACCCGAGAAAGATAAGGAAATTAGTCCCAGTGTCACCAAGAAAAACACCAACAAGAAAACAAAGTAAGTTCCGGGTAACTCAGGTTGTATGTTACTTTGCAGGTGAAGCAAAGCTATCTTTTTAATACCTCTTTTGGCACCCCGTCCCTTTAGACCAAAGTCGGATATTCTGAAAGACCCTCCTAGTGAAGCAAACAGCATACAGTCCGCCAGTGCGACAACCAAGACCAGCGAGTCAAATCACACCTCAAGGTACTGACGCAGACTGCAAAGGTCAAGTGCTGCTCTGGTGGGCTGAGTCCTCAAGAACCAGATGGTTTTGTGCCTGTGGGTTTATAGGCTGAGGGCTAGGGTGGAGAACTAGGTCTGAGACTGAGCTGTGTGCGCGTGCGCGTGTGTGCGTGCTTGTGTGCGTGGGTGTGCAATACTTTATACCACTGTGGCCAAACAGGAGACAGATATGTTGATGATAACTTTGGAGTGGTTCGAAGCTTTGCTGACGGGCAATGGTTTCTGTTGCTGCTGAGGTTAAGCTGCAGGTTTTGTGGTAGCTGTGGTATGTGGGGGTGTCCTGGATCTCTGTGTGGATGATGTCTGCCAGACCGCTTCTAACCCAGAGCTTATGTAACTGGCTGTTCCCTGTGGTGTTGCTTTCAGGCCCCGACTGAAAAATGTGGACAGAAGCACTGCACAGCAGTTGGCAGTGACTGTGGGCAACGTCACTGTCATTATCACAGACTTTAAGGAAAAGACTCGCTCCTCCTCCACGTCCTCCTCCACAGTGACCTCCAGTGCAGGGTCAGAACAGCAGCACCAGAGCAGCTCGGGGTCGGAGAGCACAGACAAGGGCTCCTCCCGCTCCTCCACTCCGAAGGGTGACCTGTCCGCAGTGAACGACGAGTCTTTCTGAAATTGCACATGGAATTGTGAAAACTATGAATCAGGGTCTGAAATTCAAACCTCCACCTGCCCATGCTGCTGCACCTGGAGAACCTTCTGTGGACATCGACCTGTTAGTGATGCTGCCAGGATCATTTCTGCTTGCCATGGGCATTTGGCCACCAAGGAATTTCGCACCCTGACGATTACTCTTGACACTTTTATGTATTCCATTGTTTTATATGATTTTCCTAACAATCATTTATAATTGGATGTGCTCCTGAATCTACTTTTTATAAAAAAAAAAAATCTGCTGTGCACAATTTTCCATGTACATTACAACTGGTTTTTGTTTTTGTTTTGTTGGGGGTGGGCTGGGAGGGGGAGGGAACTTTTATTTATTGTGTTCACAAGCTCCATCCTCTCAGCATATCCTTCTAAGTTTATTTCTTTCTTCCAGTTATACTATGTACTATCAGTTTTGATATAACTATATATAAATATAAAATTATATATAAAGGGTTATTTGAAACCAATCCATGGCAACGCTGGTGCTTGATACACTGTGAAGTGAGTACAACCTTGAACAGTTACAGACCCGGGACAGTCCCTTCTACGGAAGTGCGGACATTGCATTAGAATCGGTCTTACACGAGGTGTGTTCCCGCCCACGGGCAGCTTGGCTCTCTCATCTGTCTAAAGAGCACTGGGTGATAGGAAAACAGAGGTTTTTAAACAATGTGATCTCCCATTTCAGGACTGCTCCAGAGAGCCGGCACTTGCAGCGGAAGCGCTGACCCCAGGTGCTGGCTGGGAGGCTCTGTCGATCAGCAGCACCCAGTGCGCTCCCATGCCAAGGGCTGTGCGCATCGCCCACAGCACTGTAGTGTACACAGTGCTGTTCTCACATGGCGCTCGCTCGTGAAAACACGGTGTTCCATACGCGATTCCACCACTTCCCAGGCCTCTGCTCGGGGCTGAGGTCAGTCTATAAATTGTCGCTTAGCTTTAGGATTAAAACGGACTCAACTGCATTTTTGGTCCATACAAGAAGCAAATCCGTGACACCACTCGCACAGGGCATTGCCCTGGTGGTTTTGTCACTGAAATTGGTTTGCCTCCTGCCCTCCTGTCCCTTATGCCACCAATTCAGTTGTGGGAATTGTTTTTCTTTCTTAAAACTCCACTCCTTTCTTGTCCTGATGAACAAAGGTGTTCCTGCCGCAGGCCTCGCCTTCCTGCTGGGAAGGGCACTCTGGGAGCCTGCCGTCCCCTTCTGGACCTGACAATAACGCGAGTAAACTCTGTTTTAAAGTTTCTTTTCACCCATTTTTACTATCTCAGTGGAAGGGTGGAGACAAAAACAAAGACCACTAAGGTTTCTACCCACTGGCATTTTAAAATGCTTTGTTTTGCCTCATTTGGATTAGGGTCTCTCTTCTGTGTAACTCCCACCACTCGTGTCCAGGTTCCCAGACTTCAGAGTCACTGCGGGGACTTGATGTCACCTTCCTTTATTTGGTCATAACTTAAGGGAGCCTGGGAGGCAGCTGGTTGTGAGGAAGCCCCACAGGTGGGCATGAGAAACCTGGTATGCTTAAGAATAGAAGTCACTTCTGTCTGGAGGCCACAAGTAAAAAGAAAAAATGAACAGCTTGATTTGAGTAGCCGACAGGAAAGGTTCCTTTCCCATCTACATCAGACTCCGCGTCCCTCTGCGCCATGACCTCCATCTGCTCTCCAAGCACAGGGTCTGCAGCAGTGCCGTTGTTGTGTGGTCCTACTCGCAAACGCTCGGACAATGTCCCCTTTCGCAAGGATGCTTGCATCTGGGATGCAAGCTGTGCTTATCTTTTTAGATACCTTTTTCAAGTATTTATTAATGAACCAAAGGAAATCAAATGCTTTCTGTAAGTATCAGAATATATAATACATAGTGATTTGACTATGAATTTTAAATCCACAATTTAATATTAGTGGGATATTGCAAAGACATTCCTTCTAAAGTTTTAATATTCCTTTTATTAAGGGTCTCAGGGAGGGTAAATTAGTCAGCCATATTTATTTTCCAGAGATATAAGGAATTGCTAAGTTTGAAAATTAACTTTTTAATAAGAAAAATTAGATGTCACCAAACTCGTGGGTTGCACTGCTTTCCGAACCATAAAGTGTTGGTGTGCATTTCAGAAACACTGTGTAACTTCTCAAAATTAGTCTCCTGTACAGTGATTGGACTCCTAGACTAGTGGGGGAAGCTGATGAGCCAGCTACTCGGCTGCTGATTCATGATTGCAATGCCTTGGTGTTTTGGCTTTGCCTCTGACATGAATAGAGGACGGGAGGTGACGGATGGAGGGTGCTTTAGGACAGGTGGGATGACGTGGCCATTGTGATGGGACTGCAAGTGGTAGTGGAGCCTCGGGCCTGTGTCCTGGGCTGGCCCCTGCTGCCTGCGAGCTGCTGAGGCCCGAGGTGGTGGGCACTGGAGGCTTAACTTCTGACATTGAGGTCCCTCAGACATGTGATCTGGAGACAGAATTCGTGGAACTTCCCGTATTTGCAGTTTGCCCTACAACAGGTGGGCAATGTGTAAAAACACTAGTGTAGATTAGAAAGGAACATATTAAAGGGTCAGAAATACCTGGTGTTCGGTGGCACAGTAAGCAGGTTATAAAGCCAAAGCAAAAAGCACAGTGTTACCCTTGCAAGGTTCCATTTGTTTTAACACCACCTGGTCTTCAGGCGAGCACAGAGCTTACCTGACATGCTCTGTTTGAGTTGAGCAGTTCAAAGGTGAAGTATCTTGACACCCACAAAACATTTCAGTCAAAGCCCTTCTGTTTCAATCTGGATATTTGAAAACAATGGCAGAAGCTTCTGGGAGTTGCGTGCCACAAAGACGTCTCACCTGCCTTATCAAGACCATTCTCAGCCTACTTTTCTAAGCTACCATATCGTAAATTATTGAAAATCTATTAATTGCTGAATATATAATAACCTTTGCTTGTATGTAACCGAAAATGGTTTTAAGAGCCAACATTTAGAGTATGACAATGGAGCTGAACAGTTTTTAATGCGCAAGCAGTTCTGTTCTTGTGTATGACTCGTAACCTTAATTTACTGTGTAAAGATGGTTACATTATTTCCTTAGCTTTGTTTGTTGGAGACAAATAGAGAATGCTTGTTAAGTATGTCCAACATAATCTTGTGAATTTTTGTTACTGTATTATACAGCTATATTTCTCATTTGCCCAGGAAGACAGCTTGTCTCGCTTCGGAGGTTTCTGCTCTGTCGTCTTTATAGCTGAGTCTTAGGTCTGATTTTTCTTCATGCGAAAGTGTCAGTTGGTGGTTTTGTGAACTGGTCAGAAATTCGCAGGTCTGAAATGTTGGGGGGATTTATATTGGACACTGCTCTCCGTCTAGCAAATAAAGATGTTAATATATTCCTGTCGCTGGCATGTGCACGACTGTGTGATTAGAAGCCACTTTATCATTTTCCTGCTTTAAATAGAAATGTCTATTTATGAATTCTGCTTGTAGTTTTTTCACAAATAAAATAGTAAAATTTACATTGAAATCTTAGTTTTGTGTGGGAAATGGTTCCTTTTTTAACTTAGTTTGTGAACTGGTAGAGTATGCCCACTGGGAGCAGGAGGCACAGGGCATGTGGGGGGCCGGCGTGGCTCAGGGCGTGGCACGGGGCTGCAGGAAGTGCTTGGGCAAGGGATGGCCAAGTTCTAGAAGGAAACGAGCCATGTCACGCGCATCCTTTGGGTGGGAGCAGTGAGCTGAAGGAGGCAGTGATGCTGAAAGCCTCCGCGCTGCCTCCAGAGCGCCAGGGCCATCCCCGGGACTGCTGGTCCTGTCAGCGCTTGCACCAGCACTGAAGGGAAGGGACTAGAAATGGCTAAGGACCCTCATTTGAAAATAGGTTGGTCCTGGTAACAGCAAGCTTGGCACGCTCCCTTGTCCTTGTCCTAATTTCCCGGAGTCAAACCCAAGTCCAGCCTCTCCAGAATCTGGCAGGTTGAAGGGTGGGGCTCATGGTGTCTGGTGTCTCCCAGGGGCATTGTGGGTGCAGGTGAAGTGACAGGCTTTCTGTGCTACCTGAGGGTCAGTCCTTGCTGGGCACTGGCTTCACCATTTGGGAGGATGAGAGCTGTCCCCACACTAGACAGCGTGCAGCAGGGGTGGGTCCCGACAGTGAAAGTACACGGGGATCCTTTAGGGGAGGGAGGGTGGGGAGGGAGGCGAGGCTCACCCCAGCGTGGGGCTACGTTCAGATGTCTGGGGGAATGCCCTGGCAGGAGGGGGCTCCATTGTGCTAAGAAGCTCTTGCTGGGTTAATCTTGGTCAAGGGTCAGAAGATGTTTTAAGCTGGAGAGTGCCCAAGCTTATGCTCTGCTCTCAGCATCTTCCTGGGCAGCCAAGAGGAGATGAGAGCAGTCAGGGGGGCCCTTGGTCTCTCACTCCAGCAGTTCCGAGGGGCTACTCGGAAACCTTGAGGCCACAGCAAGGAATGGGTTAGAGGCCGTCCTGTGTTGGGATTAAAAACGAGCGTCTGCTCAAACTCCTGTTTGCTGAGCATCTAAAGGAGCCAGTCCAGTCGGGCCGCCCGACATGGCTTTTGTCAGGAAGGGCCGTTAAGCTCAATAAAGTGGGCCCCTGAAGGCTCTGATTTTTATTAGAAAGTTCGTAGGGCACATCTGGAAAGATGGGGTGAGGCTCAGAGCCTGGACTGAAAGGAGACATTCAGATGTGTGGGGTAAAGCCGGGTGGGCTCGCTGTGAGGCAGGCAGGGTGCAGGGGGGACACTGGGCGGGCCACTCCCAGGGCAGGTGCAGGTGCTCTTGATGCCACCCCGGCTGCCCCCTCAGCTGTGCCAGGCATCACTAATCAGCACTCCTGGTCAGCGATTCACTGCGCATCTCCACCTGCTCTGGTGCCACGACCCCGTGTTCCTGTGAGTTACAATTCGTGTCATTCCCGCCTGGACACACCCACCCAAAGCCCCTGGGACCGTGCACAGCGTGTTGACTCGGCTCTTGGATTGTGGGGCGCTCCCTGGAGGGAGCTGGCGAGCGGCTTGGAGGGTCAGGAAGAAGGGAACTCGGTATCCAACACCCAACTCTTGCAAAGGCTCGGCCCCTCTTCAAAAGTGGACCAGACCAAGCGGCCGGCGCAGCTCTAAATACCAGACCCACGGCCTGCCAGCCATGCAGGCCCAACGGGACCTGCCCCAGCTGCCACGCTGGGAAAGTCGGCCTCTGGCTCGGCACAGCTCACAATGCCGAGGGCTCCTGGAAACAGCACATTCTCCTGTGGCGTCAGCCACACCTCACCTGCCTGGGTGCCAGACCAGCCTCCGGCTCACTGTCTCGTCTGGAACGCCTCCCCATGCCCTTCCCCTGCTCCAGGGCCCTGGGCCAGTGCCCGTGCTTGCTTGTAATATGCTTTGTTTTTAACGGGAAGCAATGATTTTTTCTTAACAGTTTTTCTAATGCTTCACTGATGTCAGCACCTGGCATGAATGAAAGGGCTTCTTTTGTTTTGTGATTGTTTTATCTTGTTTTCAAATGTCAAATGTCATTTATTTATGTATTTGTTTTCTTGGCCCAGAGGGAGGGGCAGTTCACATGGAAATAAAGCCCCTGGTACTGTTGACAGCTGCCCCGTGTGTCTGTGTCTGTGAATAGTGTTTACAATGAACATGGCTTTTCTTCATTAAAAGTGCGTGTTTTATGCTGCTTACTGCCCTGGTGTTAGTAAGAGAGAGCCAGTGTGGAGCCCGTGGGAGAGGAGTGGTCTGCAGAGTGCTGGCACCCCGCACAGTGGGCGTGTCGTGAGCGTCAGTGCTGGGTTACATGTATGCACTTGACACACACACAGGAGCGGCGTATTAATTAAGAGTGGGAGTCAAACTTTTATTTTTCAATTACAGTTGACATACGATGTTCTGTTAGTTTCAGGTGTTAGTTCTGCCACTGCAGGCTAAGAAGAATTCAGATGATTTTGGTATGGCTCTCTTTTCTCTTCTTCTGAATGATGTCCTCCATGAAAAGAAAGAATCCAAATTATTCAGAGAATGTGATGGCCATATGAGTTAATGGGGCCCTGTTGAGGCAGCGGTGCACAGATACACCTTACAACGCATCACCCCGAGTAGTCTCGTGCCACACAGTGGGGTTTGTTAATTCAGGCACGAATGGCGCGAGCTCCTAGCACAGAAGCGTCTGGGCTGCAGATGCACTAGACCAGCCACCGTGCCCTCAGGGACACCCTTCCTCCACCTTCCTGTGCTTTTGGGCCCTCCAGGGGTGGGATGGGGCCTCCCACACTGCTGAGGGCAGATCTTCCTGACTTGGTCACTGATTCCACTGCTAATTTCTTCCAGACACACCCGCACAGACACACACCCAGAAATAATTTTAACCAGCTGTCTGAGTGTCCCTTGGCCCAGGCAAGTTGACATGTAGAATTGACCACCACACACTGTTATTGGGGGTTTTTCTGTTATATGCAGGTGATAAAAAAATCCTAGTAAAACTGGTGCTTCAGCAAAATGTGCTACATTTCTTTTCTTTTTTTTAAAATGTATTTTATTGATTTTTTTACAGAGAGGAAGGGAGAGGGATAGTCAGAAACATCGATCAGCTGCCTCCTGCACACTCCCTACTGGGGATGTGCCTGCAACCAAGGCACCGGAATCGAACCTGGGACCCTTGAGTCCGCAGGCAGACGCTCTATCCACTGAGCCAAACTGGTTAGAGCAAAATGTGCTACATTTCTCTCATGCAGGGTCCTGTGCCCAGGTTTGAGTGGCAGGGTCCATGGGCAATGCCAGGTCTGAAGCCGGTAGATTTAGGGTAAGATCCAATTCTCACTTGCCAGCTGGATGGCCTTGAGTTTTCCTATACAATGGATGCCTCCAAACACGCTGCTGTGCTCAGTTCAACACACTGGTCATGATGGTCTGCTTTGTGCTGACACTGGTGACCTGCAGCTAGGGGAGGCCGTCCGCGAACGGAGGGCTCTGACGTGCCGCGTCAGGTCTCAGCTCTCCAACGTAGCTCTGCTGCTGGAGATTTTAGAAGAAAGACTGAAGTTAGACCTTAAATCAGAGGTGATTCAGAGGTGCGGTGAAGTCCTTGAAAGTATTTACTAAACGTGTGTCTTTTATTGCAATTATGCATTTCTACAGAGGGCAGTGTTTTGAGGTTTTATTGGATTCTAGAATGGTTCCATGATCCCAAATTGAAGTGCCACTGCAGGCTAAGAAGAATTCAGATGATTTTGGTATGGCTCTCTTTTCTCTTCTTCTGAATGATGTCCTCCATGAAAAGAAAGAATCCAAATTATTCAGAGAATGTGATGGCCATATGAGTTAATGGGGCCCTGTTGAGGCAGCTTCAAACTGAAGAAATCCTCACTGTAGTCAGCTCAAGCTATATTTTGCTGCTATAACAAATGCCCTTAAAGCTCCAAAGCTGACAACAAAGGTGGGTTGTCACCCACACTGAAATCTCTCACAGCTCCATTTCGTGTCGTCTTTGCTCTGGACACCAGCCAGTGGAGCAGCCTCTCTCTGGGATGTCAGAGTCAGTGTTCAGGCAGAAGGGACAGCGGCCCATGCTCGGGCCCGTTGAGCCTCTGAGAGGTCACTTGTGTGTCTGCTCACATGTGATCAGCTAGAGTCGCATGGCCGTGCAGGACTGGGCGGGAGCTGTCCCACAGGGAGGGCAGCAGATACTTGGGGCATTAATCAGTCTGCCACATCATTTTGTTGGAACATAGGAATGCAAACAGAAATTGACGAGAACTAGAATGAACTAAATCTAACCTAGTTCCCTCCATTCCACTCCCCTAAGCATATTCCAAGGAAACTGATCAGAAACACCTGTTTTTCCATTCTTTTTTTTAATCCTCACCCAAGGATATTTTTTCCATTGAGTTTTAGAGAGAGTGGAAGAGAGAGGGACAGAAAGAAACATCGATGTGAGAGAAACACATTGATTGGTAACACATTGATCAGGGCCCAGATCAGGGAGGAGTCTGCAATCGAGGTATGTGCCCTTGACCATTATTGAACCCGGGACCCTTTGGTCCACAGGCCAACGCTCTATGCACTGCCCCACACTAGCCAAGGCCCTGTTTCTCCATTCTGGCTGTGTTGTTAGAGTTGGAAGGAGAGGGAAGCCAGCGGTTGCAGGTGGCACTGGGAAGAGCCACGCTGGGGGATCAGCTCCACGGTCGCAGCCACCTCTTTGCTTCCAGTCAGACTTCTCTAAAGTGAAGACTGAGCCTTGCTAGAGTGGGGAGGCTTGTGCTGAGCTTCGGGCCGGGAAGAGATGTACTTTTAGTCAGGTTCACATCCTTGCTTCTGCTCTGGAAGGCCTTCGTGTGACTCTAGTCCCTCTTTGTAGTTCTTGGCGGTGACTCTGTGCTGACCTGAAGGACTCATGGTGTCTAACAACGTCCACGGTGAGCCCGGCTCTCCATGCCCACCTGGCGGTAAAGCAGGAGGCCTGACATGGCCGTGCTCCAGACACTCCCTATGCAAGTGCCCAAGTCTAAAGACTCTCCTTGGTCAACAAGGAAGGTTAAATGTTAGGACTGAATTATTTCTCAGAATTCATAGGTGGAAGCCCTAACTCTATTCCATATATTGTGTGATTCCATTGCTATGTAATGTCCAGAACTGGCAAATCTATAGAGACTGAAAGCAGATTAGTGGTGGCCTAGGACTGGGGAGTGGGTTGGAGAAAAATGGGGAACAACTGCTACAGTGTGTGTTGTGGGGTGAAGAAATGTTCTGAAGCTTATTTTGGCGATGCTTACACAGCTCTACAAATATACTAAAAGATCATTGAATTGTACACTTCAAATGGTTGAATTGTATGGAATGAACTATATATAATATTAGAGGCCCGGTGCACAAAAATTCATGCACTGGCCTGGCCTGCCCCCTCTCACAGTCCAGGAGCCCTCAGAGGCAGGAGGCGACCCGGCAATCAGGGGAAGGCGACGCCCCATCACACCTCTGCTGTTGCCATTGCCAGCAGAGCAAGCCTCGGGCGGCCCTGGATACCTGAGCCCCGGCGGCCCTGGGCACTTGGGGGGCTGAGGGGACTGGGGGACTTGAGGCAAGCACTCCAGTGGGGCTGAGGGGACTGGGCGCTGCCATCTTTGCGATGGTGTGAGGGTCAATTAGCATATTCCCTCTTTATTAGATAGGATATAAGTAAATCTGTGTGAAGAAAACATGGGCATCTGGCATCTGCAGGTCTAAGCAGCCTTTGGCAGCTGAGGAGGTGGCTGGCTGTGTTGCGAATCAGCATCACACACTGCAGATATGGAGGTCGTCGGTCCCGGACGGTGGGTCAGGCAGACCTGAGGGGCTCTTGGATGAATCACAGCGTCTCAGTTTCAGAGTCTGTGGAACAAGATCAATAGAAAGGACTTGACTCCAGGAAGAATGCCTGCGGGACAGCGAAGCAGGTGCCTTTGGCTGCAGGAGACGGCGAGCAAAGCGGCGGGGAAGAGAGTGAACTGGCTGTGTCACTGGGAAATCAGCTCTGGCAGCCGGCCAGGGGCTTCCCAACGACACCTCCTCCTTCCCTGTTCACTCGACAGAGGGGTTGAGAGGAAGGACTCTAGTGCCTGGATTTCACACTTGCTCATCATGGGACCTTTTGCAAGTTACATAACCTTTCTGTGCCTCGGTTTCTGAGCCGTGTGACATGGTGATGGTGGTAAGAGGAAAGTCGTGCGGATTCGCTGAGGTAATATATGCAATGTGCTTAGAATAGTGCTGGGAACAGTAACACTATGTAATATTTAACTGTTTTCCCCTCCTCCTCCTCCTCCTCCTCCTCCTCCTCCTCCTGTCCTCCTCCTCCTCCTCCTGTCCTCCTCCTCCTCCTCCTCCTCCTCCTCCTGTCCTCCTCCTCCTCCTCCTGTCCTCCTCCTCCTCCTCCTCCTCCTGTCCTCCTCCTCCTCCTCCTCCTCCTCCTCTTTGGTTAGCCAGCAGTAGCCAGAAACATTCTATCAGGCAAGAAAGTTGGTTCCTGGAGGCTTGGGTGTAATCCTGACAGCAGAGAATTAAATCTGTTTTCTAAGAGGAGGACTGTCTACGTACACCAGCTCTCAGTCCTAGGGAGCCTGGTAGGTGCCATTCCTGACCACACCGAGGGCTGGAACCTGACGCTCGGCCCTCTCAAAGCCCAGGGCAGGGATCATGATGGCAGCCTGTGACCACGTGTGGACACATGGGGTGAGGAGGGGCTGGAGGACGCACAGAAACCAGCATTGCCCCATCTTCAAGGACACCACCCAGCAGAGAAATGGATTCTGGGAAGGCTGTGATGGGGAAGGGCTTGGCCGTGGTATGGGGCCTGCTCTGTGCTTGCCATCCAGTGAGTGACCGCTGGAAAAGCGAGCCCTCTCTCGCTTCCCGGAGGCGGAGGAGGGAGACCTGAGAGAGTGCCCGGGATTGTCTCACTGTGGCCCAGAACTGGAGACCCCTTTACTTTTGCAACCAGACCAACAGGTTGAAAAAGATGGTGGTCTTCAGTCTAAATGGAAAACGAGCAAAACCTACGTTTTCGACAGTTTGGGAGGCTCGGCGTGGCCTCTGGTTCACCCAGCTCCCTCGGGCCACCAGAGAGGCAGCTCCAGGCCGTGGGGGCCGTGGGGCATGGAGGGCCGTGGGGCGTGGGGGGCTGTGGGGTGTGGGGTGTGGGGGGCTGTGGGGTGTGGGGGGCTGTGGGGTGTTGGGTGTGGGGGGCTGTGGGGTGTGGGGTGTGGGGGCCTGTGGGGTGTGGGGGCCGGGTTCTGCTGGGCTAGTGAGCCCGTACCCCCTGGCGTGGAGGTCGAGGGCTCCTCTTGGAGAAAGTGAAACAGACGCTTCCACAAAGGGGTCTGGGAGGTTGGTTGTGTGACATGAAATGTCTCCACTGAAGGGCGGAGAGGTCAGGCCTTGGAAGCAGCAGCCCAACGGGCTTTCCGGAGGGTGAGTGCTGCCTGCTGGGTGCTCGAGGGCCGTCCTGTCTGAACAGCCCATTTCTCTCCGCTCTGGGGGGTTCTCGGGTCCCTGGCACCCAGGCTGTGAGGGGCAGCGCCCAGCTTTCGGGCGGCACCGTCCTGCCCTCGTGTAGTCAGTGCCACTGAGTTCTCCTTTGGTCCGCCCGGGAGCGCAGCCTTGCCTGGCCACGGCGTGGGAAATGCCGGATGGGAGTGCCTCTGGGTGCTGCCTGGTCTGCTGAGGCTGCCGGCCCTAGGGAAGCACCAGACTGGGCGGCTTAGGAGGATTCATGGCGTCACAGTTCCGGGACCAGAAGTCCAAGGTTAAGGTGGGGGTGGTTTCTTCTGCGGCGGAGGGAGCAGCTCACAGCCTGGCTCTCCTGGTCTTAGGAGGCCATTTTCCCTGTGTCTCTTTAAAAAAGTCCTCACCAAGGATATGCTGTTTCACTGATTTTAGAGAGCGAGGGAGGGAGAGAGAGAAATATCAACATGAGAGAGAAGCAGCAATCAATTGTCTTCCCTACTCACCTCAACCAACCAGGGATGGAACCTGCAGCCTCGGTTGTGCCCTGACCGGGACTCAAACCCGCAACCTTTTTGGTGCCCCAACCAGGCTCCGCCAGACGGAGTCACCGCCAGGGCCCCGTGTCTCTGCCCGTCAGCTTCCCCCGGGCCAAGTCTCCCCTTCCCGGAAGAACAAGGCGTCTTGGCTCGGGGCCACCCTAGTGCCTGTCTGCATCCGCCTTCTGCAAAGATGCTCCTAGGAAGGTGACATTCTGGGTGCTGAGCGTTAAGGCTCCGACATACACATTTTGAGGGAACACTTCAACCTGCAGCATGCTGTCCTTCCACTCCTGGGCCAACCCTGGCGCCTCCCACTCGCACATCCCCAGCCTCTGCTGCTCTTGGACTGTGGCTCTGCCCTCATTTAAGTGCATTTCTCACTCACGTGTTCAATCAATCAAACATAAGAGTGCCTACATCGCAAGATTGCTGAGAAAATGAGACAAGGTATGTTCACGTTAGCTTAATGTCTGCCACATAGTAAGTGTTCAACCACATTTATTCATCTCTCCATTTCCAATGTTTAAGTGTCAGGAGCCAGGCTGGGCTGAGCGGGCAGAGCCAGGCCCCGCGTGTTGGCCACCGCGGAGGTGTGAACCACCTGAGGTAAGGGCTGGGCCGGAGCTGCTGAGCGGGGCGGAGAGAAAGAGGCAGAAGCACGAGACAGGCCTGTGGCCCACAGGAAGGCGCTGGGCTCCCGCTGGTGCAGCAGCGGGCACAGGAGCAGATGGCACCGAGGGGTCAGGTTGGAGTGGAGGGGGAGCCCTGGGAAGCTGCAGATGTTGAATTTGAGGCAGAGGACTCCAGTCTTGCTCAGCACGAAGACTGTCAATCATCTGTCCGTCATTGCATGGGTGTGCCTGAGTCCTTGTGCACGCACGCACCTGCAGGCGCCCAGGAGTGCAGCGGACGAGCAGAGCGCCTGTGCGAGGGGCACTCTGTGGAGAGATGGACCACAACCCGGGCCCGCAGGTGAGTGTCCGACGACAAGGAGGAGACGAGGCCAGATGAGCGGAGGGAGTGGGTGCGGTGCCTCGGGAGCGGACAGGAGGCTCCCTGAAGGTGGCATTGGAGCGGAAGCCGCATGGTGAGCATGAGCTGGAGCAGAGCGTGCGAAGGCCCCCAGGAAGGAGAGCGAGGCTCAGAAGGCCGGCCTCGCAGACGAAGGGTGTCCCTGGCTGGGCCGGGAGAAGCCTCTCGCAAAGGCCTGATGCAGGAGTGCGACTTTGAAAACCAGCGGGAACGCTGGGGCCTCGGTCCACACAGTCCCCCTTAGGCTTAACTTGGTTTCAATTAAGTTTTGCCACCCAGTGTCTTGATGAACACGTTCGGGGAAAAAAACTTGTCTTGGAACTTGTTAACAGTGTAACAGTGCCTGGCTGCACACACGAGGCACAGGAAGTTGGGGCTGTGTGGGCCCCAGGGCTGAGCGCAGCCAGCAGCCCACCTGCTCCCTGGGGAGAAGGGCGCCAGGGCCCGGCGGCTCTGCACAGCCGCAGGGGAGGTGTGCGTGCACCTTCACTGAAGGGTCACTGTTTGGAAACCCCGGAGACAGTGCATGCCACTCTTTTACAGACGGGGACACTGAGTCCACGGAGATGCATAGGGCCGCACAGTGGGGAAGGGGCTGCACCCAGGGCCGGCGGTGGGTGTGCCGCCCTCACCCCAAGGCCGTGCAGGGACATCTGCCCCCCTGGAGGCCTGGGCTGCCGTCCTTCCCAGGACTCACAGGCTGGGGCTGGGGGCGCGGGACAGGCCCAATGACCTGTTGAGCTTCTTTCTGGAGCTCCACACAAGTCTAAGGTGACTTCCCCGACCCAGCATCCCCTGGGGCTGGCAGTACCCAGGACCATGAGGCAGAACCTAAAATAGGGACTTGGGGCACAAGCTTGGTCGTCAGATCTGAGTTCAGGTCCTGAATCTGCCTCTTGTGCCTGAGGTGGGATGTGGGCACATCCCTGGGAATCTCTGAGCCTCATTTCCTCCTCTCAGGAAGGACGAGTGCAGCCCAGAGGGTCCTGGAGAACCAAGTGCGACTCTGCACACATGCGTGCACCACAGGGCCTGGCTGCACACACCCGTGTCACAGGGCCTGGCTGCACACACCCGTGTCACAGGGCCTGGCTGCACACACCCGTGTCACAGGGCCTGGCTGCACACACCCGTGTCACAGGGCCTGGCTGCACACACCCGTGTCACAGGGCCTGGCTGCACACACACGTGTCACAGGGCCTGGCTGCACACATGAATGCACCACAGGGCCTGGCTGCACACATGAATGCACCACAGGGCCTGGCACCAGGGCCCGATTTAGTTGTTGCTCTGCTGCTCCCGTAGACGAGGGTTATTGCTGCATCCAAGGCCCTGGCCGGCGTCTGTAAGAGCAGAGCCTGAAGCCTGGACTGGGGCCTGGTCTGTCACTGGCATGAAATCTCAGCCCGCAGTGGATTTCCGAGGGAAATGAAGCGGGGCGCTCGGTGCTTCCCACAGAAGGAATCCTGCCCTTTCTTCCAGCGCTGGCTCTGGGGTTAAAGCTGTAGCGATGCTGGCACTGTTCGCCCGTCTCTGTTTATTTTACTTGTGTGATGAACAATCAAAACACATGAACTGGCTGTGTGGTTTCTAGGAGCTAAACAGAAAACAGAGAAGGAAAGCTGCCACCGGTTCGGTTCCCCTTCTCCCGGGCCGGCCCGGGAGTCTTCCCGAGGGATATGCTTGCTGCTGCCTCCCGTTCCCAAGGCCCAAGAGCAGAGGGCGTTCGCACAGCTGCTCCTCCAGGGGCGTTAAGGGCGCGTGAATGTACAGCTGACATGTACTGAGCCAGCGCATTGCCCTGCACGGTCACTGCTCGTGTGTATTCTCTGAACTCGTCCCCAGCTAAGGACGGTTATGACTCCCTTTTGCAGACGTGGACGCTGTGGGTGAGGAGGCCAGTCACGGTGGGGGGACCGAGAGGCCGGTGGAGGCAGGGACTGCAGGCTCCAGAGATGGTGCTGACGCTCCGGCTGCGAAGACTGGGAGCTGAAGGTCGGCGGCCAGGCCTTCCTGCTCACCACAGTGTTTCCCAGGCACAGATGGCGCAGCCCGAGCGCTGGCTCCCGGGAGCACTGGTGACTTCACAACAGTGCCCTCCTGGCGTGGCCCTCCTGGCGTGGCCCGTGGGGCAGGCCTGCTGGGATACGGCCACACTCCCCACATCTCGGCACTCACAACAGCCGCTGCCCGTGTGTCTCGCTCTGGTCTGTGGGTCATCGGGGAAGGTCTGCGTTAGGCTTGGGGTCTGTGACCAGGCCTGTCCCATGTATTTCTTCACTGGGGACCAGTGGTCACCCCACGAATGATGATAAAGGGACGGGGCACAGAGACCAGGACAGATGAAGCAGACACACTGGGTGCCTCTGCCCGCACACCCACGCACCCGCTGGCCACACGCAGTCCAACGGCCAGCGTCACCGATGTGGGAAAATGGACCATCGGCTTCCGCGTGGCCCCGGCCCGCTGCAGGCAAGTGCTTTGTCGCTCATTTCCCCACGGGCAGGCTGAGCGTGCGGAGGAGCTGCACGGAGACTGAGGGACGAGACAGCAAGGCCATTGCGGAGCCGCTGCCCGGTGCCCGTTCCGGAGGAAGCGGTCTGAGGAGTCGCCTCGCCCACTCCCAGTCTCTGTGATTTGCGGTGAGTGCTGTCCTCACCTGCCGACTTCAGCGGTGACACCCGATCCATTTCTGGCCAGTAGGAATACTGCATCCCCTTGACCAAATGATTGGTTAGACCGGTCATGTGACCCACACTGGGCCGATGAGAATGACACTCGGGACTTTGGTAGAACTGCTGGATGGACGGCCAGTTTCCAGTGAGTCTGTGACACCAGCAGAAGCCCGGGCACCTCTGGGACCCACATAACCGCGGAGAGCAGGGCCAGAGGGTGAGAGGAGCTGTGAGGAGGCTGTTGACATCGGGTCCAGCTGAGCCTGAAAGCCCTTAATTTTACAATAAATCCTTTTTGGGGATGGAGGTGGGCCTCAGCCAGTTTGAATTGGATATTGCTCCTTGCACCCATAAACACTTTACAGATGCAGAAATAGAGCTGCAGGTGGTAAAGCGAGATGCTGAGATCAGCCCTGGGCTCAGACCTGGTCCTCTGCAGAGAGCTGCGCCGCCTCCTGGTGAGACCTGGAGCACTTCCCTCGTGCTGCTGTGCTGGCTCCTCCCTGAGTGACTGAGGGCAGGGCAGCCAGGCTCGGGCTCCTGCTCCCTGCGAGCCCGGCTCACAGCCTGTCTGCCCACAGATCCCAGTCGCAGGACATCCCCACCGCCAGCTCCCCGCAGCCCCAGGCTCGCAGGGGGGGCGGGGAGCCTGGCTGGGGCAGGCTGAGGCGCTCAGAGCTGTCAGTGGTGCCCCCAGAATTCACACCTGGTCTCTGCCTCACCTGCTGCCCTGTTGGTCAGAGACAATGTTAGAGGAAACGCGAATGGGTGCTTTCAATGGCAACAGCTTTGTATTTATCTGGTCCACTGTCCTCCAGCCCCTCCCACATGAGAATGCCAGACCCCGGGACAGGGGCTCGCTGCTGCGTCCTGGTCTCCAGAGCCTGGTGGCCAACACTGGCGCTGCCCCCGAGCGTCCTGCTGTCCTGTCGTCCTGCCTGTGAGTCCAGGGTAGGGCAGGGGAACCGCGGGCGCTGGCTCTTCCTTCTCCGGAGAAAGTTCTCTCCAGAAACTCGTGTGCCAGGAAGAGAGGTCAGCTGGAAGGCAACGCGGAGGGAGGGCAGGGTGGTGTGTGCAGCGGGGGAGCCGGTGCCTGGATTCAGGAAAGGCCGACGGCCCCGTGACCCTCGGCAGGTCTGTGATCCTCACAGCGCGTCCCGTGGCCGCAGCGGAGCCACCGTCCGTCCAGGTGAGCCTTTCCTGGGCGGCTGCAAGGATTGCCCACGCGGAGGGCTGCGGCCATGGGAGTGCGTTTCCGGTTCGGGGCGAGATGTCTGAAAGGCGGCAGCCTCCCAGGTCCGAGGGAGAAGCCTCTCTGGCTCCTCCCGCTGCTGCTCAGGCTCCTCTCTGCTGTCTCCATGCTGCCTGGTCCCATGTCTGTGTCTTTAAAGCACACGGTCCGTTGGATCAGAGCCCACCTACCAGGTCACCCAGCACCGAGGTCCTAACAGCCACAGCCATTGCACCCTCAGTTTCAATGCAGTCCCAGCCACAGGCTCCAGGGCAGGGCTGGGCACACCTTCTCCTGCAGCTCCCTGCCCCTCCACTCGGGATCTGCGGCCTCCGGGAAGGGGGGGGCGGGCGTTTGGTGGGGCCTGAGTGAGCAGGGCTCCTTCCTGGGGAGGCTCCTCCAGGCACCATCGGCTCCCCTCTGGCTGCCATTCCTGAGGGAGGAGAGGCTGAGGGGGGGCTGGGCCCGTGCGCTGCTCTACAAGTGTCCTGTGGCCACAGACTCCGAGGCTGCTCTCTGGATGCCGTGGGGGGAGCAGGCGGGAGCAGGCGGGAGGAAGGGCTTGGGAGACCACAAGCCTAGTGCCAACATGCCTGTGCTGTAGCCCCTCAACGAAGATCCATAGCCCCCGCCAGTGCCAGGCGATGGCCAGCGCCCTGGCAGCACAGGGTAATGCCAGCCTCATGGGCTGGCAGCTGGGGGAGAGAGATTGAAAGGGAACCTGCAGACAAGCGAGGAAAACCTTCCCACGGCGAGACAGGAAGGAGACTGGGCAGGGAATGGAGAGTCAAAAGCTGGGACAAGCATTCCAGACATGGGAGCAGTAAGTGCAAAGGTCCTCAAGTTAGGCAGCGCCTGAGCCATGAGCAGGCCCAGCGTGCGGGACCATGGCCAGTGGGCAGACGTGGGAGGTCAGCAAGGACGCGTCCTGCTGCCCCTGGGCTGTGGGAAGAAATATGGATTTTATTCAAAAGATTTAAATGTGGTGTCATGACTTAAGTTAGCTTTTTAAAGGATCCCTTTGGGGAACAGGCACAGACAATTACAGGACAGAGACTGGCAACCTTTCTCTGTAAAGATTCAGACAGTTTCCCTGGCCAGTGGCTCAATGGTTAGAGTGTCCGCCCACAAACCAGTATCTCAGGTTTGATTCCTGGTCAAGGGCATGTACCTGGGTTGCAGGTTTCATCTGCAACCCAGTTCATATCTCTCTCTCTCTCCCTCCCTACTTCCCTCCTTCCCTTTCTCCTTCTCTCCCTTCCATCCACTCTCTCTCTCAAAAAAAATATCAATGGGAGAAAAATACTTGGGTGAAGATTAACAGAAAAAAAAAAAGATTCGGACAGTAAATGTTTTGGCTTTGGGGAGCCTACAGTGCCATTATCTGGCATGGAAGCAGCCAGAAGCAAGTCCTAGGCAACCAGGTGTGGCTGTTCCGGGGAAACTTAGTAAACATCGGCAGCAGCTGGACTGGCCTCCAGCATTGGCTTGCTGAGCCCATGGTAGGGTAACAAAATGGAAATGAAAAGAGCACTGTGGCCCCAAGCAAGTGACTTAACCTCTCTGAGTCTCAGTTTTCTCATCTGTAGAATGGGCACACCTTAACTCACCAAACACATAAAATTTCTAAGTATTAATAAAGCACAATCAGAGCCCTGGCCACACACTAGTGGCTGCTCTGGTATTACATGGAGCCAGGATGATTGTATTTGTAAAAAAAAAAAAAAGGTTTAAAAAAGGAGTGGGGTAGGTCCAGTCTTATAAGGCCCAGGAAATCGTTTGGTCTGGCCCTGCCAAGGCATTAGTGGTGAGTTAATTAAATGTTTGACCAAATACAGCAGGCTAATTCCTAAGTGGATATGTTGTATGGCCGGAGAACGATGTCACAAATATCCAAATGGCTCTTGGCAGAGAGAAGCCCCTTCTTAAAACATGGCGTCGTAGAGCTAACCAAGTGCCGGTGCTCTGGCACTGAGAGGCTGACTGAGACATTTCTCAGGGATGCGAAGGCCGCAGTGACACCGGCCAGGGCTCCCTCTCAGCCAGGCCAGTGTTCCTGCTGCAAGTCTCGCTCCCTCTTCCTCAATGAGGCCTCGGCGCTGCCTGTGTGGCCAGCCCTACGACCTTGCCATCCTGGTCCTCCTTGGGGAGGTGTCTGCGGCCGCAGCAGCCTGTGCTGCCCTCGGGGCTGAGTATGGATTTAATTGGTCCTTGTTTCTAGCTTCCTGTTGCCTTTTCCCTCTTCTATGTGGAGAGAGAGAGACTCCCTTTCCGGTGTGTGTGCGGTGGGAAGGGAACCACAGAAACCCTGGCTGGGCAGGGCCAGGGAAGTGCAGAGGAGGCCCTGAGGGGGCACATTTGCCTTCACCTACAGCCAGTCCCGAGGGGACCGTTCAGGCCGAGAGGCAAGGAGGCAGATGCTGTCATTGTCATGGACACTGACCTCTGAGAGCAGGTCGCTTGGCGGGAGGCGGAGGGCCTCTTCCTGGGTGAGACCACTCCAGCCCCTGGCGCAGGAGCGAGCCTTCGTGCTGCTTCCATCCCAACCACAGGTCCAGGGCACCTCTTCTGCCTGTGCTGCTGGGCGTCCGCGTCAGCCCCCACAGGCCCCGGCACCCAGTGCTCCCCTCGCTCTAGCCTCCAGGCCTTTGCGAGGCCGTCCCTCGGCCGGAAGCTCCCCAGCTGGCCAGGCCGGTCCCGGGGCTGAGCCCTTTCTGTCTCTAACCCTCCATTCCTCCCCATTCCTCCACTGTTCCTCCCCAGCGGACCCCCTTCTGCACTCTCCCCACACCTACTGAGCGCTTAGCACACCCTGGGGATCCAAGTGCTGGCCTCCTTCTTTGTGTTAGCGTAAAAAACAAAACAAAACATTGAAACCTGTAAAGAATTTTTGTGAGTTTATTTGAGCCAAACTGTCGACATATGCCGGGAAGCAGAACCTCAACAAATTGAGATAATGCTCCGGAGAATGGCGGGGTTACATTTGTATTTATACATTTGCCATCAAAGGAGGGACGGAGGTGAGTTACATGAAATTCATTGGTGATAGATTAAGGAGGAGGGAGAAAGCAAAGCAGGGAAACCCCTGGGATTGGATAAAAAGTAAAATGATGGACACATACTTAGGTGGGTGCAGGAACAATTAACATGATAATGGAGGAATTTGTGGTATCTGTCCTGGCGCCCAGCACATTTGGTTGTGCCCCAAGGGCTCCAGAAAAAAGGAAGTTACAAGTTACCCAGACATTTCAAGGGTATGTTATCTTAGATGCAAAAAGACAGAGGCTCAGTTAAGGTAATGGTTGACCTTGTCAGTGAAGATACCGGCCTAGGACGTAACTGCCCACCATGACTGCTTTAGTTAAAGTTTAATTTCAGACCATCCTTTGTTGGTGACCTTAGGTCTCCAAGTTTGCATGACCGCCATGCAGGCCTCCCCTGAGCTGTCAGGTCAGCACGTGGCCCCTTTCGTCCACATTTGCATCCCCCAAGAGTAAGGCAAACAGCTCCTCCTTGTCCAGCCCTTATTGTGTGCCAGCCAGGGCCACTGTGAGGAGGGGCTGAGGCAGCAGCTCCACCAGGATGAGCCGTGTCCGGAGCTGTGCCAGCGGGCAGCCAGCGCTCAGAGCCCACCTCCTGACTCCAGGCCACAGAGGAGGGCGTGGCTGTGGGGCAGACAGGACACCCCAGTGCCCTGGGCCTTACATTCTTAAGCATTTACTTAGCATGTTGTCAAATCCTTACCTTACGGTGCTACAGTGGGAAAATGGAGGGGGAGGTCCCTGCCCAAGGTCACAGCTCCAGCAACCAGCTGGACTCCCGAGGCTGAGTCCAGGCCTCAGGAAGGAATTGGTGAGAAGGAGCCCCAGGAGGCTCCTCCCACTTCCTGGCGGTGGCCCTGGTCTGAGGTGGTTTACACTCTGGTAGGCGTGAAGCTCAGGGCCTCAGCAGCCCTGGCAGAGTTAGTGCTGGAGGGGGTGTCCTGGGCTCACACTGGGTTCTCAGCCTCCTGGGGAGGTTCCCCCCTACAACGACTCAGAGGACAGCAAGGCCCTTCGACTGGCTCTGGAGCGCCCGGGGCCCAGGCCTCGGGGAAGAGGCCCCTGCCCAGCAGGTCTGCTCATGACAGCCAGGCCCTCATCTCTTCCCAGGGAACCCAGAGAAGTCCCTCCTCCTGTTGCCTCCCTGTGCCTGGGGCCAGAGCCCATCCTGCAGAGTCTGGAGCAGCGGGAGAGCCCATCCCCAGAGGTGGCATTTCAGGGGGGCGGGGAGGGGCTGGCCAGGCTCCGTGAAGGAGCCACTGCTGAGCTGTCAGCGGCCTCCCCCACTTTCGGGGTGGGCTGGGGTGTGTGGCTTCCCAGGTGCATTTGCATAGAACACCTTCAATAACCTGACACATCCCCGCAAGACAGCGCTGTTCATCGTGGGAGCTTACATTTCTGGGTTGTTCGCTCGCTGCCAGCGCCAAGTGGAAGCCTTTATCTGGATTCGGGGTTTTTTCTCTTGACAAGCCGACAGAGTGCGAGCCTGTGTGGCCTTACTCCCGTCTGTGGGCGAGGAACTGCGGCTTGCCTGTGGCAGAGGCATCTGCGAACCGTCTGCGCTCTGCCCGCAGCCTCCTGTTAGAAAGATGTCTGGTGAATGAGGAAACTGAGGCTCCGAGAGGCGAGTGCCTCCCCAAAGGCTGCCCGTGCTGCCCCAGCCCCACGCCTTCCTGGGGAGTGAAGGAGGCGGAGCTCACGTCATCCTGTGGCTGCGTGAGGGCCCTGGGAGGGTGGGCAGGTGCGAACCACCCTGTCCCTGAGGCCCTGGCTGCTCCTCAGCCCTGACGTAGGTAACAGGTGAGCTGACAGGTACATTGTCCTTCCCCAGCCCAGCATTGCAGGCCTGACTTTCCTAGGGCAGTGGTTTGGTCTGAATCCAAGCCCCATAACCAGCAGCCAGTGGCCTTGCCCTCCCCGTTACAGGCTTTCCTCCCCCCCTCCCCCACAAAGCTGCTGGAATTGGAGTGCTGTTGGGAGTTATTGGCTCAATATCTTTATAGGTTTTCCCTGCTTCCCTCCCCTCCATCCTTACTCCCCATAGCTCAGAGGACATGCCCGGCCCCCACGGGGTGAGGTGGAGAGCCTGCCATTCAGGCCAGCCCTGGGCAGGGCCCATGCCCACTCTCCCCTGACAGCCCCGTGTCCTGCCGCCCCCGCCACACACACACCGGCTGCCTGCCCCCAGGCTGCGTGACTTCCAGTAGGCCCGATGCTTCTGGGACGGGCAGGGACTGTGTACAGCCTGCCCAGAGGCAGCGAGACAGCAGGCAGCCTGTCATCGGGCAGCCTGTCAGAGCCTAACGCGCGGTTAGCGCCACACTGGGAGGCAGGGCCATTCCCAGCAGAAGCCGGCCAGGCAGCCAGGGACTGACCCTCAGTGGGACCTGCTCATACCAGTCACGGTAGGTCTCAGCCACCTGACCAGTCACTGCCGCAGTCACACTCAGCGACACGCTGGGGCTGCAGGGTCACTCACAGCCACTCACAGTGTGTCTGCAGCTAGTCAGGCAGGCAGGTTGGTCAGCCCATCTGCACCAGCTGGCTGGCCACATGGTCATCTTCTGTCAAACAGCCAATCAGAACCAGCCAGCCAGTCGCCACGTCCAAGTGGTCAGTGGGTAGGACAGTGACTCAGCCAGTTCCCTGGCCAGCTAACCAGCCAGCCAGCCAGCCAGCCAGGTGTACCAGGCCCCTCGGCAGCCTCAGGCCGTCGTTTTCAATGATTACACAGGGCATCCGACCACCGTCAGCCCAGGCGGCTGAGTTTCTGTCTGTGAAACGGTCCGTCACAGGCAGCCACCGTCTGTGGCCTGGTCAGTCACAGCCACAAAGAAACACCAGCCAGCCAGCCAGCGTTCTCAAGGTCAGACGTGCTGCACAGGCCCTGGGGTCACTAGACACCATCATCTGCTCAGTCAGCACTAGTCACTGCTCAGCCAGCGGATTCAGGCGAGACCCTCCCCCACCAGCAGCGGGAGCCCAGCCCCAGCATCTCGGTGAGCAGCAGCCGGACGAGCCAGCAGCCAGCAGCCAGCAGCCACCGCACCAGCACAGGGAGCTCTCGTTCTCCATCAGTTTGAATTAGGTGACCAGGTAAACACCAGGCCCATTGCCATCAAGCAGCCAGCCAGGCAGCCCTGGCAGTGAGCCAGCCTCCCAGCTGGCCAGGCACTTCGCCGGTCAGACTCCACCTGTTAGCCCGGGCCTGGCCAGGTGGCCCTGGGTAGTCACAGGCTCCGCGTGGGAGGCCTGTCAGTCCCCAGCCAGCAGGCAGCCTCCGCAGCCGCCACCACTCAGTGAGCCTCGGCCACACTGAGGCACAGGCTGGCTTCTTACAGAGCAAACCAGCCACTGGGACTCATGGACAGAAACCCTAAATCCAACGGAAAATGCACCTTAGCCCCTTCAGCAATGTCCAGGGCCAGTGGCCCCAAACCAGCTTCCTGCTCTGGGCTCATAGGAGGGATGGGCTGAGGGGACGGGCTGACCCGCGATTCCCACTTGTCAGCCAGAGAGGTGTGGCGGAGGGTGCCATGGAGACCAGCTCTCTGACCCCACCTGAGGGTCTTCTCAGAACGAGGCCCCGTGCCTTTCCAGCAGGGGATACTGAGAGCAGGCCTGTCCCTGAAATCGTGGGCTCCTCCCCCTTCCTCTATCATCAGTGCCCCCTGCTCTGTCCAGATAGGCGCCCACCACTTTCCATAGCTCAGACCTGCAGCTGATGCCCCCCAGTGCCACTCCTGAGCACGTGTGCGTGCACACACACACGCACACACATGCACACACACGCACACACTCACATGTGCACACACATACACACTCACACACACACATGCACACACACACTCACCTGCATGCACACACACACACTCACACACACATACACACATACACACATACACACATACACACAAATACACATGCACAGCCACACACGTACACACTCACATGCACACACGCACACACAAGCACATACACACATACAGAAATACACACTCACATGTACATACACACGCTCACATACATGCACACACACACACACACACGTGCTTGGCCGCCTGGCTTCTTGGCCGGCCTCATTTCAGAACAGCCTGTTCCAAGAACACCCCCCCTCACCCCCGCAGCTTCCGTCCACGGGGGCTGAGCCCGGGGGACTGTCCGTCTCTGAGACGAGGCTGTGCCCCGTCAGCACCTGCTCCACTGTGCATTGGCCTTTGGCGACACTGGCACAGCAGCTGGGTTTAGAGCGGGCTCCCTCATTAAGATGAAGACGAGAACGGATCCCACCTCCCAAGGTCTGGGTGAGGAGGAACCGAGGGGCCGGGCCTGGAGGAGGGCAGCGTCTGTGACTGCCAACATGGGACTGGTTTTTCCAAGCAGCCCAACGGGTGCCCAGGCCAGGGGCTCCGAGACGCTTCTCCCGCGTCCCTTCTCTCCCCCAGTCGCCCCGCCCCTGCCATCACAGCCTCATCCTGCGGAGTGTGCTCAGCGGGCCACCCTTCCTCACCTCCAGTAGCCCAGGAAGTCCCTGCTTTTGCTGCGCCAATTTTAGAGGAGGAAGCAGAGATCCCAGGAGCTGGAGCGACTGCCCAAAGCCATAGGCAGTCAGTGCAGGGCCAGAACCAGCTGATCCTAAGGCCCGCGGTCGTCTACGGATCTTGTCCCTGTGACCTGGTGCCGTTAGCTGGTTATTAATAACAGGAAGAAGCAGAGCGAAGGCCAGATACTACAGGCATGTCACCCGGGAGCTTCACCAGCAACTGCCGTTTCACACTCCCCAGCGGCCAACAGAGGGGAGGCAGCCGCATGCCCAGTGAAGCTGGGGGGACTAGGGAAGGTGCTTGCTGTCAGTCATAGCTGGAAAGAGGACATTGGCTAGAATGGGCGTGGCCACTGCAAGCGAGCAGAGATGGGGGGCTCATAATCCCCTAAACACAGGAATTCACCTCTTGGTTGCTCTTGGTGCTCCTGGGATTCTTATTGCTCAAATGGTCCTGGCTTCCTGGTCTCTGCCCCGATGGCCATGGCCATGCCATCCCTGAACGGACAGCGCAGCTGCCTGACGCAGAAGTGGACTGTGAGCTATGGCGGAAGCTCAGGCTCTGCTCGGACGCAGCTCGCCGACCCCCAGCGGCACTGCTCCTGTGTCTGGACGGGGAAATCAGGCGGCTCTGGCCTTGTGGCGCCCTCTCTGAGTCAGACAGGCCCTTCCTCAGCACGTGCTGCATGTGGCTGGGCACGGTGGGTGGCGCAGTGCCAGCAAGAAGGGGCTGCACAGGAGGAGCAGCCCCCAGCGCCCCGGAGCTGGGGGCGGGAGCAGCGGGCCTGGGCCATCCGCTCCCCTCACCCCCAGAAAGCAGTCCGGGCACTGGCACGTGGCTCAGAGGCACAGGCCTCAGGCTGCCGTGGCCATGGCTCTGCCCCGCACACCGAGGGCCCAGAGGGAGCAGAGGGAGCTGCAGGAGCCTTTGCTGTGAGGGATATGGCTGGGCCCACGACCGTCCCCACTGGATTTCCTGCCCTTCTCCCTCCTCCCTTCTGCTCCTCCTGCTCTCTCCATCGGTCCTTCCCCTTCCCCTCTCCCCTGCCTCCTCTCTTCCCTCTCAGTTCACCTCTCCCCACTCCTCTTCCCCGCCCCCTCCACACTCAGCCCTCCCCTTCCCTCTCCCTCCTCTCCACCCACAGTCCTTCCTTTTCTGGATTTCTTTCTCAGTGGACAGGTCCTCCTCTACTCCCAGTCCACCTGTGGCCACCTCTTCCTTCGAGCCCTCCTGCTCCTGCCCCTCCTTCAGTCGGTCTGTCTCTTTTAGTCGGTCTGCCTGTCCTCCCTCCCTCTCTCCTGTTCCTTCCTTCTCCGGTGACTCTGGGAGCTCAGGGTTGCAGGAGTGGCCGTGTCTGTACAGTCTCCGCGAAAGCCTGACCTAGCTCCAAGCTGCAGCCTGCAGCCTGCGTGCCGGGGTCTAGGCTGGTGTCAGATGGGGTTCCGCAGTGAGACACATGGCCCTCACCATTGGCCACCTCCCCCCAGGCCTGGCCACTTCCCCCCAGGCCTGACCACCTCCCCGCAGGCCTGGCCACCTCTCCCCAGGCCAGGCCACCTTCCTTCAGGCCTGACCACCTCCCCCCAGGCCTGACCACCTCCCCCCAGGCCAGGCCACCTCTCCCCAGGCCTGACCACCTCCCCCCAGGCCTGACCACCTCCCCCCAGGCCAGGCCACCTCTCCCCAAGCCAGGCCTCCCGCCCCCCTCCCGCCAGGCCACCTCCCCGAGGGCGCCCCAGCAATTTCAGGCTCCATCCTCTTCCCTGGGACTATTCTCCTCTCTCCCCTCTGGGCACCCAGCCTGATCCTCTAGGTTCGAGGCAGCTGGCACAGCTGCTGAAGGAAGATGGCCTCGAGCCCCGCAGCTGCCCAGGCCCTGTGTGCACAAGCCACAAAGGGTCTCCTCCTGAGTCCTCCCCAGCAGCAAGGACACAACATCATGGCCTGTTACACATCCCTCTGCCCACCTTCCCTGCACTCCCAGTCCCCACTCTGCACATCACACCCAGGTCCTGGGGTGGGGGCACACGGCTGTGCCGGGCCTGAGGGGAACCCCGCCAGCAGGCTCCTCTCACGGCAGCCTCCACTCGGATAGTCCTGGGCTTCGAAGATGACCTGCAGGGCCTTGGGGAGACGTGGGCTGTGCCGTCTGCTGCAGCTGCCCGGGTGCAGTCTGCCAGCTTCGGCTCCCGGCGGGACTCCCTGAGCCGTCTGTCCATCCGGATGGGGGCCCTGTCCGTCCGATGGGGGCTGGGTGGGTGTCGCTCAAGCCAGGAGACACTCGGGAGACTGGGCGAGAGACAGTGACTTCAACAGCTCAGGTTTGGCTGAGGAATCGGAGCCTAAGGGAGTGGAGGAGGGGCTTTGGGAGACACATGGGAGCTATTTTTCTGGGGGAGGTGGAGGCCTTGCTCTAGGTCACAGGCGTCTCAACAGCAGCTCCTCACAGACCCCAGCTCCACGTGGGGCGGCATTGGTCACGGCCCTTCCCGGGTACAGTGAGCACGGACAGCTCTGTCAGGGCCCTGCCAGCTGCCCAGCAGCTCTGCGGTGGCCTTTCTAGACGTGGATTCACACTGGGCGGTGAGAAGGCCTTCTGGGGGCTCGGGGTGGGAGTGGGCGCAGAGCCCTTCATTCCAGACAGGGGGCTCCCTGCTGAGCACCACGTCTCCCACATGTTCTGGCTCCCATGAGAGCAGGCCAGAGTGTATAAGGGCTCCTCGAAGAACCCTGCTGGGTGACAAGCTTGGAAGACAAGGCAGATGGCTCCCCACTGCCCTCGGGAGAATATCCACAGGGACTGCCTGCTGGGTTAACAAAGGCTGGCTTTTTCTGGCCTCCAGGCCTTGCTCCTGCCCCTGCCTTTGCCATAGGCAGCTCTTCCAGCCCCTTGAACTTCTTTAGTCCTTGGTCCTCAGAGCAGGTGTCCTGGCCACTCAACCTGCCCCTATAGAGAATACTCTTCTCCCATCACCTCTTGGTTAACTCTTCTGCATCCTTTAGGACTTGGATGCCACTTCCTCCAGGAAGCCTTCCTGGAATGCCTCAGGGGAGAGGCAGTAGAGCATAACTGTTAGGATCAGCCATACTGGGGTTAGAGTCCTACTTCCTAGCTGTGTTAGGTTTTCTAGGATTCAAACAATTGGAACTTATTGTTGAAGTCTGAAACCAGCGTGTCAGCAGAGTTGGTTCTTTCTGAGAGTTGCGAGAAGGAATGGCTCCAGGCCTCTTCCCAGCACACAGAAGCCTCGGCTCCTTGGCTGGCAGCTGGCATTCTCCCTGTGCCTTTGCTGGCATGATCTTCTTTGTGTGATGTCCGTGTAAGACTTCCCCTTCTTGTAAGGACACCTGGTGTATTGCATTAGGGTCCACCCTAATGACCTCAACTACATATGTAAGAACCCCATTTCCAAATGGGGTCAGATTCTGAGGGCTCAGGGGCTGTGACTTCAACATGTCTTTTTGGGGAAACACAATTCAAGCCATCACACTGCTCTATGACCTTGAGTGTGTTACTTAACCTTTCTGAGCCCTGTTTTCCCCATCTGTTCAATGAGAATTGTGACAAGAAGAATTAATTGCCCCAGGATGCTGGGGGCTTTGATTTGAGGCTGAGTTCTACTCACCAGCTGTGTGACCTTGGGCAAGTCCCTTAACCTCTCTGAATCAGTCTGAGACAGGCCGTAAGCCAGGGCAAGTAGAATAGGGAAGCTGAGAGAGAGAGCTGAACAAGCTGACAGATAGTTTAACAGCAGGTCCAGAAGGCCCCCTCCTAGAAATAACATCTAGGCCTCAGTTGTATTTCAGCTGTAGACCCAGAAAAGCAGCAGAACCAGGTGGACAGCATCAGGACCAGCTGCGGGGGCGGAGACCACACCCTGGAGGAGCCCACCTGGGAACTGAGCGTGTTCTGCTGGAACCTCCCTTGAGGCCTCCCTAAGGTTCCTGTGAGTGAGAGAGAGAGAGAGAGAGAGAGAGACTCCAGACAAAGGACCCAGAGTCTGCCCTCCCTCAGGGAGCAGCCCCCACCAGTCCCCTCCCCGCCTTCCCCCACAGGCACACATTTCCTAAACCCTCAGGGACCCAGGAGACTTGCAACGAGGGCAGCAATGGGCAGCAGCAGCTCGTCTCAGGCTGACCCCCATCCTGCCCCCCAGGCCTTTCTCGACTTCCCAAGAGCTAGGGCGGCCCACTGGGCTCTCCTGTGGCTTCTGCTATGCTAAGCCCTTTCTTGTTTTACGTCTCCAGCTTTAATGCACGTTCCCTCATAGTCACCTGGGCTCGTGAAATCTTTCCTGCACGAAGTCAAGAACCCACACCCTACCCGCCAGCCCCAGGCAGACCGGCCCAGGCCAGGTCCCTGTCCCCTAACAGGTCTATTGCTGCAAGCAAAGCCCCGCCAGCTCAGTGGTGACGAACAATAACCATCGTAGGTTTTGTTCCTGAATCTGCAGTTGGACAGAGGTCAGTGGGGAGAGACGTTCTCAGTTTCACACGACAAAAGTGGGGCTGGAGCTGGAGGGCGGGTCGCACGCCATCCCGGGCCTCCTGTAGGCGCTGGCGGGAGCAGCCAGGCCTGGGCCCAAGTGCCGGCTCTTCCTGTGAGTCTTCCCCTGGCGCGTGGGCTTCCTCCGAGCATGGAGGTCGGTTTCAGGAACCAGGTCCCCAGAGAACCGGGTGGAAGGGGCCTGCGGGTTAGGACCTAGCCTTGGAAGTCACCTGGTGTCATTCTCACTAAAGCCGCAAGGCTGCTGGGATTCCAGGGGACAGTGCCAGCCAGCGAAGGTAGCGCTATTAACATGAGGAAGGAAGCAACAGGGAACTAACAATCCTGACAAACCGGAAGCGGAAGCGGGACCGGGACGGAGGAGACCAGTCCTCCCAACTAGACAGGAGGACAGGGCACCCCACAGAATTGACTGAGAGGGGGCCCAGGCCCGGCCCGGGAAGAGTGAGGAATGTGGGTTGGGTAGTTTGAATGGTTCTTGTCCTGTGCCTGAGTCAAGAAGAGGTGGGCGGCGCTGGAGAGCCTGCCCCCCTCCACGGCCGAGGGTGCACCGTCCCCTCAGTTCACAGGAGGATCTGCCTTCGCGGGAAGCCCCTCCTCGTGGTGAAAGTCTCTTCTCCAGTCGCCACTTCACTGGCAACAGAGGACAGACGCTCCTCCAATGGGAGGCGTGCCGGTCGCACACAAGGTGGAGATGCCAGGCTCCCTCCCTTCCACTCTCTGTAGAAGTTAATGGAAACATATCCTCCCTGAGGATTTGAACAGCTGTCTCCCCTGAGGCCCGAGGAAACGGGGTGTTTGACCGCCGGCCCTCCATGCCGAGGCTCCCAGGACGAACCAGGGTTCCCAGGACGGATGGGGGCTCCCAGGATGGGCCGGGGTTCCCAGGACGAACCAGGGTTCGCAAGATGGACCGGGGTTCCCAGGACTGAGTTAGGGCTCCCAGGATTGAGTTGGGGCTCCCAGGATTGAGTTGGGGTTCCCAGGACTGAGCCAGGGCTCCCAGGACTGAATTTGGGCTCCCTGGACGGACCAGGGTTCCCAAGATAGACTGGGGCTCCCAGGATTGAGTCGGGGCTCCCAGGACTGAGCCAGGGCTCACAGGACTGAGCCGGGGCTCCGAGGACTGAGTCGGGGCTCCCAGGATTGAGTTGGGACTCCCAGGACTGAGTTGGGGCTCCCAGAACTGATTTGAGGCTCCCAGAACTGAGTCGGGGCTCCCAGGACTGAGTTGGGGCTCCCAGGACAGGCTGTGGCTGACCGTACCCACCTCTGCAGCCTTTGGAGGCCCAACAGCAGGGATTCAGTTTGGGCTCCGCGGGCCCAATTCTGGATGTTCTCCAAAGAAAATATGATTCTATTTGCTGTCTCCCTGGGTCCGAGACCTGCCCCTGCACTGGGGGACACACTGCTCCCTCAGAATGATGGGTCTCTGTCTTGATGAGCCCTCCTCCCGCTGGCACCTCTTCCAGCTTCTTCTCCCCAAACCGCCGCGCAGGGGGCCTGCTCCCAGGTTGGGAGGGCGGGGCTGGCTGGCAGGCCGGGAGGAGAGGCTGGCGTGGGCATGGGGACATCCTTGGCTGAAGGCCAGGGCGAAGGTTCTCTCCTGGGGGTCAGGCAATGGGGGGCATTGGCTGCGGCCGGGCCTGGCTCTGAGTCTGTGCAGCTGCGGGCGTGCTCGTGGGGGGCCTGCCCTCACCTGCCTGTGCCTGTCGGGCGGGGCCCAACCCTGACGGGGTCACTGCCTGGTCCTGACTGGACAGCCTCTCCTCCCGGCGCCGTCCTCTGCACCTGAGAGCGGCCTGCTTCCTCGCTCCCTCCCTGGTGATGTGCCATGACCGTGAACCAGGGAGTGACGGACGTGCCTCCTCACATTAGCCTGGGAGGGATTGAGCCTAGGAGGGTCCTGGGAGCCTCACAGGCCATTGGCCCAGAGGTGGGGGTCCAGTCAGCCATCTTGGCATTGGGGACACAGCTGAGGTCACCCCAGGAGACCCAGGCAGGATGCGGGGAGGCTGCAGAGGCTCGGAAGCCGCGGGCAGTGGGCAGACCACAGGCATGTGCCGTCTCCACTCCCAATAGTAGCAACTGCCTGAGCCGGGAACTGTGCTGGGTCCTGGCCACAAAGCATGGCTTTTCACCCGCGCAGCAAGCGGGAGGGAGGAGCTGTACTGTCGTCATTTTCTAGGTGAGGACAGGGAGGCTCAGGGAGGAGGCAGAGGCCTGGGCGGAGAGCTCACCAGAGCTGGGATCAGAACCCACGCCTGGGCGAGAGACTCCAGCAGCTGGACCTTCGCTGCAAACACAACAAAAAGAAAGTCCTCCTTCATTCTGAACAGGAAGAAGGAAGCACATTGAGAAGGACACAAGGAAAATGCAAATCCGAGGAGGCTGCTAAGAGGGCAAGAGCTTCTCCCAGCAGGACCAGCGACGCCATTTGCTGGATCCAGTACAAAATCAAAACACAAGGGTTCTGTTCAACAAGGACTGAGAGTCTCCACATGGAGATGGAGGAACATGAAACAGCGCTGGGGCCTTCCGGGGGCAGCCCTGTGACCAGTCACCGTCCTCCTGCTTGAAGCAGCCGGTGGGCACAGCAGTGCTCTCTCTGCAGATGGGCAGGTGGCTGGGATTTTCAGTGTGGAGGCTAGAAAGTCCTGCACCTCCCCTCCCGCTGTCTCAGCTCTTCTGGCTGGACTAGCAGTCAAGTGAACAGAAACGGACTCCCAGGAGGACATGGAAGTTTAATACACGCGTGGGAATTCACACGGACACGGGAAACCCACGGAAATCCCAGAGACCGCGAGGCAGCCCTGGGGCTGGAAGGCGTTTGCACCAGGAGAAGGGGGTGGTGGTAATTAGATTTCAGTGTGAGAGGGGCAGCCACAGGGGCGAGGAGGAGGGCGCGCAGGGCGGGAGGCCTTGCTGGGCGGCTCAGAGACAGGCCGGTCTGCTCACAGCCCCACAGGCCGGGTCTCCCACTAGCTCTGGGGGGAGCGTGAGGGGACTAAGCCAGGCTCCATCCTGAAGCAGGTTCTCTGTCTGCATCTCCTGGGCAAGAAAAGGGAGGGTCAAAGGCTCCCCTGAGCCTTGTTTCCCAATAACCAGCTGAGCACCGTTATCCCCGAAGCAGCTCCAGGCGGCAGCACTGGGTCCCTTCACCAGCTTCCAAGCTAATGACCTAGAGCAACTTCTCTAAGCCCCTGAGCCCCAGTTTCCTTATCTACAAGATGTTCCTGTGCTCGGGAGTGTAACGAGGCAGGAATAAAACGACGCAGGCACAGCGCTGAGCACACACCAGCAGCACCAGCGTCGGGTGCTGGCTCCTCCCTGCGCCCACCGCCCACCGCCCACCGCCCACGGAGCAGCGCCAAGGAGGCGCGGTCTCCGAGGCAGGACCTCTGTGCTGCAGCTCAGCTTGGCTACCGCCTGCTCTGGCACCCCACCCGCCCTCCCCCACCTCCAGGCTTTTAATGAGTTTAGTATTTTCATCAAATCATTCTTCCTGCAACACAGGGCAGGGAAAGGCTAAAAATAGCTCCCAGCGCCACATGCCAGCTCCAAATGCGGAGGCTGAGCAGCGGCACACGTGGGACTCGTTTCCTAGGAAATGAGAGTCCGCTGCCAGGCAGCCGCCAACGCAGCGGGCGCCTGCAAAGGCACATGCTTCCTGTGGCACCGCACAGTGCCAGGCGGTGTGGGCTGGGAGGCGCGCGGGCAGATCCATGGCCTGGTGCCCTGGGGTCTGAGCCAGAAGCGACTCCTTGCTTTCAGGAGAAAGCGGACCAAGGCCAGGCCTTCCTCACTCAGGGCCCTGCTCCACCCCTCCCACCCGGACTGGCAGGGATTGGCTTTGTCAGCGGGAGAGATGGGTTTCCTCGCTGACATGCTCTGCCCCGCGATCCTATCTTCAACAACTTGCATGTAAAGGTACTTTATTATTTGGTAAGGAGAGCAAGTCCGCTGACAGCAGCCCCCAGGGAAGCCTTGCGGGCTCCTCTGCGCCCTCCTCCCCGCAGTGCGGGGCGGGGGTAACGCCTATCCCAGGCCTGTTTCCAGACCCAACCCTGAGTGTATCACAGACACCAGGAGGCTTGTGCCTGGCTCTTGAGTTTCTTATCCAGCAGGTCTAGGCTGGGGCCAAGAATGTGTGTATCTAGCTGGTTTCCACGTGATGCAGATGCTGCACTCAGGGAAATTAACTTTATTTTTATTTTTTTGTTAATCCTCACCCAAGGATATTTTCCCATTAATTTTTAGAAAGAGTGGAATGGAAAGGGGAGACACAGAGAGAGAGAGAAACATCGATGTGGCCTCCTGCATGAGCCTGGATCAGGGCTGGGGTTCGAGCCTGCAACTGAGGTACGTGCCCTTGACTGGAATTGGACCTGGGACCCTTCAGTCCGAGGGTCAATGCTCTATCCACTTAGCCAAACCGGCCAGGCCAGGGAAACAAACTTCAAGAACCTCTGTCCTAGACACTATGGCCCAGATTTGCCCAGCCTCCTCCCCGTTCCTTGTCCTCCCTCACACTTCTGGCAGCAACCTCCAATGCGCTGGCCCTACTTTCCACAAGACTTTCTGGCCCCTGGGTCTTGGCTCTGGGTCTTGCTGCCGAGGGTGCCCCCCCTCCCACTTCTCACTTGTGCTTTAAGTGTAAGTAGTAAGAGCAGCCACTTATGGATCAGTCAGCACATATGCCTCCCTCCTCACAATTCCACACAGTAAGCACTGTTATCATCTCGATTCTAAAGTGAAAAACCTGATGTTCAGATGGCAAGTCACAACCTGTATCCCGGGGTTAGGCCACAGGACTGGGGTTTAAGGAGGTCTGAGTTTCAAACTCACCTTACGTCCTCAGGAAGCCTTTTCTAAAGCTTCCAGAGGGACTGTGTCCACCTTCTTGGAGACCCTGCACTCCCTGATGTCTGTCAAGGCACTGGATCCTTGCAGAGCAGTCATCTGCTGTAGGTCTATCTTCTTGCTTGGACTGTCTGTTGCTTAAAGATATAGATTTATCCTAATCATTACAGTATCCCAATCACCTAGAACAGGGTCTGACATTAGTAATGCTAGCTTGCTGGATGATGACTAGTAATGATTACTCAAATGTTTGTTGAATGAAAGGTTACTGTCTGATCATTATTAAGGAAATGCATAAACGCTAGGTGCTCATTGCTGAATAAATGAATGAGATATTAAGTTCTCTATACATGTTGGTTGGCTGGCTGGATGAATTAATAGTAGCTACTAAAAAATGCTTGCTGAGTAAATTAATAAATACATGAATGGCTAATAGGTGCTCATTAAGTGTTTATTGCCTAGCTAGATGAATGGATGGGTTGACTGATGGATGGAATGGGTTGGGTTGATAGGTGGATGGATAGATGGTTAAATGGTGAAATGGGTGGATATGTAGGCTGGTGCATAGATGTATGAATGGGTAAATAGATGAAAGGATGGATGCCCTTGGGTCTGAAAGGATAGGTGGATGAATGGGTGGGTGGGTGGATGGGTACATAGAAGGGTGGATGGATAGATGGGGTAGATGGATGGGTGGATGGATGGTGAGTAGATAGGTGGATGGATGAATGAATGGGTGGGTGGGTAGCTAGGTTGGTGTGCAGATGGGTGAATAGAGGGAGAAACTGGTGTGTGAGTTGGTGGGTGGAGGAATAAAAGTGAGTTGGTGGTTGGGTGTGTGGGAGCCAGGGCCATGACTTTGTTAGCATGGGACACTGTGTGCAATGCCACTTCTGCCAGACAGATGACAAAAAGTGAGTTAGTAATAAATGCCAGGGCACATGGAGTCTGTAGCCAGAAGGGAAGCCTAAGGGTTCTTTGAGCCACCAACTATAACTTATAAAACCAGATTGATAATGCATCATGAGTACTGGAAGGGGGCTGTGGAACTATTATAAATGTCAGGATGCCTTCTAGCTGCAAGACTGGGGCTTGACAGTTATCACGTTTCTGAAGCACTTGTTTTAATAACTAATTATTTTTCCCCTCTGGACATAGGTCATTGGGAAGGGAGCAGTGAGATTCACTGGAAGTTGAAGATCTGCACTCCACAATTGAATTCACTAACAAGCCAGAAGTAGGAACCCCTACCTGCCAGGTAGGGAGAAGAACCCCAAAGTCCCAGCCAGGTGTTGCCCTGCTAGGAGCCCCTCTGAGCTGGCTGGGACTTGCAAAGAATCTAGAACATCTGAGCCAAAACTCAGGTGAATATCTAAAGATCTAAAGGTTTGAAAATTATTTGATATTGATCGAAATAAAATGATCAACCATGTTTTTTGTTTTAAAGTAGTTTGACATGAAATATTGAAAATGATGAAAAGCCAGGACCTGCAACCAAGACTACTTTACCCAGCAAGGCTATCATTTAAAATTGAAGGAGAAATAAAGAGCTTCCCAGACAAGAAAAAGCTAAAGGAGTTTGTTACCACCAAAACCAGTATTACAAGATATGTTAAAGGGCCTGCAAGAAGAAGAAAGAGGAGAAAGAAGTGAAGGAGGAGGAGAAAAACAACTATAGGGGAACTTAGTTAAAAGAATAACATAGCAATAAATACTTATCAATACTCACTTTAACATAAGTGGCTTAAATCCTCTAATCAAAACACATAGCGTAGCTGAATGGATAAGAAAACAAGACCCATATTTTTTCTGTCGACAAGAGACCAACTGGAGAACAAAAGATACACACAGACTAAAAGTAAAAGGATGAAGAAGATTTTTCATGCAAATGGAAATTTTTTTTTAAAGCTGGAGTAGTAATACTTATATCTGACGAAATAGACTTTAAAACAAAAGCTATAGTAACACAAAAAAAGGACACTACATAGTGATAAAAGGAGCAATTCAATGAGAGAACATAACCCTCGTAAACATTCATGTGCTCAACAGAGGAGCACCGAAATATGTAAAGCAAATCTTGATGGACATAAAGGGAGAGTGACAGTAATACAAACATAGTAGAGGATTTTAACATTCCATTGATATCAATGGATAGATCTTCCAGAGGAAAAATTAATAAGGGAATGGTGGGAGATTAAAAATGGTGGCAGAAAGAGTGGATGCTGCACGGACACGCCTCAGGACCAAACTGGAATTACAACTAAAATACAGAAAAACTTCCTGAATAATTAACTGAAGACTCACTTGAGAGAACCCTGATAACTGAGGATGAAAAGTGGAGACTGCATAGAAATTGGTAGGAGGGGTGGAGGCATGAAAAGGCTGGCCAGGCTCCCACAGACAGCAACTGAAGTTCTGGAGAAATATTGTTAGGGGCAAAAATAGAATATTGGGGTCTAATTATGATTATAAGAAATATTAATCATGTCTGTTAACCATGATTTCCTTGTTCTGATTAAAGAAAGGACACTTTAACTTGGCTGGAAGTTGCATGCCCTGGGACCTGGGAGTCAACCTTGGACCTGGGAATCAATCTTGGAATGTGGTCCATTCTCATTCAAGAACTGCCTATGGAAAGATTAACAACCTTGTTGCCCAAACAATGGAGTTTCACCCCAGCCTGCATTGCCTACTTCCCCATGCCAGTAATCCCTCCTTCCCCATATCTATAATCCCTACTTCCCCATGTAATTTTTGACTTACCCTATATAAACAACTGACTTATGGGGGGGTGGGCTGCAGAGTAGACTTTTGTGGATGACCTGCTGCACTCCCATACTGCTGGCAGTATTGGAATAAATGCTCATATATGATTCAACCCTGTCTCTGCTTAATTGGCTTAAGTAGTGACAGGCAGCACAGACCCATTGATTGTCTGGTTACAATATCTCAGCTGTGGGGGGTTGCCATTGAGAACTCTGGGGTCTAATCCCCAAGCTGGGCTGCCCAGCAGAGAGCACCAGAACTGAGAAGGGTAGCAATACCCACATAACATCTGGCTGTGAAAAGCAGTGGAGTTGCTGTCTGTCAGGGAGAGACAGCTGAAAATGCAGGCACCCTCTTAAAAGGCCAACACACAAAATCCTCTGTGCAGCCACTCACCTTGGGCTCCGGCAGAGGGAAGGCAGAGTGGACTGGAGCTGTAGGAGCAGAAGCCAAGGTTGGAGGTCTCTTGGGTTAAAGCTCAGAAGGTAAACATCTGGGTTTCCTGTGCTGAGTCATTCCCTCAAACTGCCGAGGTCATCTTTATCACACAGACAATTGCTATCTAGGGTGTTTTCCCAGGAGGGAAGAGTTGACCCACCCTACTGGAAAACACCTTGCCTCCCAGTGCAAAATTTCTGAGTACCATTAAGAGACTGAGAATAACAATTAGCCTTCAGGCAGAAGCAATTGCCCCACCCTGTTGGGAAAAATTCTTGCCACACCTGTGGGTGATTGCCTAAGGGTTATTCAAGAGTACATCCAATCAGTATGAAAGCAGAGGCGGTCACTGGAGGCTTTGAGTCTTTGCCTGATCTAATTAGTCAGAAACAGCATTTGACATTGTCCTACACCAGAGATTGAGAGGTGTAGCAGGTCTACCTAAAACATAGTCACAAACCCAAATGGGCACCCAAAATGAGGAGACAAAAAAGCAACCCCAAAATGAAAGAACAAGAGAATTCTCCAGAAGAAAAGATAAATGAAATGGAGATAATAAATTTACCAGATATAGAGTTCAGAATAATGATACTAAAGATGCTCAACAGCATGAGAAAAGATATAGTAACTATGAAAACAGAAATAAAGAATGACATAGCACAAATAAAGAGCACATTAGAATGAATACACAGAAGATTAGGGGAAGCTGAAGATCAGATCAGTGAATTAGAAGACAGGGTAGAAAAAAAGAACTCAATCAGAGACCCAAAAAGAAAAAAAAAAAACAATTAAAAAACAGGAGGACAGCTTCAGGGAGTTGTGGGACAACATGAGATGTAACAATATTAGAATAGCAGCTGTACCAGAAAAGGCAGAAAGGGAGCAAGGAGTAGAGAATATGTTTGAAGAAATAATGGCAGAAAACTTCCTTAACCTGGTGAAGGAAAAAGTCACAAAAATTCAAGAGGCACAGAGAGTCCCATGCAAGAAGATCCCAAACAGGCCAATGCTCAGACACATCATAATTAAAATGCCAAAAATTTAAGACAAAGAGAGAATCTTAAAGGCAGCAAGGGAAAAGCAAACTGTTACCTAGAAAGGAACTCCCATAAGACTGACACCTGATTTCTCATCAGAAATTCTACAGACTGAAAGGGAATGGCATGAAATACTCAAGGTGATGGAAAGCAGGGATCTGAAACCAAGATTACTATATCCAGGAAGGCTATCATTCAAAATAGATGGTCAAATAAAGAGCTTCTCAGGCAAAAGAAGGCTTTCATCACCTCCAAGCCAGCATTATATGAAATGCTAAAGGTTCTGCTGTAATGAGAAGAAGAAATGTAGGGCGAAACCTAGGCATACAGAATTAAAATGGCAATAAATAAGTACTTATCAATAATAACCTTAAATGTAAATGGATTAAATACTCCAATCAAAAGGCATAAGGTAGCTGAATGGATATGAAAACATGACTTAAATATATGCTGTCTAAAGAGACCCACCTCACAACAAAAATCTCACACAGGTTGAGAGTGAAGGGATGGAAAAAAATATTTCATGCAAATGGAAACGATAAAAATGTTGGAGTAGCAATACTCATATCTGACAAAGGGCTAATATCAAAATGAAGGCCACCACAAAAGACAACAAAGGTCACTACATAATACTAAAGGGACTGATCCAACAAGAGGATATAACCCTGGTAAATATATATGCACTCAATATAGGAGCACCTAAATATATTAAAAAAAACTTATAGAGGACTTTAAGAGAGAGATAAATAACAATACAGTCATAGTAGGGGACTGTAACACCCTGCTGACTTCACTGGATAGATCTTCTAGACAAAAAATTACCAAGGAAACAGTGACTCTAAAGGACACACTGAAGCATATGGATTTAATTGACATTTATAGAACATTTCACCCCAAAGCTGCAGAATATACATTCTTCTCAAGTTCACATGGGCCATTCTCAAAGATAGACCACATGTTAGGACACAAAACAAATCTCTGCAAGTTAAGAAAGATTGAAATCATACCAAACATCTTCTCAAATCACAGTGGAATGAAATTAGAAATCAACTACAGTAAAAATACCCCAAAACATTCAAACACATGGAAGCTAAATAATATGTTATTAAGCAATGAATGGGTTACCAACGAGATTAAGAAAGAAATCAAAAACTTCCTGGAAACAAATGAAAATGAACACACAACAACTCAAAATCTCTGGGATATAGCAGAAACAATCCTGAGAAGGAAGTTCATAGCACTACAGGCCTACCTCAAAAAACAAGAAAAATTAATAATAAACTATTTAACCCTACAACTTAAAGAACTAGAGAGAAAACAAAAAGAAAAGCCCAGAGTAAGTAGAAGGAAGAAAACAATAAAGATTAGAGCAGAAATAAATGACATAGAGTCTAAGAAAACAATACAAAAAGTCAGTGAAACAAACAGCTGGTTCTTTGAAAGGATAAACAACATTGATGAACCGTTAGCCAGACTCATCAAGAAACAAAGAGAGAGAACTCAAATAAATAAAATCATAAATGAAAGTGGAGCAGTAACCACTGATACCACATTAATACAAAGGATTGTAAGAAAATACTATGAACAACTATATGCCAACAAGCCAGACAATGTGGATGAAATAGACAAATTCCTAGAAAAATACAATCTCCCAAAAGTGAATCAGGAAGAATCATAAAACCTGAGTAGCCTAGTAACTACTGATGAAATAGAAGCAGTAATCAAAAAACTGCCAAGAAACAAAAGCCCCGGCCTGGATGGCTTCATAGGGGAGTTTTACCTAACATTCAAAGAAGAACCAACACCTCTACTCCTCAAACTACTTCAGAAAATCCAAGAGGAAGGAACGTTTTCAAGTTCTTTTTATGAGGCCAGCATTATCCTAATTCCAAAACCAGATAAAGACACTATAAAGAAAGAGAATTACAGGCCAATATCCCTGATGAACATAGATGCTAAAATCCTCAACCAAATATTAGCAAACCATATCCAGCAATATAATAGAAAGATCATACACCATACCAAGTGCAGGCTGGTACAATATTCACAATCAATAAACGTAATATATCACATAAACAAATTGAAAGACAAAAATCACATGATCATATCAATAGATGCAGAAAAAGCATTTGACAAAATCCAGCAACCATTTTTGATAAAAACTCTCAGCAAGTAAGAATAGAGGGAGCATATCTCAACATGATAAAGGCCATATACTAATATGACAAACCTATAGCAAACATCATACTCAATGGGCAAAAACTAAAACCATTTTCCCCAAGAACAGGAATAAGACAGGGATGTCTGCTTTCACCAATGTTATTCAACACTAGAGGCTTGGTGCACGGATTTGTCCTCTTGCAAACTGGGACTCCTCAGGGGATGTCAGAGAGCCAGTTTCCGCCCGATTCCCACAGGCAGGCCAAGGGACCCCAACGGTGCAGGAATCCGTGCACTGGGCCTCTAGTCCTATATAATAAAAGTCCTATATAATAAAAGCCTAGTATACAAGTCAACTGAAAGGTGGAGCGATGGGCAGAATGACCGGTCGCTATAATGAGCACTGACCACCAGGGGCAGATGCTCAACACAGGAGCTTCCCCGTGGTGGTCAGTGCGCTCCCACAGGGGGTGTGCCACTCAGCCAGAAGCCAGGGTCATGGCTGCAAGCACAGCGGCAATGGTGGGAGCCTCTCCTGCCTCTGTGGCAGCGGCAGCACTAAGGAGCAGTGAGCCGAGTGGTAAGGAGGTGCGAACAGGCGGGCGGTAAGGAGCAAGAGAGTTCAGGCTGGGCTGAGGCACATCCCCCCCCCTGCCCAGTGCATGAATTTTGTGCACCCGACCTCTAGTATGCATATAAGATTTTTGGTTAATCTATTCCTATTGCTCTCCCCCTTCCCTTTGAGATTTATCAGCCTGTTCCATGTTTCCATGCCTGTAGTTTCTGCTCCTGCATTGAGTGTCTGCCCACTGGTGGTCAGTGTGTGTCATAGTTACCGGCCGGTCAGCCAGTTCGTCGGTAGCTTAGGTTTTTATATATATAGACTAGAAGCCCAAAGCATGAAAATTCGTGCAAGAGTAGGCCTTCCTTCCCCTGGCTGCTGGCACTGGCTTCCCTCTGGCATCAGGGACCTGGGCTTCCCTCCTCTGGCCACTGGCAAGCACCTGGGACCCGGGCTGTTTCTCTCCTCTGGCCATCCACAGGCACCCAGGACCCAGGCTGGCTTCCCTCTGCCCCGGCTTCATCAGGAAGGACATCCAGAATGACATCCAGAAGATGTCTGGTCTAATTAGCATATTACCCTAGCCACAGTGATCAGACAAGAAGAAGAAATAAAAGACTTACAAATTCAAAAGGAGGAAGTAAAACTCTGATTATTCACAGATGACATGATATTGTACATAGAAAACCCTAAAGAATCCACCAAAAAACTACTAGATTTAATAAATGAATTTGGCAATGTAGCAGGATACAAAATAAACACCCAAAAAATTGATGGCTTTTTTATACACCAATAATGAATTCTCAGAAAGAGAAACTAAACAAATAATCCCATTTACCATTGCAACAAAAACATTAAGATACTTAGGAATGAACTTAACCAAGGAGGCAAAAGACCTGTACTCAGAAAACTACAGGACGTTGAAAAAAGAGATAGAAGAACATATAAACAAGTGGAAGAATATACCATATTCATGAATTAGTAGAATAAACATAATTAAAATGTCAATACTACCCAAGGCAATCTACAGATTCAATGCAATCCCCATTAAGATACCAGTGGCATATTTCACAGACCTAGAATGAACTCTCCGAAAATTTATATGGAACCAGAAAAGACCCTGAATAACCACAGCAATCTTGAGAAAGAAGAATGAAGTTGATGGAATCACAATACTAGATTTCAAGTTATCTTACAAAGCCACCTGGTACTGACACAAGAACAGGCATATAGATCAATGTAATAGAATAGAGACCCCAGAAATCGACCCAAGCCATTGCACTCAATTAATATTTGACAAGGGAGGCAAGAGAATACAATGGAGTCAGGACAGTCTCTTCAATAAATGGTGTTGGAAAAATTGGACAGATAGATGCAAAAAATGAAACTAGACCACCAACTTACACCATACACAAGAATAAACTCAAAATGGATAAAAGACTTAAATGTAAGTCATGAAACCATAAAAACCCTAGAAGAAACCATAGGCAGCAACATCTCAGACATCTCTCTTAGCAATATGTTTGCAGATAATCTCCTAGGGCAGTGGTCGGCAAACTCATTAGTCAACAGAGTCAAATATCAACAGTACAATGATTGAAATTTCTTTTGAGAGCCAAATTTTTAAAACTTAAACTATATAGGTAAGTACATTGTTATTAACTTAATTAGGGTACTCCAAAGCTGGCCTTTGCTAAAAACGTCCTCAATCTGATTGAGGTACATTCACTGAGGTCGACCCCTTCCAACTCTCCCATCCACACTCGTCTTGTATACTTGTTTCAGAGAGAGGAGTGTGGATGGGAGAGTTGGAAGGGGTCGACCTCAGTCAATGTACCTCAAAACAATGTACCTCCCCCGCACTGCGTATCCCACTGCCCGCCTGCGCTGCGTCTCCAGTCACCAGACCGACTGACACCCCCCCACTTCTTCTAACGCCACTTCTTCAAAATAGACTCGCCCAGGTCAAAAACCGACTTCTGCGCATGGGCCACGAAGTTTCAATCGCATTGTACGTACGCACCCGCACATGGTATTTTGTGGAAGAGCCACACTCAAGGGGCCAAAGAGCCGCATGTGGCTTGGGAGCCGTGGTTTGCCGACCACTATCCTAGGGCAAAGGAATCTTAGGAGAAAATAAACAAATGGGACTATATCAAAATAAAAAGCTTCTGCACAGCAAAAGGAACCATCAACAAAATGAAAAGGGAGCCCACTGCATGGGAAAACATATTTGCTAATGATCTACCTGGTAAAGGGTTAATATTCAAAATATATAAGGAACTCACACAACTTAACAAAACAATCTAATTAAAAAATGGCCAAAGAACCTAAAGAGACACTTTTCCCAAGGGGACACACAGATGGCCAAGAGACATATGAAAAAGTGCTCAAAGACACTGATCATCAGAGAGATACAAATTAAAACAACAAGGTATCACCTCATACCTGTCAGAATGGCCACCATCAACAATCAAGAAATGACAAGTGCTGGTGAGGAAAGGGAACCCTAGTACACTGCTGGTGGGAATGCAGACTGATGCAGCCATTGTAGAAAACAGTGTGAAGTTTCCTTAAAAAAGTAAATATGCAACTACCATTTGACCCAGGGGTCCAAGTTCTTGGAAAATATCCTAAGAAACCAGAAACACTTGTCAAGGGCGGGGGAAAAAAAAGGACACATATGTAATACCCTTTGTAATACTTTAAGCAATAAAAAAAAAAATAACAGTTGAGGTTACTAATAAAGGAACTATCTTTTTAAGTAAAAAAAAAAAAAAAAAAAAAAAAAAAGAAAGAATGTATGCACCCTTATGTTCATAGCAGCACAATTTACAATAGCTAAGATCTGGAAACAGCCCAAGTGCCCATCAGTAGATGAATGGATGAAAAGCTGTGGTACATGTACACCATGGAATACTATGCAGCTGTAAAAAAGAAGAATCTCTCACCCTTGGAGACAGCATGGAGGGACCTGGAGAGTATTATGCTAAGTGAAATAAGCCAGTCAGAGAAAGACAAGCATCACATGATCTCACTTATATATGGAATCTAATGAGCAAAATAAACTGATGAACAGTGTGGATCCAGAGACATGGAAGCATGGAACAAAGTGTGGAATCTCGGAGGCAAGGCAGGGGAGGGTGGTAGGGTGGGGTGGGAAGTAATCAACCAAAGACCTTATATGCATCTATGCATAGCCCATGGACACAGACAACAGGGTGGTGAAGGCCTGGGGTGGCAGTGGGGAATAGGGAATAATGGCCTAAAAATGTTCCATGTCACAATGAAATCAAGGAAGAAATCAAAAGATAACTTGAAACAATTGAAAATGAGAACACAAAAACCCCAAATCTATGGGACACAACAATATCAGTCTTAAGAGGGAAATTCATAGCATTACAGGCCTATCTCAAGAAACAAGAAAAATCTCAAATAAACAATCTAACTTTACACTTAAAATAACTTGAAAAAGAACAACAGACAAAGCTCCAAAGGAGTAGAAGGAAGGAAATAATAAAGATCAGAGCAGAAATACATGAAATTGAGTGTAAAAACACAATACAAGAGATCAATAAGCCAAGAGCTGGTTCTTTGAAAAGATAAATAAGATTGACAAACCAGACTCATCAAGAGGAAAAGAAAGAGGACCCAAATAATTAAAATCAGAAAAGAAAGAGGAGAGTGAACACGTTTGTTTCAAGTTATCTTTTGATTTCTTCCTTGATTTCATTATTAACTGACACCAAAGAAATATAAAAAATTGTAAGAAAATATTATGAACAACTCTATGCCCATCTATCTAATCTGGAAGAAACAGATAAATTCCTAAAAACATACAATCTTCCAAAAATGAATTAGAAAGAATCAGAGAATCTAAATAGACAGATTACAACAGTGAAATTTCAGTAAGAATAAAAAACTCCCAGCAAACAAAAGTCCTAGACTGCATGGCTTCACAGGTGAATTTTACCAAACATTCAAAGAAGAGTTAACACTTCTCATCCTCAAACTCTTCCAAAAATCTAAGAGGAGGAAAGACTCCTGAGCTCATTCTAAGAGGCCAGCCTTATCCTAATTCCAAAACCCGATAAAGACACGACAGAGAAAGAGAATTACAGGATGACATTCCTGATGAACATAGATGCTAAAATTCTTAACAAAATATTAGCAAACCAGACCCAGCAATACATGGAAAAGATCACACACCACGACCAAGTGGGATTTATCCTGGGGATGCAAGGCTGGTGCAATATCCACAAATCAATGAAGGTGATACAGCACATAAACCAAATGAAGGCTAGAAGCCACACGATGCCTGGCCTGGGCCCTCACTGGGCTGAGCGTTGTTCTGTGCACCAAAAGGTCTCCTGTTCGATTCCTGGTCAGAAGCCACGAGCCCACCCAGGAAAGCAATCCACTCTGCCCTTACGGTCTTGCCTGTTCGATCTGCCCATTGCCTACACTGGCCCGGCATTCGTCTCTGCCTTGTGGTTTGGAAGAGAATTAAATTGCAGAGTTCAAGGAAAGCATTATGGTCAGTGCGTGAAACCTAATAAATCCACCGTCTTAGTTAATGGCAACTCCGTCCTTGTAGAAACGCAGCCATAAACCTTGGCATGATCCTCAAATTATCTACATCCTCCTTGTAACATGCCTGAAGACCTACTTGGTGCTCCCCCCACCTCCCCTGTGGGCTGGGCCACTACCTCCTGTGGCCCCCCTGCTGCGGCCCCTGGGGGTTCTGCCCCAGGCCTGGCCCTTCAGCCTCTCTCCACACTATGACACTGGATCATCTCTCCATTCTGCCCCGAAGAGTCCCCTTCTCTCGGCATAAAAAGCAAGGCTCCTTCAGTGGCACGCAGGCCTGTGTGAACAGTGCCCGCTCCACCCGGTACAGCGGACCTCCTCGCTCCCAGGGGCTCCTGCACCCCGAGGACTGAGGACTGGCCAGCACATCCTGCCTCAGCTTTGATCCCGTTCCCCTGACTCGCTTTGCCTGCGGACATCCACGCGGCTCATTTCTTCACCTCTTTCAGGTCATGGCTCAAACATCACCTTCCTGAGGCCTCTCCTCACCACCTATTTATACGGACTCCCCCATCCTCCTCCTCCTAACGTTTCTCCGAGCACCTATCTCTTTCTAACACACCAATCTCTTGTTATTTACCTTGTTTACTGTCTCCCTCCACTGGAATATAAGACCAATGAGGACAGATTTTTTTGTCTGTTTTGGTTCCTACCTGTGGGACAATCCCTGCTCAATAAATACTTGCTGAATGAATGGCTGTTGACTATTGTTATGGGGAGGGGCACAGTTAGGAAGCTATTGAGCTACACCAGGTGTGGACAGACTATGGTTGAGGGAAATATGGGTTGTGGGATCTGCTGGGGGGGGGGCGGGGGGGTGTTGTGACTGCTGGTGTCCTGGCCTGTGCACTGAGCATTTATTTTGTAGGCTCAGTGGGAGGAGTTGGCTTGGAGGGAAGACCAGATGGCCAACTGGTACAGGACAAGCTTAAGGTGCTGCTGGCATGTCCAGGTGATGCACAGTCACTGACAGAAATGGGGACCAGGGTGCAGTGGGAGGTACAGCACGGCAGAGCGCTGGGAACCCCCAGGTGGCGAGAGTGGAGCCCCTCAGGATGAACCTGGAGAACACGGAGTCCCTCACTCCAGTGCCCATGGCAGTCGGGAAGACATTAGGGAGCAGTGGGGCCTGCGGCTAAGGAAAGTGCCCAGCACTGCTGGAGACAACGCAGCCGCTCAGGTGCTTGGTGGTGGAAGAAGACAGGCCAGGCATGTAAGAGCTTTTGTCAAGAGAAGGAAGTCTGGATTTTAAAGCAAATTTCTTTTTCTTTTAAAGACAATTTATTCAAACTTTGCAAAAGTGCCATATAGGCCAAATACTCCATATTGGCAAGCTGGATTCAGTCCAGGGGCAGTCCACGGGTTACCTCTAGACTCTAGAGTCTAGAGCAGGGGTCCTCAAACTTTTTAAACAGGGGGCCAGTTCACTGTCCCTCAGACCGTAGGCGGGCCGGACTATAGTTTAAAAAAAACTATGAACAAATTCCTATGCACACTGCACATATCTTATTTTGAAGTAAAAAAACAAAACAGGAACAAATACAATATTTGTATTTGCATGTGGCACACGGGCCGTAGTTTGAGGACCCCTGGTCTAGAGTAAGAGGGACGGGGGAGCAGGCTGGCAGGACCTTGAGGGAATGGAGTTGCAGGGGTGCTGTCTGGCCAAAGACAAAGGAGGTGGGAGTTGTGAGCAGGCAGCACATCCGAGAGCTGGATTTCATGGGAGGGCCAGGAGTTTGAGAAAGGAAATTTGTCCCTCAGGGGATCACGTGGGATTGTAACAGGAGCCTGTGCAATGGTGGGGGTAGAAGCCAGACTGCTCCGAGGTGGGGGCCCTCCCTTCTGTACTTTCTTACAAGGGACAATGCAGGGGAGCAGCTGGTCTCCCCAGATGAGGGTGGGCCAGGGCAGCCAGCATGGGAGGCAGGCTGCACTGCTGACATCCTGCCGAGGCCCCTGGGGTACCACAAGTCACAGACATTTTGAAGTTAAAGGTGAAAGACCTTAGAACAGAGGAGTGAGAGTCACTGACCCCGCACACTCCCAGGTACCAAGCCCGGGCTGGGTGGACCCTGTCCCTGTGCCTTTGAGTCGCTGTGAAAGCCCCAGAGCTCCACCCAGAACCTCCCACGTGAATGACAAGGCTTTCCATCTGGCTGCAGTATGGCAGCCACGGACGCACGTGGCTACTGAGCACGTAAGTGCTTCGTGTGACCGAGCAGCGGGATGTGAACAGTGCAAGTCTACTAGCCTCGCCGAGCGAGTGGCTGCATACCCGGCAGCGCAGGTCCAGACTTTTGGAAGAAACTCTTTCCTGGCCTCCTGTCTCACAGCCACAGAGGAGGCAACGCCAGTGGGGAGCTGGCTTCCAGTCGGCAGAGCACCCCAGCTCCTCCACGCGGCGGCTGGGCAGCCAGGCAGGTGCTCTCTCTCCTTTCTCATGGGGGCGTCTCTGACGCTGGTCATGCTGGGGCTCGGCGGACCAGGAGCCATGGTGGCGGGCCTGCACCCCATGCCTCCGCTGCACGCACCCTGGCTCTGCCTGCCTGGGCACAGCCCCTCACAATAAAACGCCCACTTTGCTTCCTCCCCCTGACCTGTCTGTGAGTTCGTCTCCCACGGGGACGCTGTGGGCAGGAGGGTGTGTGGCAGGGAGAGGGCTCTGGTTTGGCAGGACCCAAGCATTCCTGAATTCTTAGAACATTTGCATCTGATAAGGTCTCAGGCTAACAATGGTATTTTCTTATTCTTTTCTTCTGGTATTCTAATAAAAAAAGAATTTTACAGATAATACTTAAATACATTCCCTTTATAAATGTAAAGTAATCCGGAAGGTCTTCCCCAGGGCTAAAATTGGCTATGGGTCTCCTCCAAGTTTTCCTTCCGCGCACACACACACACACGCACACATGCATGTGCACACACAAATGCACACACACACACAGCCCCCCCCAGTGCAGCGTTTTCGCTCCCAAATAGGATCATACTGACATGTTGCTCTGTGACCTGCTTGTCTCACTGGCCGTGCCTGGGGGAGTCTGTCCTTGTGGTTAAGGAGAGAGACCCGGAGCCTCTGGAGCTGCTGCATCGTATTCCACTGCATTCATGTGGCTGATGGAGCATTCCTGTTGATGGATATTTGTTTTTTCTCCAGGTTCCACAGCACAAACTGTTGCAGCAAACATTCTTTTTTTTGTCCTTCCCGGAGGATATGTTTATTTATTTATTTATTTATTTAAAAAATATATATATTTTATTGATTTTTTACAGAGAGGAAGGGAGAGGGATAGAGAGTTAGAAACATCGATGAGAGAGAAACATCGATCAGCTGCCTCCTGCACACCTCCTACTGGGTATGTGCCCGCAACCAAGGTACATGCCCTTGACCGAAATCGAACCTGGGACCTTTCAGTCCGCAGGCCGACACTCTATCCACTGAGCCAAACCACTTAGGGCTGTTTATTGATTTTATATATATATAGAGAGAGAAACATCGATTGGTTGCCTCCTGTGTGCCCTGACCAGGAGTCAAACCACAACCTTTCTGGTGCAAGGACGATGTTCCAAGCAGCTGAGCCCCTGGCCAGGGCAGCAGGCGTCCTGTGACACGAGTGTGCAGAGCAGACACGCATGGCAGGGAGCCGTGTGGACCGGATGACTGTTGTGCACGGAGTCACTCCTCCCACTCAGCCTTCCCGGGGGGAGTGTGGCTCCCTGTCCCACTGACAGGTTGGGGTGGAGCCTAGGCCTTAAGCGGCTTTGAATGTTTCCACGTGTCCCTCTGGTGGTCCTGCGTGGCCAGGAGAGCAACGTTTCCCATGGAGGACGGGACGTCCTGGAGCTCAGGCCCCAGGCCCAGCCTGGACCAGTCCAACCCTCACTGAGCCAGAAAACAAATGCGTGTTTTGTGCAGCTGAAATGGCAAGGTTTTTGCACAGTAGAAGATACCTGACCCAGGAGTGAAAACTGGGGGAGCGGTTGGCATCTATCAGCGTGTTAACCACACGCCCTCTGACCCAGAACCCACTTCCAGGTGTGCAGTCTGTGAAGCGCCCCCTATGGCGGCACATGAGCAACGCGCGTTTGGCGACGCCCACTGGGGAAGAGAGGCTGTCCTCCCCTCCCAACTGATGGCGGGGCTCCAGCATCGAGCCATGAACTCACTCAGCAGCTCACCCAGGGCCTGGCACCCGGGCGAGACAGCCCCGCGGCCCGCCGACTGGCGCGGGACCACCGGGCCTGTCTGCACCAGCAGCCTGTCTTTGAGAGTCTCGGAGTTTGATGACCCGGGAGCCTTTTCCAGCAGGACCTGCGGCCAAGCCGTGCCAGCCCTGAGGGCCGTGGGGGAGCCTGGCCTGGAAAACAGCGTGAAGTGCCAGTGCCAAGGGGGAAGCATTTCCCCTGAGGTTCCTGTTTCTATTCGCCCCTCCTCCCTCCCCCAGCAGCCAATCTCTTCTCATCAGAGCTGCCTTTTCACTCTTCCCCCGCTGCCTTAGGGGGCGGGGATAGGAAGATGCTCTGGGCCGAAGCAGGAGGTTTGCTTCCTGGGCTCCCGCCTCCTTCCTCAGCGGCTCATGGAAGGTCCAGGGGGAGAAACGTGGACCGTGACCTTCTGCAGAGACTGCTGGTGCTGGGAGAGCGGGCCCTGGCGCTGCTGCCCCCTCGCCGCCGCTTCACTGTCCCGGAGCCAGTGCTGGTTCTGTGGAGCCGAGCTCTCGCCTGCACCTGGCTGGGCAGCGAATGGAGTGGAGAAGGAGTTTCCCCCGGGAAACTCACTGTGTCCGGTCCACTGGCTGGAGGGGGCGGGGGCTTCACGCAGAGGATGAGGCCCTGGGGCGGGGTCTCCATGCCCAGACAAGACATGGGCAGCTGTGCATCAGCCTGCAGTGTCTGCCCCCCACGGGGAAGGGCCCAGTGGGCAAATGGCCATCAACCGCCCTGAGCGTCCAGGAGCCCCTCCAGGCGAACTGCTCCGACTCTCAGCCCGGCCGCGGGGGAGGGAAGGTTCTGCTCAGTGGGCAGCGGCGACTGCACACGGGGTGGGGTGGGGTGGCAGGCGTGATGGGAAGGAGGTGGCCACTGACAGAGTCGGTGTGGGTCTGGGCCAGTCAGCAACTTCGCAGGCTCCAGGCACGCAGACCGGCAAGGTGGCATGGCAGCGTCCACCTCAGGGCCGCACAGCTTCCTCCACAGTGGGAGAGGGGAAGGGCTCACTTCAACCTCAAAACAGCTCTGTGAGGCCGGCACTACTATCACCATTCAGCAGATGAGTAAACTGAGGCACGGAGAAGTTCCGAATCTTGCCCCTGATCACACAGCTAGTTAGTGCAGAACTGGGGTGTGTGCCCAGGCCGGCCTGCCCACAGCCGCCCGCTGCAGGGCTGCCTCCCAAGACAGGCCGGCACCCGGGGAACGGGCTAGTCCTGCTGCTGACTAGGAAGCCACGGCCCTGAGTGCCCGGCATGGCAACAGCCCTCCCTGTCCACGCGCTCTGAGCAGCCTGATCTGAAGCCCTTGCTTCCGGTGGCTCGCTTCTGCCTCAGCCGGCTGATCCTGGCGGCTGAGGCCAGTCACGCATCTGGAGCCGCTGGCCTCACACTGGACTGCTCTTCCACAGGGAAGCCTGGCCCTTCTGTGAACCACTGTGGGTGACCACTGTCAAAGCCAGGACCCTTGACCGGGCATCAGCTCTTTTTTCGGTCTGGATATCAGCTATTATTATTATTTTTTTTTAAAGAGAGAGAGAAAGACTGATGGGAGAGAGGAACATCGATTGGCTGCCCCCTACAGGCCCCATACTGGGGATAGAGCCTGCAGCCCAGGCATGTGCCCTGACCGGGAATCAAACTGGCAACTTTTCAGTGCACAGGGCACGCCCAACCAACTGAGCCACACAGGCCAGACCCAGCATCAGCAATCAGAGACCCAGGCCTGGTGGGACTGGCCCTTCCTTCTCTGGGCACAAGTGGGGTGCAAATGCTTCCAGCCTCCTGTAAGCACCCCGAAAAGTGGGAGCGGGGAAGCTGGGCTGTGCCGCTCGGCCCTGCCCGCCCTCCAGCCTCTGCCCTCCCGGGCTGGGCCAGCTCTACTCTTTACACTCGAAGGTGAGGCTGCAGCTCAGGGCTGCTCCTGGCCCCGAGTTCCTGGGCCTGGGACAGACCTGCAGAGGGGGGCACTGGTGTGGGCGAGCGGGAGCCGTGGGTACGGCAGGCAGGCCTCCAATGAGAACAGTAAGTAGCGAAGATAGCAGTTACTTATAAAGTGCTCACCTAGGCCAGGGGCGGGGCGATGTCTCTCTCATGGATTTTCCTTTGAGTTCTCACCCAGGGCCCCACGGCAGTGGCATCATAGATTCAAAGGCTGGAAAACAGGCAAAGGAAAGCGAGGCGTTTGCCGGAAGTTCCCAGGTGGTAAGTGGTGGGCCAGGAGGGCTGTTGGCCAGTGAGCCCTGGGGGTTCTGAAATGAAATGCCTCCAGGGCTGGCAGCTTGGTGAGCTCAGTGCCCTGGGGTGCCTGCAGACGGGGCTCCTGCACATGGGGTCCTACGCACAGGACTCCTGCACACGGGGTCCTGCACATGGGGTCCTGCACACGGGACTCCTGCACACGGGGTCCTGCACATGGGGTCCTGCGCACGGGACTCCTGCACAAGGGGTCCTGTACATGGGGTTCTGCACATGGGACTCCTGCACATGGGACTCCTGCACATGGGGTTCTGCACACGGGACTCCTGCACATGGGACTCCTGCACAAGGGGTCCTGCACATGGGGTTCTGCACATGGGGTCCTGCACATGGGGTCCTGCACACGGGACTCCTGCACAAGGGGTCCTGTACATGGGGTCCTGCGCACGGGACTCCTGCACACGGGGTCCTGCACACGGGACTCCTGCACATGGGGTCCTGCACATGGGGTCCTGCACACGGGACTCCTGCACACGGGACTCCTGCACACGGGACTCCTGCACATGGGGTCCTGCACACGGGACTCCTGCACACGGGACTCCTGCACACGGGACTCCTGCACAAGGGGTCCTGTACATGGGACTCCTGCACAAGGGGTCCTGCACATGGGACTCCTGCACACGGGGTCCTGCACATGGGGTTCTGCACATGGGACTCCTGCACATGGGACTCCTGCACATGGGGTTCTGCACACGGGACTCCTGCACATGGGGTCCTGCACATGGGGTTCTGCACATGGGACTCCTGCACATGGGACTCCTGCACATGGGGTTCTGCACACGGGACTCCTGCACATGGGACTCCTGCACATGGGGTTCTGCACATGGGGTCCTGCACATGGGGTCCTGCACACGGGACTCCTGCACATGGGGTTCTGCACATGGGGTCCTGCACACGGGGTCCTGCACATGGGGTCCTGCACACGGGGTCCTGCACACGGGACTCCTGCACATGGGGTTCTGCACATGGGACTCCTGCACAAGGGGTCCTGCACACGGGACTCCTGCACAAGGGGTCCTGCACATGGGGTCCTGCACACGGGGTCCTGCACATGGGGTCCTGCACACGGGGTCCTGCACACGGGACTCCTGCACATGGGGTTCTGCACATGGGACTCCTGCACAAGGGGTCCTGCACACGGGACTCCTGCACAAGGGGTCCTGCACACGGGACTCCTGCACAAGGGGTCCTGCACATGGGACTCCTGCACATGGGGTCCTGCACATGGGGTCCTGCACACGGGGTCCTGCACATGGGGTCCTGCACACGGGGTCCTGCACACAGGACTCCTGCACATGGGGTCCTGCACATGGGGTTCCAGCACACGGGACTCCTGCACACGGGACTCCTGCACACGGGACTCCTGCACATGGGGTCCTGCACATGGGGTCCTGCACATGGGACTCCTGCACACGGGACTCCTGCACATGGGGTCCTGCACACGGGGTCCTGCACATGGGGTCCTGCACACGGGACTCCTGCACATGGGGTCCTGCACACGGGGTCCTGCACACGGGGTCCTGCACATGGGGTCCTGCACACGGGACTCCTGCACATGGGGTCCTGCACATGGGGTCCTGCACACGGGACTCCTGCACATGGGGTTCTGCACACGGGACTCCTGCACATGGGGTCCTGCACACGGGACTCCTGCACACGGGACTCCTGCACATGGGGTCCTGCACACGGGACTCCTGCACACGGGACTCCTGCACACGGGACTCCTGCACACGGGACTCCTGCACATGGGGTTCTGTACATGGGACTCCTGCACACGGGGTCCTGCACACGGGGTCCTGCACACGGGACTCCTGCACATGGGACTCCTGCACATGGGGTCCTGCACATGGGGTCCTGCACACGGGACTCCTGCACACGGGACTCCTGCACACGGGACTCCTGCACATGGGGTCCTGCACATGGGGTTCCAGCACACGGGACTCCTGCACACGGGACTCCTGCACACGGGACTCCTGCACATGGGGTCCTGCACATGGGACTCCTGCACACGGGACTCCTGCACATGGGGTCCTGCACACGGGACTCCTGCACACGGGACTCCTGCACACGGGGTCCTGCACACAGGACTCCAGCACATGGCCCGTCTGAGGCTCATCTCCGGGGCCTCTGCGTGGAGCTGTGAAAACTCCTCAGTGATTCTAATATGCAGCCAAGTCCTACACCCACTGAGCCAGAGGTGAGGCAGCTGGAGGGAAAGGCCTCCTTCAACCCCCTAAACAAGCCCCCGCCACCCCCTGCCTTCACAAAGGAGCCAGGGCCTCCCAGATGGGGGAGCAGCTGCCGCACAAACCCAACAAGAGTGAGCATCACAGCAGCCTGAGGGGAGCTGGGTGATGGGTACACACAGTGCCCACACCTGCTCGTGAGCTGGGTGCCTCGCACTCAGTCCTCACGGCAACACTGTCCAGTTGGTGCTTTAAAACCCATTTCACAGTTGGGGAGCCGGAGGCAGGGAGACCATGTGCGTGCCCGTGGCTGGTCCAGAGCTGGCTTTGGGCCCCTGAGTCTCTAATTCTGAAAGTGACACTTGAGGCTCCTTGGTCCCCATGTGAGAACTTGATCTAAGGCAACAGAGATCTGGGGTCACTGAGGTCATGCAAATGGCGAGTTACGTGGGAGGGGGAGCATGCAGGGCGGTGGGGCAGAGGCAGGTGGGCACATCTGTAGAAGGGAGTAAGCGACCGAAGAGTGGGAGTGCCCTAGCGAAGGAGATCTCCTGGCCACAGCTCTGGGAGCCTTTTAAACTATTGTTCCCTTTCTGCGCCGGGCCTCCCTTCCGCTGACCTCACCGATCCTCCGGCCTCCCGGCCTCACCGGTCCTCCAACCTCCCGGCCTCACCGGTCCTCCAACCTCCCGGCCTCACCGATCCTCTGGCCTCACAGATCCTCCGGCCTCCCAGCCTCACTGATCCTCCAACCTCCCGGCCTCACTGACCCTACAGCCTCCCGGCCTCACTGATCCTCCGGCCTCCTGGCCTTTGTATGTGCTGTTCTCAGTTCTGGAACTGTTTTGCCCCTTCCCCCTGCCCCCGCCTCTGCCCCCCCGCCCCATCTCCCTGCTGCCCATCCTCTGCGCATAGCTCCTGCACAGCTGAGACTTCACTCCCTCAAGGAGCCACCCAAACCGAGTGTGGATTTTGAACTTTGACACTTAATAGCCCTGTTCTGGCCAAGTTATTCAGCCTCCATGATGGTGTTCCTTCATTGTAGCATAAAGACAGTAAAAATAGTCCTTGCTCAGGTAGGGCCCTGAGGATTAAGTCCTATCAGCACAGAAAACCTCTGAGAATAGCCTCTCTCGGGGACTAGCACTCCCAAAGGCCAGCGCTGTTACTGCCCTGCAGTGCCCACAGCTGCCTTCCAATGGCTGCCTGGCTGCCTCCTCCTCCCCGAGTCCAGGGCAGAGGCGTCCTGGCCTCCTGGAAGCCATGTCCAGCACTGTGCGTGCGTGGTTGAGAGGTGACCTGGTCGCGGGGATAGAGATGGCTACCTGCAGCCTCTCTCCTCCTTGCCACAGGTCCCCGATGCCAGTGGGAAGCCAGTACCATCTGAGGAACCACACGGGACAGTCTGCCACCCAGGCTGTCGGAGGCTGCATTTCCAGAGGGGACTCCAAGGCAAAGGTGCCAGAGCCAGCAGTGTCTCCGGAAGGCGGCTGGGCGGTTGGCATGGAATCTAGGACGTGTGCTAGCGAGCCAGCGGGGCTCGGCGGGAACAGGCCCCAGCTCCCACCTGGGAGTGAGCCAGGCGGCTGTTTGCCCGCTGACTGCTGCCTGTCTTGGCTGCACTTGCCCTTGGGCGCCGTTAGCCCTGCCCATGTGGTGATCTGAGCAGATGACTGCAGCCGACCGAAGGGGTTTGCAGGGGCTTCCGTGGCTCCCAGGGGATGAGAGTTTGGGGACATGGGAGGGCCACCCGCCAGCGCCTGCAGCAGTAGGAGTGGAAGTCGTGGCTAAGGACTTCCAGGGAGGCTCGGCACGAGGGAACGGACTCGGCGACTGTGGGACCTTTGCTCACGACTTCCCCACTTTCCTCTCGCTTAGGATGCAGATGTAATGGCTAGAGCTGTGGCAGCCACACTGTGTCCACGAGGCAGAGGCCACAGAACCATGAAGACCTCTCTCTGTTCTGACAGCTTTTAGTTACCCATTTACTACTGGAAATTGTCATATGAGAAAAAACACCTTCTTTATAGTTTGAGGCAGCCATTGTATTTGGATTTTATGTTACTTGCACCCAACCCAATTTTATAAATGTTGAAGACTGAAGGAGTAAACCAGGCCAGGGCTGGGTAGTGGAGGGCTCCTCCCTCTGTCCGCAGGGGCCTGTGCGGGAGCCTGTCAGAGGCCAGATGGCACTTCTTTTGCTCGAGGGGAGGAGGCCGGGAGGGGAGCCAGATCACACCTCGCTTAGAACCCGAGTTGTCTAACTCTCCTCTCTCTGAAACTCTGTTTCCTCGTCTATAAAATGGGGATAACAACCTTATGAAACTGAAGTTTGTTACAAGGATTAAATGAGAAACATGTGACCAGGGATTAGCAGTGTTACTGACACATAATAGATCCTCAATAAAGGATTCTCATGGGCCTGTGAGAAGAACAGGACGATCCATCGGAGGAGCTCTCCGTACTCCGAGGGAGGACATATGCTCATTCCCATTGTGGGCCCGGGGCACAGACTGCGGGCGGGTGATGGGAGGCCCCGAGATCACGCCCTGGCTGTGAGGGGACCTCCTCCAGCACCTGCAGGAGCAGGAGGAACGCCAGAGTGGCACTCACGCAGGAACAGACTCAGCAGAGAAATTCTGCAATTGGGTCTTGTAACCAGAGCCAACCTTTGACAAGGGCCCCAGTGGGCTGTGCCTAGGCTCCCAGCTCACCTCCTGCACTGCCCCCACCCCCCAGCCTCCAGCCAGAGGACACAGCCCCCCCCCCGCCCCCCCCACCGCAGCCTCCAGGACTCAGGACACAGGCTCCTCCAGCTCTGAACTTAAATGCATTGTTGAAAGGTGCCCACGTGGCACAAACAACTAAAGGAGGTGCTGCTCGCAGGCTATGGACGGGAAGCCTGACAGTTAGACAGAGGCACTTCAGCTCCCAGGCCAGCCCCTGAGCAGAGTGGCACAGGAGCGCACCCCGGGAGGGCGGACGGACTCTCCTCCCACCGGGCAGGAGCCTTCCGCAGGGTGAGGGCGTCTCCAAAATACTTGCATGGGAATTGAGGGAGTTGTCTGTTACGGGCAGAGAAAGCTCCCATTCAAAGCTGTGGCTCCAGGTACTCGGAAGGTCCCGCGCGTGGGGTCCCTGTAAGGCGTTAGGAACCCTCCCCACTCTAGGGTCTCGTCGCACACTCTGTGACCACCCTCCCTGGCAATGTGGGCTTGGGGTTCTGCCCAGCACCCCTCTGATGGCAGATGTCTGGGCACAAAGCAGGGGTACCACTCCCTCCTCTAGCGTCTTGTTGCCTGAGAGATGGTTTCCCTGTGGTGACACAGACCCGCAGGCATAGCTCTGCTTTTTGTGAAACAAATAAACACAAATCGCCACCCTGAGTCCTGACACCAGGTCTGAGCTTGTGTGGGTACGGGTGGTTTTGTTCCTGTGTTTCCACCCTCCTCCTCCTCACTCCCCCGCTCCCGCCTCAGAGGGGACTCGCACAAACTCTCAGAGACAAGAATGTCGGCTCTTGGCTTTGGCCTCAGGGCGATAGGATTGATGACATAAATGGTAGAAGTGGGAGAGGAGGTGGGAAGAGGGGGCAGAATTGTGGGCATGGGGGGCTGGGCTTGCAGATCCTGCCCAGGGAGGCCCAGGGGCTCAGTCAGCGCCACACGGAGCCTCTCTGTGGTCACTCCACACCGTCGTCCTTCCTACATGGGGGCGGGGCTGCTGAGGACCTCCTGTTGGGGTGGCCAGCACGCCGGCCCACAGGGGGCTTCCAACAGTGTCCTAAGACCTTGCCCGGCACTTCCTATGGCCCCATGTGGTTGTCGTGGTGATTGGCGAGTCCATGTTAATAAAGGAAGAGAGCGGGAAGTCAGAGTGCAGGGCCGGCTGGGAGCAGAGGCCTGTGGGCCTCACCAGGAAGCTTCACACCCTGGAGCTCGCAGCTCATCCCTCCCAGGGGCCTCACAGCCGCCCTCGGGGCTGGATGGTCAGGGAGCCGGATAAGGACAGGCACAGAGCCGTCAGAGGGGGCGGGGGCGCTGGACTGTGGAGGATGGGCGGGCGGGCCCCTCAGAAGTGTGAAATCTTGAGAAGCTCCTGGTTAAAATCCCCAGACAGAGTTCTCCCTCTCGCCCGGCTGTGGCTCAGGGGTTGAGCCTTGACCCATGAACCAGGAAGTCAAGGTTCCATCCTGGTCAGGGCACAGCCGGGGCTGTGGGCTCTATCCCTGGTGGGGGCGTGCAGGAGGCAGCCCATCAGTGATTCTCTCTCATCATTGATGTTTCATCTCTCCGCTCCCTTCCTCTCTGAAATCAATGAAAACATTTATTAAAAAAGAGTGACGGCTCCGCTGCTCTCCCGCTCTGTGACCTGCGCTCGCTGTGTCACACACTCTGTCTGCAGCCGTGTGGCCGGGCAGCAGGGCCGCTGGCAGAGCCACGCCACACGGGATGCTGGCGGGACTGTGCTTTCAGATGGAGCCCAAAGGCTGACCCCACTGAGACAAGATGGACACCTCCCATGGCGGGCAGAGGGAGCCGGGCCTGGGAAGCGCAGGGTTTATCTCCACACCAAGGAGTCTCACTCAGGGAGAATTCCTTTCCTCCTGACAGCGCGAGCTCTGCCCTCCCCGTGACAGTGTGATGCCCATTTCAGTGGCGCGTGGAGGAGGCCGGGGCCCTGGCCACTGCAGGGCACTAGTGGAGGGAGCGCCCTCATCACCCCGCACCACCGAGACCGGCCAGGGTGGACCTGCTGGGCGGGCAGCAGACCACAGGGCAGCGAAGCTCTTCAGTCAGGGAGCGGTGCACTGGGGAAGGGAGGGGACCGGCTCCATGCACACCTGAGGGCCAGCTGTCACTCACCTTTTGCCACTGGGGAGCTCCGTGGGACCAGAAGTGAGCGATAACCCCTCGTCCTTCCTCTTTTGTTTTTTAAAAACAGTTGTATTGAAATATACTGAGCACGTACAACTTACCAATTGAAAGTGGTGTTAGTTTTGCTCATAGAGCTGCACAGTTACCCCCAAATCTAATTGCGGAACATTTTCATTTCCCCAAAGAAATGTCATCTTCATTCTCCCTTCTCCCCACGCCGGTGGCCCCCCATCTACCTGCCTTAAAAGTTTGCCTGCGCTGGGCATTTCATAGACACAGACTCCTGCAATGTGTGGGCTTTGTGACTGGCTCCTCTCAGATTCATCTCCGCGGTGTCAGGAATCGATACTGTACTAGTATTTCTTTTTGTGGCCAGTGCTGAGAAGGCCCATACATTCCTTAGCCGTCATTCAGCCACAAAGTCCTGGGGTAGTTTGGCTTTAGCCGTGGTTGATTTGGGGCTCAGGTGATGTCACCAGGAGCTATCTTCTCTCTAGCTTCCTCTGTTGGGTTGTGAGATGTAGCAAATAAAAGTACAGGGTGCCAGTTGAATTTGAATAGAAGATAAACAGAAATACCTTTCAGTATAACCAAGTCCCACTAAATACTTGAGACAGGCTTATACGGGAAAACACCCTCCATTGCTCATTGAGGCTGACGCGCAGGGGCCTCCTGCATGGTATGCGCAGCCCCTGGCTCTCATCCGGAGGGTGGGTGCCCTGGAGCACCAGGCCAGCAAGTGCCCACGGCTTCTCCCCAGCAGTCAATCACTGTGTCCAGGGGAACTCAACTCGCGGGTTGCTCTCACCTGGCTTACCTGCCCCATCTCCAAGCCCAGCCTGGGGTCCACTTGGAGGGGGCGGGGTCTTTCAAAAGAAAATGCCGTGTTGTGAAGAGGGCATGTTCAACTGGTAGAGATGGGGTAGATGGGAGGCAAGAAAACCTGGGTCCACTGTGAGCACATGCAAGGAGGGGCAATTCCTGAGCCACAGGCAAAAAAGTGGGCACCCACCCCAGCTGGTGGGGTGACCAAAGCCGATGGGGTGGCAAGAGAAAAAAATGGATCTCAAGGTAAAAATCATCTAGTGATGGGGTCATTGGTGAGACCCACCCAGCAGCCCTCTCCTCATTACTTCTTCTCTGAACCTCAGTCCCCGCATCAGCAAAATGGGACAGCACAGCACACTGGTTGCGGTTACTGTGAACTTACCCAGGATTCATATGATTTGGCCCAATTAGTTCTCATATATAATGATAACACATTTGGTCAACAGCTTGTAAAACTTCATTTCTAAGTGGTAGATTTTACAAATTGAGCTTTCAGTTGTAGAGACCTTTCTTTCCTTGTAAATAGCAAAATGAATCATAACTGACTGTCAGGGCTCTTCACCTCAGCGCTGTGGACACTTGGGGCTGGAGCATTCCATGCTGGGGCCATGCCGGGCACCCCTGGGTGTTCCCAGCATCACCTGGGTGTTCCCAGCATCATCTGGGTGTTCCCAGCATCCCCCTGGGTGTTCCCAGCATCATCTGGGTGTTCCCAGCATCACCCTCAGGTGTTCCCAGCATCATCTGGGTGTTCCCAGCATCACCCTCAGGTGTTCCCAGCATCACTCCCAGGTATTCACAGCATCACGTTTGGGTATTCATAGCACCCCTTTCTCGGCCCACAGGAAGCAACAAGAAGCAGTGGCAGCTTCTGCCTGCCAGCTATAACAACAGAAACGTCTCCAGACATAGCCAAAAGTCCCCTTGGCAGGTCAATTTATCTCCCTATGGGGACCACCATAATAATAAAAGAGACACAGACTCATCTACACATGTTTTAAGTTATTGCATGGAATGTATATTGCGGGCCCCTCATCATACATGTCCCATTAGGAGTCTTTCTCTATGTGGTGAGCTAGCGAGGTCCCTTACAACTGAGTAGCACAGATGGGAGGGAAGACTCCACTTCCTGAAGTAAGCACCTGAGTGTCCTTCCTGCTGTGGCACTCACACTGCAGGGGGCTTTCACACTGCAGGGAGGGGCATTCACACTGCAGGGAGGTTGTTCACACTGCTGGGAGGGTGTTCACACTGCAGGGGGCATTCACACTGCAGGGAGGGGCAGTCACACTGCAGAGAGGGTATTCACACTGCAGGGAGGGGCATTCACACTGCAGGGAGGGTGTTCACACTGCTGGGAGGGTGTTCACACTGCAGGGGCATTCACACTGCAGGGAGGGCATTCACACTGCTAGGAGGGCATTCACACTGCAGGGGGGCTTTCACACTGCATGCAAAGAGGGCTTCCACACTGCAGGGATGGTGTTCACACTGCATGGGGTAATTCACACTGCAGGGGGCTTTCACATTGCAGGGTGGGGCTTTCACACTGCAGGGAGGGCATTCACACTGCAGGGAGGGTGTTCACACTGCTGGGAGGGTGTTCACACTGCAGGGGGCATTCACACTGCAGGGAGGGCATTCACACTGCAGGGACAGTGTTCACACTACAGGAGGCTTTCACAATGCAGGGGGCTTTCACACTGTAGGGAGGGGCATTCACCCTGCATGCAGGGACGGTGTTCACACTGCAGGGAGGTTGTTCACACTGCTGGGAGGGTGTTCACACTGCAGGGAGGGCATTCACACTGCTAGGAGGGCATTCACACTGCAGGGAGGATGTTCACACTGCAGGGAGGGCTTTCACACTGAAGGGAGGGCCCCGCCCAGTCCCCTCTTTAGCTCGCATCTCAGCACAGCCAAAGGGCTTCCCAGAACATCAGGGTTTGTGCAGCATGGGTATCTCACAGTCCTGCTCTGCTGTTTACTATTTTTAAGTCATAGAAAGAAAGGCCATAGCCATGTCCTCATCAGTTGTGGTGGGTGGGAGGGAGGAAGGCACATGCAGGCAAACACAGGCGAAGGAACATTCTGCTAAGACTCCTGGACCGGACACTGAAACCACGTTGCCTCAGCAGCTGGCCATTTGGAGGAGCTGTCTGACCTCCACAGGCTGCGCCAAGCTCAACCCGGGCCCTGCACGCTAAGGCCCACACTGGTTTGTTTCCTGCTCTGTGGTCACCACCTTGAAGTTCCTAACACCTTTTAAACAAGGTTGCTTCTGGAAGCCGGTCCATCCTTGCTGCTTGACACAGGCACTGCAGGGAAGAAACATCTGCACAGCATATGTTTCAAGGCACCTGGCATATATGGCATACTGTTCTTAATATGTTTGCTCCCCTTCTTGGCGCTATGTGTTTTAACCAAGGTCACCTCTTCAAGAAAGGTTGTTTCCCCAGGTAGGGATTTTTCCTTGAAGTTAGGGAGGGAATAAAACCCCTTAACTAAATGCCAGGCAGGTAGTTAATCACTTTAACTACGAACATTCACCCTTAAGCTTCATAATTTTTACTCCCTGGAATGGAGATAAGAAACGCCCTAACCTTTGGAATAGAAATTGACAGGATTAAAATCAACTGGTATAAATACAGATGTAACAAGACAATAAAACACAGAACCTGGGTGGAGATCCTGGCTAGAACCTGGCTAGAGAACCTGGCTAGGCTGCTGATCAACTGAACACTGTCTCCGTGTCATTCCTTCTTCGCCAACTCCGTCCACACCTTTGGGAACCCCTGGACCTGCTGGGGTTGGACCCCAACAGGTTGTCACATCCTCATTTTGTGCCGACCCCGTAAAACCATGTGGCCACTCCGCTCTCGGACCTCAGTGGTTGCATCTGTGAGCAGCAGCGAGGACGGGCCCTCCAGCCGCTGGGAGGGTCACTGCCCAGGCCAGAGCAGACTGTCAGGGGTGGTGACTGTGGGCATGTCCAGGACCAGCTCAGGAGGAAGTCTTTACAGGCCTGAGACGTGATTCGCAGTTTCGGAGCCCTTGAAATTCTCACTGTTTGTTATTTCTCTTCCTCCCATCTGTTTCCTGCTGCAGTGAGCTCTTTAAGTTAAAAGACCTATGGACTTGTGTGGGGGATGACAAGGGAGGAGTGAGGAGGAAGTTGCGGGGGAGTGAGGGGGGCAGTTGGGGGAAAAGAAGGAGGACAGTTGGGGAAACCTGCCCGGTGGAGCGTCCCTGAGGGTGAGTTGGCTGAGCTGAGAAAACAGGCCGAGTCCCCAGGCTTAGGCAAGAGAGGAAAGAAGAGAAGAGAGAACGAAATGAAGTTTCTTTTGGGGACAATGAAAATGTTCTACAATTAGATTTTTGGGGATAACTGTGCAACTCTACAAACAAAACTAAAAACCATTAAAATGTACACTTTCCACTGGTAAGTTTTACATGTTAATTAAGTATATTTCAATAAAGGTGTTTTTTGTTTGTTTTTAAAGAAACAAGCAAACAAAAAGAAACCAGCAGGGAAGGGGTCTGGAGCAGGACGAGGGAGGGCCCGGGGCAGGTCCCGGAGGCCCGCGTGGTGCATGGGCTTCTGTCCTGCGAATGGAAGCGGTTGAGTCCGGCCTTGGTTCTGATCATTCATTTTCAGGGCAGCGCAGGGTGAGGGTGGCCCTTGTGCCTGGGTTCAAGTCCTGGCTGAGCGCGGGTCCAGGCACCGGCTGCAGCAGGTGCTGTCGCATCTCCGGGGTCTCCGGGTCTCAGCGGGAAACAGGATTGAGGAGCAGCCCTCCCAGGAGCTTCGCTGAGTGCGCACTCGGGGAGGCGCAGGAGTGCCTAGCCCTTTAGACCCTCCAGCAGCTGCTCATCGGCGGAGGAAGCCCAGCCAGCCGGGACCGGCTTTCCGCAAAGCTCTCAGCCTCGCCTGGGTCCGTCCAGCAGGTGCTTCCTTGCAGATGGACCCTCAGTCGGTGGGTTCCTGTGGCCGGAGGCTGGGGCCTCGGGAAGGTGCCGCCAGGGCACCTGGGCCGCTCACAGCACAGCATGCGGGTGGGGGGGCAGGAATGTCTATGAGCTTCGAAAGGAAAGTGGGCAGACACGCCCTCCAAGCCTTCCGGCTGCTCCGCAGCTTCAAGCAGGAGGCAGGCCGCCAGTGGGGTCCTTGGGGCTGAGAGAGAGGCAGGTCCCGGATCGGATCTCCTGGTGGCTTCCAAGGCCGAGCACAGGCAGGGATGGGGCCACAGGGCGCTCGTGGGGTGGGGGGGGGGGCAAGTGCAAACAAGGGAGGCTGGCTCTGCAGCCAGAGGACCTCCCCCCCCCTCCCCCCCCCCCACCTAAGGCTGCGCGGAAGGATGGCTCTCTCCAGACTCCTTCCCGCCCTGCGATGCTCCTGGGGGCAGGGTGGGGGAAGGTCCACCCAGCAGGTGCTCAGAGACTAAGGCGTAACCTGAAGGAGCCTCCAGTGCCCTCGGGAGCCCTGGGCGGCCAGGGCCTGCAGGCACCCGTGCTCGGTGTCCTGCGTGGGCTGGCAGGGCCTGTGGTTTCTGGGGTTTGGTTCCTGCATGGCTGGCAGGGCCCCTGGTTTCTGGGGTTCGGCTTATGAATGATGGGGTTCGTGCGGGTCCCCCTGGTTTGGGACGAGCTGAGCACTCCCTCCCTTGACGGAGGGGGGCAGCATGCAGACCTGTCGCCCGCTGGCCAGGGCCCTGTGACGGCCTGGGTGAGCCGTGCTTGAGGGTGGGTGGAAGCAGCTGGCAGCCAGCGGGGCGCAGGAGGCGGGTGCGGGGAGTTGCGGGGGGACGCGGCTGGAGTGTGGGGTGACTGCGGTTTTATTCTCTGCCTGTTTTCTCAGCTGTCCCTGGAAGCAATGGTAGTGCTTTCTTGACTGGCAGGTCAGGGGCTGTTCAGAGGATGGCGAGGGGAGAAGGGCGTGGAGTGGCAGGGACGGGCTCGGGCGAGGGACGCCGGCGCTGGGGGCCCAGAGCCTGCGGTGCCTGCTCGGCTGGCCTCGGTGTCTCCCAGGCCCAGTCTGGACAGAAGACCATTGTCTGAGCGCAGTGAGGCGGGGACCCACCCCCTTGCTCTCAGCACCAGGCGCTGGAGAGGCTGCCCTCCCCCGCCCCCCAGGCTTGGCCACCTCCCAGACCCGCAGTCACGCTGCATCCGGACCCTGGGTCCCAGCCCTGATGGCGCATACAGTAACCTCACAGGAGCAAAGTGAACGAGGGTGTGGCTCTATTTATGGGGGGGAGGGCGATCAGGGAGCAGCTGCTCTTAGCCCCCAAACCAGAGGGGAACACAACTGCACATTCGCCATCGCCTCTGACCCCAGGCACCTGCACGGGTCGGGCTAGATCACGTCCCACAGGGGACACTGGGCCACACCAGCAGTGAAGAAATGCGCCCAAGTTGCCCATAGGAGGGGCGCTGAGGTGGGCCCGGCCGCGGGAGACCCTGTGGGCGCTCTCCGCCTCCTGCCTGGGCGCAGGCCATGGGCTGGTGAGGGGGAGAGCTGGGAAGAGGACGGAGGCAGGGAGGCAGGGCTCTGGTTTTAGCTCCAAGGAGAGAGGCCACCCTGTCGGCAGCCTGACCCACCCCCGTCCCCTGCAGCGTGACAAGGGCCACCATGCTGCCTTTGGGGACCCCAGGCAGAGGGTTAGGAGGCCATTTGGCTCAGATGTGCCCTGAAGCCAGGGAAGGGCTGGGCACCTACACTGCCACCCCCTCTGCCAGGCAGGTGTATCATGCAGCTGAGCCAGGCTTGTGCCAGGGACCACAGAGGAGCTGCAAAACCCAGCCATGGTGGGTTCAATCCCCAAGTTTGGGGTTCAATCCCTAGTCAGGGCACAGAGGGGAATTGTTCCAGCTCAGATCTCACACACGCACATGCACACACATACATGTGCATATACATGCACACACACATGTGCATGTACACACAAAAAAATGCAAAGTAGTGCCACCTTGCAGGAATCCCAATCAGGGAATCCGAAGGTGATGGAGACCTACCTGGGCCAGATTACAGGACTGTAAGGAGGTGCCAGGGAGGTGGGCCATCACGCAGAGGTCAGCGAGGAAACAGTATGGCGGTTCCTCAAAAAATTAAAAATAGCAGCACCATATGACCCAGCAATTCACTTCTTTGTATTTCCCTGAAAAAACCCAAAGCACTAATTTGAAAAGACATACGAGCCTCTATGTTCACTGCAGCGTCATTTACAAGAGCCAAGACATGGAAGCGACCCAAGTGCCGCTCAGCAGACGAGTGGATGAGCCTGCCCCGGTCGCTCAGGGGCGAGAGCGTCGTCCCGACACCAAGTTTCGGTTCAGTCCTCAGTCAGGGCACTTACAGGAGTCACCCCGCGCTGCAATCAGTGGAACAACAAGTTGATGTTTCTCTCCCTCTTCCTCTCTCTCGAATCAACAAATTTAAAACACACTTAAAAAAATAGACGAGTGGATAAAGAGCATCAACAAAGTCATAGATACAGAGAACAGACCAATGGTCACCAGAGGGAAAAGGAGTTTGGGTGAAAAAAGGATTAAGAAGTACAAATTGGTTGTTACAAAATAGCCCTGGGGATGTAAAGCACAGCGTAGGGAACACAGTCGGTGACTTTATAATAAGCACGAGTGCTGGGTTCCTGCGCTGTTAGGGGAATCGCTTCATGAGGCACAAAAATGTCTGCTCGCTATGTTACACACCTGGTAGTAATGTAACATTGTATGCCAACTATAAATAAACATTTTAAAAAATCGATGGGAAGCCTTTGAAGAATTATACATGGGAGAGTAACTTTCAAATTTGTTTTAGAAAGATTATGTCAACTTCATCCCGAATAACATCCTGAGGCAGTTAAGAGACTATTGCAAAAACCTAGGAGGGGACCGGTGGGGTCTTAGAGTAAAGAAGCGGCAGTGGGGATGGAGAGATGGACGGAGGTCAAGGTCAAGATCGAGGTGACAGCCACAGAGACTCCTTATGGTGGGGAGGGAGAGACCGAGGGTGCCCACAGCACCATGGCCTGAGCAGCTGCGGGGGCTGGGGGCTGCAGGGAGGGGGGCTGGGTGTCCAGGGTCAGGTAGGTCAGGTGGGTGGGGCCCTCGTGAATCTCACAGTGGAGGTTTTCCTGAGGCAGCTCCACAAATCAGAAGCCGAGGTGGAGGTGGAGGCTGCTGTGAGAAATGGGAGGCACGGACAGACAGGCAGGCTGGACAGACAGGCAGGACAGACAGACAGGCAGGACGGACAGCCGGGCAGCTGCAGCCACTCAGGGAGGTGATGCCCTTCGAGGGAAGAAGGGACACTGGGGGGGAGGAGGGGGTTGAGGTCAAGAGCCAGGAGGCGCCTGGGTTCTTGTCTCTGTCACTCGCTGGCTGGTGAGTTTGGGCCGGTGATTTCTCTCTCCCTCCCCCACACTAGCCTTGGATGAGGTCAGAGGTCTCCGTGGCCGCAAGCCTCGGAGGTCCCGGGAGCCTCAGCAGTCCCGCAGCCAGGGGCGTCGCGCAGCTCTGTTCGGGACTGCAGTTGTTTCGATTCAGTTTGTTTTGTAACGTGGCCTCTGACTGAGTTTTGATTTGGAGAAAGGTCCCCATGACTCAAAGAGGTTGCTGCAGCTCGGCCTCAGCCAGTGGCTGTTGGATCACGGGGGCCTGGGGTAAGGGGGGGGGGACAGGTGAGGTGGCAGCCGGGCTCAAGCCAGAATGAAATAGTTTAATTGTTAATAAGCTCAGCCAGTGCTTCATGGATCCTTATCAGCGTGTCCCTCCAACTCCTCTGAAGGTGGGATTGGACGCATGGGCTGGAGGTGGGCCTGGCCGAGTTGTATGTTTGGTGGGTGGAGCTAGGAGCCAACTTTTCTATGTGCATTTGGAGCTTTTTTTTTGTTCTTGGAGGGTGAGTTGGACCACACAAACCCTCTTACCCTTTTTAAAAATATATATATATTTTTATTGATTTTAGAGAGGAAAGGGAGGGAGAGAGAGATAGAAATATCAACGATGAGAGAGAAACATCGATTGGCTACTGCCAGTATGCACCCCACTGGTGATCAAGCCTGCAACCCAGGCATGTGCCCTGAGTGGAAATCGAACTGTGACCTGGTTCACAGGTTGATGCTCAACCACTGAGCCACACCATCTGGCCCACCATTTTTTATTAACAACTAGAGGCCCGGTGCACGAAATTCATGCATGGGGATTGGGGGGTCCCTCAGCCTGGCATCCCCCCTCCCGAAATCCAGGACCCCTCAGGGGTTGTCTGACTGCCGGTTTAGGACATCCCTCTTGCAATCCAGGACCGCTGGTCCCTAACTGCTCACCTGCCTGCCTGATCGCCCCTAACTGCTTGCTGGGGTGCAGCTGGCTGGGGTTAGGGGTCGTGGTCGTTCTGGTCTCTGGTTGTTCTGCCATTTTGGTTGCTGGGCTTTTATTATATAGGATTTCCCTCCCCACAGGGACCAAGGATTATCCTGGGAGAAAAGAATCTAGGATTGTGGTCTTTGCCTTGTTTTCAAATGTAAAAACATCCTCATCTTTTGGGCTTGGCCGCTCCAGTCAAGGCTGATCCTTAGAAAGGACCCAGGATTCAGAGCAGGGTCCTGGAGGGAGCTGGACTCAGCCCCAGGCCCAGTGGCTGGAGGCAGGCTTCTCCCCAGCAGGGTTCGAAGGGGCTGAGCCACCTCCTTGGCGGGCAGCCCTCAGGGGTCGAGCTCAGGAGGCTCAGTTAGCATTGCTGCGAGTGTCTGAACTGGGAGCCTCATACCCACTTTCACCTGCTCTGAAGGGACAGGAGGCCTCTGTAGACCTGGGCCCTAGAAGTGAGTGTGATCGCCACAGCAGTCGGACGGGGAGGGCGGGCAGAGAACCACAGCAGCTGCAGGGTCCAGTCTCCGCCAGGCAGCAAAAATGCTGGGGACTGAGCTCACAGCCAGTTTAACTCGTGGCTACCGGTGCAGCCTGCGAAGCGTGGCTGCCTGCACGACAGCGCACCTGCACCTCTTAGCCGAGTGGCTTAACCCGGCTGCCTTCTTATCCGTCAGGTAGGGACCGAGCACCTCTGCCATAGCGTTGTTATCAAGATGAGTAGCGCAGGTAAATTATATGTACCTGGTGGTGTGACTGACTCACATGCACCTGGGTGGCCTGGGAAGGCAGGATCTGAAGGGAACCCTGGGGAAAGCTGGACATTCTGTTCCTTTGGAAGGTGGGCCTGAGGGAAGCGGTTTTCCAGGCTGAGAGTGGACCAGAATCACAGGGAAGGTCCCGCCCCAGGAGGTCTGGCCGGGCCAGGCCCTGCTTTCTCATCAGCCCAGAGGCTGCCCGCAGGGCCAGCACCCCTGGAGCAGCACCAGCTACTGTAATGCACTTCCTTTGCCTCCAAGGTGTGGCCCTGGCGCCTGAGTGGGACCTCGGAGTCACGTTGTGACTAGACTGGAAATGCCAGGGCGGCCATGGCTTCCCTCCCAGTGCACATGGCATCTGACACAGGAGGAGAGAAGCACCATTGCAGCAATAATAAGGGAGTGGCTCCCTGGCCATGTCCTGGGCCTGGAACAGGGCCTGGCACAGGGCCTGGGTCCTGAGCCTGGAAGTCGCTGGGGAGTCTCAGTAGCTAAGTGTAGTCTCTAGCTCAGCTCTGTCTCTAGCTTTTAGCTGTTGAAAGACAATCCAAGAACGAAAAGGCCGCATAGGATGAGGCGGGCCAGTCTGGGGAACCTGGCTCCTGACACAAGCTGGCCGCCTGCAGGCAGTCACCTGGCCTGCAGCCTCCAAACCCAGCTGGCTCAGCCTGGCAGAGCCCCAGGCAGAGAAGTGAGAGCTGGTTCAGACCAGCGGTTCTGCCCTCAGGCCCGGCCCCGCCCCCACCCCCGCCCCCCCTGCAGTAGTTTTTCACCAGGAGGAGGTGAAATGACTTGTTATGGGCTGTATCCTCAGGGAGCATTCCGTGGCCAAGCTCCTGCTCCCAGCTGTGCATCACAGCTGCAGGCCTGCCTGCTCGAGCGTGTGGCACAGGAACCGGATGGGGCTGTGCCAGGGGTGCCCCGTGGCAGCGCCCAGGCCCTGGAAGGGTGGAGGGCACACGGGAAATGCTGTTCCTGGTCTGCCTGGCTCCCCTCAGGCAGGCGGAGCTGCTGCTGGCATCACTGTGTTCAGACTCAGATACCAGGGTACCAGCCAGCAGGAGGGGGGGCGGGCAGGGAGAGGGGTCTCCACACAGCTCTCCAGCCCGGCATGCCCCGCCCGGACTCACACAGGGCAGCTGTGATAGAAAGAAAAGACAAAATGGTCCTGGACGGTGGCCTGGAGCTGCCAGCTTTGCTGAGAGGCAGCGTGGATGCCTGCTGTGCGCCTGGCTGGCTCAGATGGTAGCAGCCGTGGTGATGCTCCCCGTGCACCCCGGGCCCCGGCTCTCCAGGAGCATTTCACAGGCCACTAACCCATCCTCACAGGAAGCGCTGCAGCTGCTGAAGGCCAGCCTGCGCGGCCCACACACATGGAGGTGGGGTTTGCACTCGGGTCACCTGCCTGGAGTACCCGCATCTTTGCCCACGGCTTCTTCATGCCAGTGCTGGCGACAGCAGACTCTGTGTTCAGAGGAAAGCACATGAGCAGCCAGGCTGACAAGACTGTTCAGCTTCCAGCTCTGCCATAGAGCCAGGAACCCTCGGGTGGTCCCGCCCAGTGCCCCTCCCCGAGCCTCTCTCTGACCTGCAGGCCACTGTGGGGAGGGTGGAACTGTGCGCCCCAAGGCCTCAGGATGTGAGCTGCGTTGGAAATAAGGCCATGGCAGATGTAAGTCGCTGAGGGCCTATGGAGCAGCTGGTCCCTTCATCCGCCAGGGGAACACGTGAGCAGAGGCAAGCACACCGTGGGCGCAAGCGGTGAGACCGTGGACACAGCCTGGCCAGGAGCACTGCCCGGAGCTGCAGAGCCAGAAGGCTCTTCCCTGGAGCCTCAGGGCACTGGCTCCTCCCCCTTTACTCTGGGCGTCTACCTGTCAGAACTATGAGCAAGTGCCTCTCGGGTGTTTAAGTCGCCTGTGCCTGTGACAGTGGGACAGAGGCTGATACGGGCCTTGTCCTGACAGATGGAGGCTAGAAAGTCCTGCACCTCCCCTCCCGCTGTCTCAGCTCTTCTGGCTGGACTAGCAGTCAAGTGAACAGAAACGGACTCCCAGGAGGACATGGAAGTTTAATACACGCGTGGGAATTCACATGGACACGGGAAACCCACGGAAATCCCAGAGACCGCGAGGCAGCCCTGGGGCTGGAAGGCGTTTGCACCAGGAGAAGGGGGTGGTGGTAATTAGATTTCAGTGTGAGAGGGGCAGCCACAGGGGCGAGGAGGAGGGCGTGCAGGACGGGAGGCCTTGCTGGGCGGCTCAGAGACAGGCCGGTCTGCTCACAGCCCCACAGGCTGGGTCTCCCACTAGCGGTGGGGGGAGCGTGAGGGGACTAAGCCAGGCTCCATCCTGAAGCAGGTTCTCTGTCTGCATCTCCTTGGCAGGAAAGGGGAGGGTCAAAGGCTCCCTTGAGCCTTGTTTCCCAATAACCAGCTGAGCACCGTTATCCCCGAAGCAGCTCCAGGCGGCAGCACTGGATCCCTTCACTGCCCTGGAAACCCCGGCAGCATGGAGCCCAGGCCTGGGCTCCAACCCATGGCCGACCCTCTGCCAGTGGCTCTCCAAGTGCGGAAGCTGGGCCCAGAGCCGGTGGCAGCCGGTGGTCACTGCCTCAGGAAGCAGCCTGCTGGGGGCAAGGGCTGGGGCTACGCTGGTGCCAGCTTCCTCACTGGCAGGGCGGTTCAGAAGGGGTGCCCACAGTCTCTCAGAGGCGTCGGTGGGATGGAGCCCAGCTGCCCACAGGCATGACCCAGTTATTAACATGCCTCCATGGTTCTCCTCCTGCCCTAACCCCTTCCTTGCTCTCCTACGTGCTTCCTGGGATGCGCTCCTAGAACAGACTGCTTGCATCCAAAGCCAGGGCTCAGGTCCTGGGGAAGAGGTGAGAGGGGGTGGGGGTGCCAGGTACAGCGGCTCCTCCTGAGGTCACCCAGCAGCTCCGAGAGGGGAGACACTGGGGCTCACAGACAGGGAGTGGACTCACAGGCCTGGAGAGAGGCAGCAGGCTGAGGGGCGGCTCCCCCAGAATACTAGGGGACACTGGGACACTCAGGCAGGGTCAGGGGTCAAGGCCTGGGGTCTTGGGAGCCAGCAAAGGTGAGGGAGAGATGAGGAGAGGCTGGGTTGAGGGCTCCATGATCCCCCCAGGGACTCCTCAGGTCTTCCCCAAAATTATTAAAAAATTCACACACGTGACAGGGTTTCTTATGAAATGAGTGACGGAGCCAGGTCCACGCACAGTCCCAACTGAGATGGCACCGCAGAGCCTGGAGTGAAGCAAGGTGGGCAGTCGGCCACGTGTGAGAATGAGCTGGAACCCTGCAGGCTGAGAACAGACGTGGTCAGCTGTGACCGCCCCTCACCAGGACCCTTTTCCTCCCTGGTGGGCGATTACTAGATCCCCTCGCATCTAGAGCACAATGCAACTTTCTGCACACTCCGAGCACCAGGGGAGCCTGAGGTCAGGACTGGGCGCTGCGAGGAAGCAGCCACATGGAGGGTCCTGGTCCCTGGCGAGTGATGGCCTCAGACTCTGGCCCAGCAGCTCGTGGCCTTGACCGGGGAAGTCCACAGGGTGTGGACAGGGCTCCGGGCTGTGGTGCCTCGGAGCAGCCTTCCCAGGGTCTGCGAGCCATCTGGTCTCCCCCAGTAAATTCTCTGTTAAGCCAGTTCGAGGGGATGCTGTCATCTGTTTCCAGCAACCCTGCCCAATGCCGGCCCGAGTGACTCCTGGGTTTCAGTGACAGTTCATCTTTCCTGAGGTTCCTACGAGGCCTGATGCCCTGACCCGCATGGTTCTAATCCAGGGGTGGGCAAACTTTTTGACTCGAGGGCCACAATGGGTTCTAAAACTGGACCGGAGGGCCGGAACAAAAGCATGGATGGAGTGTTTGTGTGAACTAATATAAATTCAAAGTAAACATCATTACATAAAAGGGTACGGTCTTTTTTTTTTTTAGTTTTATTCATTTCAAACGGGCCGGATCCGGCCCGAGGGCCGTAGTTTGCCCACGGCTGTATCTAATCCATCCCAGCCCCATGGGGCAGAGTGTGTGGCCCGTTCAGGTCCATATGGGCCCAACGCTTGTGTTTTTCACTTTCTCTTAGGACCATTAGACCTATGGCAACGTTTCTCATGGGCCATGATGGGCGGTGCTGGATCCGAACTCCTCAGCCAGGGAGGGAACCATGTTGGGTGTCAGGAATTGGAAAAAGACACGAGCAGCCACAGGCAGATGGGTCGTGTTTTAGTGCAGCCATTGCAGCCACAGAAGCCCACCGGCTGTTCAGTAACACATTTTTATGCCAACTCAGACAAAAGAGGCTTCTTGTCGAACAGTGCGTCAGGGTTATGTACACTGAAGGTGCGCCTGCGCGGTGGGCACGCTAAAACTGCTGTGTCAGTGCCTGTGCACACGCGTGTGGCACACAGGCCTGTAACACCCCGTGTACTCTGGTCAGGTCCCCACAGGTGGCAACCACCTGCCTTGTTCTGTGTACAAGACACTGTTGAAATGACACTTCCTCTGTTTTGCCCCTTTCCCGGCCCCAGTGCAGAAGGAAAGGGAGCAGATGCGTCCGTGATGGAAGGAGAAGCCCATGCTTCCTCCACTTAGCTGAGCAGAAAGGACATCAGGTACAGTCCTGCTATCAAACCTGCATCTCTCTGACCCAATACATAATCAATACTGGGCTGTCACGTAGCATGAGCTCAGAAGTGAGTGCTCTGAGCTCTTTCCGAAGCTGACTGTACTGTGGACACAGGGTTTTGTCTGTTTTCAGACACCCAGCAATGTAATAGCTGAGCAGGACGAAGAGAAGCACCAGCTAGCGCGCAGCGCTCACACCTGCCAGCTGCACACGCAGCTCTGCAAGCCACTGCCCATGAGATGCGATGGCTCACAGCACCTTCCACATGAGGCGGCTGCGCCCTGAGGCGGGGGTGGGGTGGGGGGTGGGGGGTTGCAGGGATCGCAGGGCCGGCACTGCAGAGCCTTGTTCTTCTTAACTGTCACTCAGAAACACCTCCCAAGAAACACCCCTTAAGCCCTTCCATCCAGTTCAAGTGACTTTCAATTTCCGAAATGTTGCGAGATGATGGTGAGGTGAGCGTCTCACGGGTAAGAACATACAGAAGCTCTCAGCTTTTGAAGGAGCCCTGGGAGCTCCCATAACTCACCTCATCCAAAGGCTATGCTCCTTTCCCTTGCCCGTCACAGACAGAGAGACCCCATGGCCCAGCCCAGCTCCCTACAGAGCCCAGGGCCCAGCTCAGTTCCCTATAGACCCCACATCCCAGCTCAGCTCCCTACAGACCCCACGGCCCAGCTCAGCTCCCTACAGAGCCCAGGGCCCAGCTCAGCTCCCTACAGAGCCCAGGGCCCAGCTCAGTTCCCTATAGACCCCACGGCCCAGCCCAGCTCCCTACAGACCCCACATCCCAGCTCAGCTCCCTACAGACCCCATGGCCCAGCCCAGCTCAGCTCCCTACAGACCCCACAGCCCAGCTCAGCTCCCTACAGACCCCACGGCCCAGCTCAGCTCCCTACAGAGCCCAGGGCCCAGCTCAGCTCCCTACAGACCCCACGGCCCAGTCCAGCTCCCTACAGACCCCACGGCCCAGCTCAGCTCCCTACAGACCCCACGGCCCAGCCCAGCTCCCTACAGAGCCCAGGGCCCAGCTCAGTTCCCTATAGACCCCACGGCCCAGCTCAGCTCCCTACAGACCCCACGGCCCAGCCCAGCTCAGCTCCCTACAGAGCCCAGGGCCCAGCTCAGTTCCCTATAGACCCCACGGCCCAGCTCAGCTCCCTACAGACCCCATGGCCCAGCCCAGCTCAGCTCCCTACAGACCCCACAGCCCAGCTCAGCTCAGCTCCCTACAGACCCCACAGCCCAGCTCAGCTTCCTACAGAGCCCAGGGCCCAGCTCAGCTCCCTACAGACCCCAGGGCCCAGCCCAGCTCAGCTCCCTACAGACCCCACAGCCCAGCTCAGCTCAGCTCCCTACAGACCCCACGGCCCAGCCCAGCTCAGCTCCCTACAGACCCCACGGCCCAGCTCAGCTCAGCTCCCTACAGACCCCACGGCCCAGCCCAGCTCAGCTCCCTACAGACCCCACGGCCCAGCTCAGCTCAGCTCCCTACAGACCCCACAGCCCAGCTCAGCTCAGCTCCCTACAGAGCCCAGGGCCCAGCTCAGCTCCCTACAGACCCCAGGGCCCAGCCCAGCTCAGCTCCCTACAGACCCCACAGCCCAGCTCAGCTCAGCTCCCTACAGACCCCACAGCCCAGCTCAGCTTCCTACAGAGCCCAGGGCCCAGCTCAGCTCCCTACAGACCCCAGGGCCCAGCCCAGCTCAGCTCCCTACAGACCCCACAGCCCAGCTCAGCTCAGCTCCCTACAGACCCCACGGCCCAGCCCAGCTCAGCTCCCTACAGACCCCACGGCCCAGCCCAGCTCAGCTCCCTACAGACCCCACGGCCCAGCTCAGCTCAGCTCCCTACAGACCCCACGGCCCAGCCCAGCTCAGCTCCCTACAGACCCCACGGCCCAGCTCAGCTCAGCTCCCTACAGACCCCACAGCCCAGCTCAGCTCAGCTCCCTACAGAGCCCAGGGCCCAGCTCAGCTCCCTACAGACCCCAGGGCCCAACTCAGCTCCCTACAGACCCCACGGCCCAGCCCAGCTCAGCTCCCTACAGACCCCACGGCCCAGCCCAGCTCAGCTCCCTACAGACCCCACGGCCCAGCCCAGCTCAGCTCCCTACAGACCCCACGGCCCAGCTCAGCTCAGCTCCCTACAGACCCCACGGCCCAGCCCAGCTCAGCTCCCTACAGACCCCAGGGCCCAGCTCAGCTCCCTACAGACCCCACAGCCCAGCTCAGCTCCCTACAGACCCCACGGCCCAGCCCAGCTCAGCTTCCTACAGACCCCACGGCCCAGCTCAGCTCAGCTCCCTACAGACCCCATGGCCCAGCTCAGCTTCTTACTGACCCCACGGCCCAGCTCAGCTCCCTACAGAACCCAGGGCCCAGCTCAGCTCCCTACAGACCCCACGGCCCAGCTCAGCAGCCTGTCCTTGCATCCTCCAGGGCGTCTCAACCCAGCCCTCCAAGCAGCCACTCCCAGAAATAAAAGCTGGCATCAAGATGAACCCTACTTTTCTTTACTGAGAAAGCAGTTGATGTTGAATTCTTACATTTTATTTCATCTTTGCCTTTAAATCACTTTCTATTCAGGCCCTTACTTTTGTGACATTGCTTAATTCATTGCGGGTAACACTCCCAAGCACTAGCGGACATTTAATCCATTTGATAGCTCTGACCCCAGGGCATTAAATGCCAGTAGCACAATCTCCTCCCTCTCAAACCGGGTCATGTGACAAACAAAAGTGTGCCCCCACTTCCAACACCCCCAGGGAAGCACCCCTCTAGAGTTGGAGATAAATGCAAGTATTGAAACTATACTGGCCCAAGGAATGCTGCTTTGATTATCTGTTTTGTGTAAGAACCTCCTTTCCTCCCTTCCTTCCAGAAACCCATGGCTTAAAACAACAATTAGATTTTTTAAATTTCCTCACAGCCTCGCAATTTGGACAAGGCTGTTGGGGCACCTCACCTGGGGTGTTCCCTCATTGGCAGGCGTGGTGGCGCTGGCTCGGGCTGCACGCCCAGCCTCCCCCAAGGCTCTGCGGGCTTCTCAAGGTGGCGGCAGTTTCCACAGGAGGGAGTGGAGCTGCCACAGTTCTCTGGAAGGTTAGGTCTTGACGGGAGTATAGTCACTTCTGCATATTGCATTGGTTCAGCAGCATCGGGCCCTGCCCAGATGCAGGGGATGCAGGAACTGGACTCCATTTCTCAATGGGAGGAATGGCAAACACTTTCCCTCACATTCCTTTATATGATTTCATCTCGGGAATCATGATAATGGTAACAAATAGAACGGGCAGATGCATGAACCTGAGGCTCGGAGAGCTGGCGCGCTTGTGGGCAGCAGAGAGGTAGCTCACAAGTTGTGGACCTGAAACAGGAGGAGGGCTGGGACCTCTGGCGCCGTCCCGAGTCCCCTGGGACCGGTCGGGAGACTGAAGGAGACCGTCCGAGGAGGACTCTGCTGAGCACCCAGTTCCCGCAGCTCTTTCCAGACATGCCCTTTGCGGTGCTGGGCTCGGCAGCGTGGACAGCCCTAGTGCCCAGCATCTGCTCATTCATCAGGTACTTATTTTGTTTGTTTGTTGTTGTTGTTAATCCTCACTGAGGATATTTTTCCATTGATTTTTAGAGAGTGCAAGGGAGGGGGGGAGAGAGAGAGAGAGAGAGAGAGAGAGATCTATGTGAGAAAGAAAGAGATGTGAGAGAGACACATCGATTGGTTGCTTTCTGCATGTGCCCCAACCAGGGCTGGGGATGGAGCCTGCAACTGAGGTATGTGCCCTTGTCTGGAATTGAACCCAGGACCCTTCAGTCTGAGGGTCAACACTCTATCTCCTGAGCCAAACTGGCCAGGGCCCTCAAAAATTTATTGATCAATCACCAAGAACAAGACACTGTGCTAAATCTGGGGGACGGTGAGGAGAATGAGACTGAAATGGCCTTGGTGGTTTCGGTCTCAAGGGAAGATGACAACAATGTAATTGCAGGCACGGAGGACAGCTACAGCTACCCCTGAGCAGAGAGCACAGGGCGCTGTGGGAGTGCAGAAGCTGCGCTGCATCCGGTGGTCCAAGGAGGGATGCTTCAGCCGCGGTCTGAGGGCTGGGAGAGGAAAGGGAGGCAGGGAGCAGGTTGGGGGAGGGAACACCATGCCCGCCCTGTGGGGTCCGCAGGGCGTAAGGAAGGCGGAGGCTGGGCGCAGAGAGGGGCGTGAGGTGAGTGTGGAGGCTGGAGGGGCAGAGCCTGGCAGGCCAAGGAGAGGTGCTTCCTGCTTGCTATGCTGTGTGCTACTCTGAGAGCAACGGGAAGCATCTTGGTGGAAGGTGTGCAGCTGTGGCCTGGAGAGTGGCTGGGAGGGGCAGGAGGGCGGGGGGGGGGGGGGTTGAGGGGCGGGGGGGCGGGGCGGCCCGGACAGTGGAACACATTGGCCAAGGCGCCAGCAGCAGTGATGACCCCGCCCTCCGTCTGAGCGGTGACGGTTGAGATGGGTTTCTGCTCTGTGCTGCTAGCTGAGGCTCCTCCATTCCTTGGCGGTGCCTGTATTCACATGGTCTGCGAAGCAGGCCAAGGGGGCAAAATGAATGAGGTGCACATTTTTGGTTCTTGCTGAGCAGCCCTGAGGGTGAGCGCTTCCTTACAGTTTGCACCTGACACCCCGGCCACCCGGCCTCCCTGTAGTCCTGGTCAGCCAACACCACTACCTGCAGACACACTGTGCAGGCAGGAGGGGAGGGGAGGGGAGGGGAGGGGGCAGAGGAGGGGGGCGCCCTGCCTGTGGGAGCACTGCCTGAGCCTGGCTGCACCACCTCCCGCACACCCAAGGGCCAGATGGTGCCAGGGAAGCTGCACATGCGCCTCCCAGTGCTTTGGGTTCTCTAAGAGCAGGAAGGGGAGCGCGGGCTTCAGGGGGAGGGGCGTGGCTGCCAGCTCCTGGCGGGTGGAGGACTTTAAAGGCGAACACTGGGGCTCAGAGAGAGGGGACTTGCCAAGATGACATGAGTGCTGGAACCCCAGCTGCAGCATAAGCCCACTTTCCTTAAAACCCATGTTCTTACTGCTCCTGCATGAAGCAGCCCCACAACCCACCTGCAGGGCAGGAGGCTAAGACACCCTGTGGGCACCAGTGGGCTTCCCATCCAGGGGGCGGGTGTGGGGGTAAGCACTTGGAGACTTCCAGGTTCCAGCTAAACCAGAGGTGGCGCCCTTCCTCCCCTCCCCTCCCCCTTTCATCTCTACCCCTTCACCTCCACTTCTGCCTCCACCTTCCATGGTGGGGACCCCCTACTTCAGGGCATTAGCAGAAGAGGCCCTGTGACTCCTGGCCGGTTGGGAGGCTTGGCAAGTGGTAAATGCTCCCACCCCACCAGCCTCCGGGACCTCAGGCAGCTTGTCCAGCGTCGAAGGCCCAGGGGCCTGTGCTCTGTGCCTCCAAGAAAGGCCAATATTCAACAGGCCAGTGTGGGGAGCAGGGAGAGGTCCATTGACCAGGAAGGCCTCGCTCACGGAGAAGGGAGAACGGACTCTCCAAGCCTTCTCCAGGGAGGCTGGGATCCAGCACTTTCCATCTCAAGGGGAGGGAGGAGGGGTGAGGTGGGGATGGGGGGTGGGGGGTGCTGGTCCAGACAGGTAGCTCCACAGGGATCCCAGGAAGAGCAAGTTTTTCAACCCCTTTGCCACGGTCGGGCCCCTGACCTTGCTGACCAAGGCCAGTCACGGAGACTTCTGTGACCATCTGGAAATAGCTGCCACTTTGTGCCCATGTCCCCACCTCTCTGCTGACCAGGCTCAAGCCTCCGGCAGAATTCCTCCAGGGGGTGAGCAGAGGTGGCCTGTCCCGGGGCTCAGGCCTCAGGCCTCAGGCCAGAGCTCCCTCCTCTTCCTCATCAGCCTGCACCCCGGGGAGCTGGGGATCCCACTCCGTCCTGTACTCCCTCTGGGCTCTTAAGGGAGTAAACATGGCAGGCTGTGTGGGTTTTGCTTCACATGCAGCTCAGGGCAGTGCAGGGGGGAGGGGGAGGGGGACCCCACTCCTCCCTTCTTCGCCTCCCCCTCCCCTGGACCTGCGGGCACGTGGGAGAAGCATCTCCCTGGAAGGCAGCCCTGTGCTCATCGCGGTGCTGACATGGCGGCCCAGGGTCCGTGCGGCAGAGGAAGCATCCATTTGGTCTCTGTCCTCAGTTCCTGGAATGGGAGGTGCTGGGAGCTTCAGGATGGACCTGCACCCTGAGCACCTAGGGTGACTAGAGTATTGAAATGTTCAGCCCCACCCCCAACTTCCAGGGAGAAGCGAGGAGCTGCATATTGAGTTCAATCACCCACAAGGTAGCCATCAGGCCCAGGGAAACTCCCTAAATACCCCTAAGGGCAGGACTTGAGCACCTCCGGCTCCGTGAACACATCCAGGTGCTGGGGAGACCTGGGAGGTTCTGGAAGCCTATGGACCCCCTCCCCCTCTCAGTGAGCTGCTTTCCTCTGGCTGTTCCTGAGCTGCAGCCATTATAAAAAGCCAGTAATAACCAGCACAGTGCTGTGAGTCTTTCTGCCTGATTATCGAGCCAGGGAGGGAGTGACGGGAACCCATTGCATTGATAGCCAGCCAGTCAGAAACAGCCTCCACTAGGGCTGTGCCTGGTGTTGGCAGTGGGGGGTCTTGTGGGACTGAGCCCTCACCTTGTGGAATCTGACTCTGTAATAAGCAGTTAGACAGACAGGAGCCGAGCAAGGATGACGGCCAGATACAGAGACTCCGCAGGGCAGAAAGCCCCAGGTGCCCAGCAAGGGGCGAAACTGGGAAAACAAGAACCTCGCCCCAGGGTGGCCTCTCCTCCCCAGGTATCGCTGGCCAGGCGGTTTGCGCCCCTCACCTCTCCTCCTGAGAGAACATCGAGCCCCAGTTGTGCTTCAGCTCCAGGCCCAGAAAAGCAGCCAAACCAGACAAGTGACGCCTTGGCTGCCTCCGGACCAGCTGCAGTGACTAATCACCCTCTGCCCGGGCACCAGCCCATCTGGAGACCAGGACCCGACAGAGCACGGGGGAAGCTGATGAAATTCTATGAGACCCTCGCCTGAGATTCCCACCTGCAGGAGAGAGAGAGAGGCTCGCCCCCAAGGGGGTCCTGCCCAGACCATTTCTTCCCCCGCTTTTCCCTCTAAAGGACCAAGGAAATTTGCAACCAGGGAAGCAACGGGCAGTGGCAGCTTGTCCTGGGCTCACCCCAGGCCTGTCCCCAAAGCCGCCTTTTCTCTGACTCCCCAGTGAGCCAGAGCAGCCCTGCCTGGGCTCTCCGTTGCTCCTCCTGTGCGACTTCCTTGCTTCACTGTCCTGGATGTGCTTTTGCTGTGGCCAATGCACTCTCGCTTGCTTTTCTACTCTTCGTCTCTTGACTAAAATCTTTCCTGCAAAAAGACAAGAACTGAGGTCTTGTCGCCAGTAACGACACTAAGGTCTCCTGGGTGGTATCAGAACAGAATCCAATGCAGGGCTCCAGGTGGTGGGGGAGGAGGAGGAGGAGGCCCGCACCCTTGGTGTCGGCATGTGGTGGTAAGACTGCGAGTAGCACTTCTGCTGCCCTCCTCCTTGGTGACAGGAAAAGGCCCCTCTTCCTCCTGGTCCGGCTCTCAGTGACAGCCTCAGAAATGGCCTGTGACCAGTGCTGCCTGGGGGAGAGGAGCTGCAGCCAAACGAGGGCGTATCTCCTGACTGTGCGGGAGGCTTGACAACATAAGAGCCTGTGTCTACCACGCTCCATCTTCATCACCGGGGCTGGGATTTGGAGATGAGCTGGAAGCCCGCCAGCAGCTGCAGGAGAGAAGGACTTCTCAGTAAGTACATGATGACTGAATGTCTTTTAAAGTCCAAGTTGGAGGGAGCAGAGGCCTGGACTGAAACTGCACCTGATCTCCGTGCCTCTGTGTATCCCTCCAAGTCTCAGATCCAACCAAATCCACCAAAAAGAAAAGCAAAGCCTGGCTTTGGAGATGTTCGTGTGAGGCATTCTATTCTATGACTACAGGCACCCGGACTGAGTTTGGCTTGCCTGCTCAGGACTTGCTAACTGGGAGACAAAGGCAGACATGCTTTAGGAGGGAGGTGAGTATGAGGGTTAAGCACTTGGTCTCAGAACCTGGCTACCAGGTTGAAATCCTGGTTTTGCCACTTCCAACTGGGGCCCCTGGGCAGTTTTGTGCCTTAGTTTCCTCTCCTATAAAGTGGGGATGATGGGGAAGGTGCCTGTCTCACAAGAAAGATGTGATGATTAAACAAGGTAATGAATACCCAGTGCTTAGAACAACGCCTGGCCACAGTAAGCTCTATACTCAGATCTGTGACCTTAGGTTGCTCTTTAATCTTTGTCTTGTGCCTGGGATTCTGAATTCAGGATGGTGGTGTCCATCTTCAAGGCAAGGCATTTAACCCGGAAGGGAAAATCCTGCATGGCGGCCTGTGGATGTGACAAGGCTCATGCACCTGGAAAGCCCCCGGGCAAACAGGATGTTAGAAAGAGCCCAACAGGGGAGGATGGATCACGAGGAAGTGAGGAAGTCGGTAAAGACTATACTGTCAGAAGGCACACACCCCAGGAGGCCTCCCGCCACAGACACAAAGGGAGGTGGAGACAAACCAAAGCCCACAGCCACTTTTTAAATAGCCCAATAGGAAACTTAGGTGACATCCGGGAAGAGTGTACACCCCATAGTGCTCAGCCAATGAGGAACCGGGGAGGGACTTACGCACTAGGGATAAATTGCTTATTGTAACTGCCCCAGGTGTGCCTGCATACCAGACACCTGATCTTGCAAGACGGCCATTAAAAATTTCACTTTTGCTGCACTTCATGTCTCTGAGTCCATTATTTGAGTTTGGACAGGTGAGTGTGTTTCTCACAGTGGCAAGGGTTAAATTGTTGGTGGGAATCAGACTCTTCCACGGGACTGTGAGAAAAGCATTTCACGAGTCCATGCACAGGAGGTTGTGGCAAGGTGATGCAAAATCCAAGAAATTTCCTCCAGCTTCCCAGTGTCGCATCTCCGTGCACCCGTCATGGACAAAGCCCAACCTTGTTCTCACCAAGGCCAAGGCAAAGGCCAGTGTCCAGATTTTGCTTCATGTTACAGCTTAGTCCTTTGGGGCCCACAGAGTCTGCAGGCCCTGTTTCTGCTAGGCCCACGTGGTTTCATGTGCCCGACTGAGAGAGAAGGCACCAATGGGTCCAGTGGGTCACCAAGCAAGAGAGAGAGAGAGAGAGAGAGAGAGAGAGAGAGTGTGCTCTTTGTTTCCCTGGGGTTTAAACCAGGAGCTTTTTTGAAACAACAAATCATCTTCCCAAGTTTCTCAGGCTTGCATTGGGTCCACCCCCTAGCCAATGGTCTCCTTTCCAGGTTAGACTGACAGGCCTCTATGGTCACACACCTCCCCTGCACCATTTTGACTTGGCTGTGCATGTGTTCACCTTGCCCGCTTTGTTCTATGCTTCTCCCAGGGGTCTGGGGAAACAGACCTGTGGTTCCTGGGAGGTGGGGAGTGTGTGATGCTGTAGCTTCTTAGTGAGGCAAATAGGCTCGTGCTCCCACTCCATTAGGCTCAGCAGTGTCTGACTCCCCTTGCTGTCTTCGCTTTTATCAATAACTCGCTACCCATAGTCAGAAAATTAGGTCATGTGTGAAAGCACCTGGCACATGCTAGGTGCTAATGAGGGGACCAGAGTTTGCCACCCCAAAATGTGCCTTTTTAGACATTGTTTATTTGAAGCTGGTTATTTTTCAGAAACAAAAGACTCAAGAAAAGCCTTTACCTCCTCGCAGCTGCTTGCTTAAAGGAAGGGCGTCACCTTGGCATCACAGTGCGAGCTCACGTGGCAGCAGGGAGAAACAAATGCTTGTCCAACTCTTCTCTCTGCCCATTGTTTTTTTGGGGGTAAGGGAGCTCCCAACATGAATCGGTTTACCACTTTGGCTCTTTCTCATCTACCCGTGAATTGCCTGCTTTCTTTCTTTTTAAAAAAATCTTTATTGTTGAGAGTATTACAGATGTCCCCCCTTTTACTACCCATTGCCCCCCTCCACCCAGTTTCCACCCAGCCCCAGGCCTCCACCACCCTACTGTCTGTGTCCATAAGTAAGATCTTTGGTTAATCTCTTCCCACCCTCCCACCCGCTTCCCTCTGCTCCATGTTTCCATGCTCTGATTCTATTTTATTCACCAGTGTATTTTTGTTTGTTAGGTTTCTTATTTGTTTATTTTGATGTTTAGATTCAATTGATTATATATATGTATTTATTGCCATTTTATTATTCATATTTTTGATGTTCTTCTTCTTCTTCTTCTTCTTCTTCTTCTTCTTCTTCTTCTTCTTCTTCTTCTTCTTCTTCTACAGTGGTTCTCAACCTTCCTAATGCCGTGACCCTTTAATACAGTTCCTCATGTTGTGGTGACCCCCAACCATAAAATTATTTTCGTTGCTACTTCATAACTGTAATTTTGCTACTGTTATAAATCGTAATGTAAATATCTGATATGCAGGATGTATTTTCATTGTTATAAATTGAAAATAATTAAAGCATAGTGATTAATCACAAAAACAATATGTAATTATATATGTGTTTTCCAATGGTCTTAGGCAACCCCTGTGAAAGGGTCATTTGATCCCCAAAGGGGTCGCAACCCACAGGTTGAGAACCGCTGTTCTAGAAGACCATTCAATATTTCATGTATTACTGGTTTGATGTGATGAACTCCTTTAGCTTTTTCTTGTTTGTGAAGCTCTTTATCTGACCTTCAATTCTAAAAGAGAGCTTTGCTGGGTAGAGTAATCTTGGTTGTAGTTCCTTATTTTTCATCACTTTGAATATTTCTTGCCACTCCCTTCTGGCCTGCAAAACTTCTATTGAGAAATCAGCTGGCAGTCATATGGGTGCTCCACTTTTGCTGCTTTTAAAATTCTCTCTTTGTCTTTAACCCTTTAATTATGAGGTGTCTTGGTGTGGACCTCTTTGAGTTCCTCTTGTTTGGGACTCTCTGTGCTTCCTGAACTTGTAAGTCTATTTCTTTCACCAGGTATGGGAAGTTTTCTGTCATTATTTCTTCAAATACGTTTTCAACATCTGGCTGTCTCTCATCTCCTTCTATGTATTAGGTAGAGCTGCCATGCCTTCTGGAATTGGTAGAGTGGCCTTGTGGAGTAGGTGTCCTTCAGGGACCAGTGGCTCTGCCTTCTCAGTCACCTGAGCTGGGCACTCTAGGCGTGCCCCTGTGTGGGTTGTGTAGTTGAGCCTTGATTGCTGTTGGCATCTCTAGCAGGAATCCACCTCCAAGCCAATTAACTGTGAGGACAAGCTGGGATTACAGTGGGAGAGCTGCTGTGCAGGAAACACCCCTATGGAGCAAGGCTTGCTTCAGTGGGGTGTTGGTGCTCACTGAGTCTGCCTCTTGAGTGTGTCATCTGTGGCTGTGTAGAGTTGTAATCTGCTATGGTCTGAAGCTGTCCACTGGGTACACTGGCTCTAGGGCCTCCCAGGAGGTGCAAAGTCATCCATTGCCTGAGGCCACCCAGCAGGAACTCTTTGTATTGGGCTTGGAAGTGCCTAGGCAAGGCCCAGCTCTGAAGCAAGGCAGGCTGTACTACTGTTGGGTCTTGAGCCTTTTATTGATGGGTATGGGGCACACTGAGGCTAGTTGCAGCTTGTTTGAGAGATTTTAGCAAAGTCTGAAACCTGAGCAAGGAAAAGTCATTCATTTGGAAAAGCCACTGCAAACAGGTTGGTTGGTTGGGGCTACAATTTGGATGGGGCAGGGTCTCAGAGAATTGCCAGGGCAGAGCAAACCAAGTGCTCCAGGCTGATATGGCTGCCAATCAGCCTTACAATAGGGGAGGTCCCAGCACAGGAACAATGACGCCTACAAGCACCCTCATCTGGGACAAAGCTGCCTTGAGTTCTTGCCCCAAAGCCAGACAATCCAGTTCCTCCCCGTATGTGTCTGGGTTCCCTGGTGATGGAGCTTGGAAGAAGCAGACCATGTAAATTTGTGCATGGACCCTTTAAGAAGAACACCTGGGTCTGCAACAGCCTCTATGTCTCTCAGCCACAATCCCCATTTGTCCATCTCTCTGATGGGCACTGCTTTGCTTCTAAAGAGCCAGGAGATGAGAGACTCGGGTGGGAAGGCCCTTGGGCTGTATCCCTTTAGGCAAGTTGCTTTCCTTCTCTGGTTTCCACAGAGGAAGAAGAAGTTGAGTCAAAAACTTGGAAGTAAGACAAAAGAATGACTACATGTCTTCTGAATGCTTCAGCAAGGCGCAGCCAACAGGCCCTCCCAGGATTATCCATTCTTTAGGTCCCAGGCTGCCACCTGTTTTGGGCAATAAAGTTCTGTTGGCAAACAGCTATATGTGTTCACCTATATACAGTCTCTGTTTCTTGCATATCACGACAAGGCAGGAAGACCAGGGCCCACGCCGGAGACTGCTCACTGCCCTCCCCGTCCAGAGCGGCCAGCTCACCCGTTCAGAGGAACAGTGCTGTTTGGTTTATGATTTACTACTGATTTGGGCCCAGACTCTGGAAAATGTGATGCTAATTTGTGGAAGACAACTGGCACATGGTTTGGTGCAGTAGTCATGAAAATGCCTTCTGTCCAGTGTAAGAGATACCGTGGACACACCTGTGCTGATCTGCAGGCGTTCACCATCCCAGGTCTAGCCTTGTGGCCTCGGTGCAGCACTCTCTCCCTCACGGTATTGAACTGCCTCTGCCTGCTGGCTCACCCACGGACAGGCGAGAGGAAGCCTTGCCATACTAGTATGTTTGTTTCTATTTGTGTGAAACTTATGTTCTTAACTTTTTGAAAATGATTCAACATGCACAGTGAGGGCATTGGACCAGATCAGTGGTTGACAAACTGCTCTGGGGAACCCTGGGTGCCTCCGAAGTCCCTTAGTGGGCACTAAAGAGATGGGCACGTCAGCCTCCCTGCTGCCCTACCCACTGAGGAGCTCATTTATAGAGCTGCCTTGTATTTTGAGTCTTTGCCACACAAAATAAGAGGGTTGCAAGCACTAGATGATGCGATGAAAGTTTTCGAGTTCCTGAGGACTATGCGTAGGGCAGCGGGCGGCACTGCTGGGGGTGCGGACCCGTCTCTGGGCAGGGCTTGGGCTGGAGGGCCTGCATTTATGTTCCTCCAGAGGCCCGGCTGGCATATCAGCAATGCTTCTGATATTAACAGGAAAAAAGTGTGCCTTTCTTTCCTAATTGTGTTTTTAAACACACCTAATGGAGCTGCACAGAGCATGTCCTGGTACGGGTTTCTCATGAGAACACTTGGAACCAGCAGGCTGTTGAGAGCTCAGAGAGCTGGGCTCCCAGCACTGCACCGCGTTGGGGGCTCCGTGGGCCTCTGGGGCCAGGGAGCATCGCAGAGAGAAGAGTCAGGGAGGTGTGTCTCCCCTTTTATTTGGGGACTTGTTATTAATTGCAGGTCTGGGGAGGGGGTTGGAAGGCTCAGTTTAGCCACTGCCTTTCTGGGAGCAAGCCTGCCTTTCCCTGGCTCTGTGGTCTCCTGCGGGGGAGTGGGGTCAGGGGGTAACTTTGAGTAGCACTCGGAGTCCCAGCTGTCCTGTTGGTACCAGTGAGCGTTACGTGATCATGTTGTATAAGCCTTTCTATTCTTGTCAGATTGATCTTTTTTCTTTTGTTTAATTGAGGTGAAATTCACATAATGAAAAATCAAGTTTAAAGTGTACAATTTGGTGGCATTTGGTAAGTGCCTTCACAGTGTTATAAAACCATCCCCTCTATCTAGTTTCAGAACATTCCTATCACCCAAAAAGTAAATCCCATTTACCAGTCACACTCCTTTCCTACCTCCCCACCTCAGCCCTGGTCACCCTGGTCTGCTCCCCATCTCTGGACTCTCCTGCTCAGGAAAATGGAACCAGACATGCGGCCTTTGGGTGTAGCTTCCCTCCCTCAGCACAGGCTCCAGAGGCCCCGCGCTGGGCGTGACCGCTTTGCACCTTTCCTGACTGGATGACGGTGCGTTGCATGGTGGACCCAATGTGCCTATTTACCTGCACGGACATGTAGGCCGTTTCTGACTGTGCCATTGTGGAGACTGGCGCTCACACAGTGACAATGCCCTCTGCGAACTCTCCCGGCAGTTTCCGGGTGTCCCCAGGGCCCACATGATGAATGCTCTGTGCCAGGTGCCTGGGTGGGCAGCCAGCCCGCCACCGCTGGTGCCACTGGTGGCTGCGCTTCCCTCTCGAGACTGGGCCTTGCCATCCCCTGAGGGTGTCTGCCTCCTCCCTCTCAGCTGGCAGGTCTCCTTCCTGGGCTGGTCACTTTTCCCAGGAAGGAGCCTTCTGGTCTAAGAGAAAGGACAAGCTGTCCTGGTGACCCAGGACTTTCCTGATCTTCATACTGAAAGTTTGTCCTCCAGGGAAGCCCCTGGCCCCAGGCCCCTGGGTTCAGCCGAACAGGCCTCCCAGGTTCAGCGGCTGGGGTGAGTCTCACCGTTCCTTGTGCTGAGTTTCTAATCTGTTTGCACCTCATGCAGAGCTTGGCCCTAAGCCCCACATCTAAGTTCTCTTTTTAAAGAGTTTTAAACAAATCCTCGTGCTTTCCACCCCCCTGGGCCCTTGCTTTTAGGGCTCACTGGTGCCTCTGATTCTTCTTGTTTCCTGGGGCCCGAGGGACACAGTCACCTTGTTTCATCCTCTTTTCTTCTAGGCGTGGCTCCAGCACCTCAAAACACTGACTTGGACAGCGATTGCCTGCTCCTTCCCTTTTGCTTCTCTCTCTCTCTCTCTCTCTCTCTCTCTCTCTCTCTCTCCTCTTAAAATCCTCACTGAAGGATATATATATTTTATTGCCTCCCGTATATGCCCCGACCAGGGACCAAGCCCCCAACCTTTAGGTGTGCGGGATGATGCTCCCCCAGCTGAGCCATCTGGCCAGGCCGGCTCTCTCTTTGGGGCTGCTTTATGGCTTCTTAGAAGAGCTCTTTTGCTCCCATGTCAGTGACTCTCATAAAGGAGCTGGTATTCTGACACGTTTAACAGGAAATATCATTTCTTGAATGTGAGAGGCTTCCTCGGGTCTCCATCTTGGCGCAGCCTCCAGCTGCCTGGTCTTGGACACCTGCACGACCACGCGGAGGCCGCTCGTGCGGCCTGTCCTTGTGACACACTGCATTGTAGAGACAGCGGACCCCAACCGCAGCCGCGCAGCGGGCCTGTCCTGGTGACACACTGCATTGTAGAGACAGCGGACCCCAACCACAGCTGCGCAGCGGGCCTGTGCAGGGAGAGGACCCGAAGCGCAGGCTCCCACCCGGAACCCAGGGACCTGGGCAGGACTGGGATCCGAGCCCAGGGCCTTCAGAAGCCGAGTGCCTTCACCGGCCGAGCCAGGTTCTCCAGTTCCAACTCTTGGCAGGCATGTCCGCTGGTCTTTTCCTGGGCTGGTCACTTTCCCCAGGAAGGAACTTTCTGGTCTAAGGAAGGAACCAACCGACCCCCCAAACCCTCAACCCCGTGGCCTGGTCCAGCGAGCAAAGGGATTTGAGGCGCCACCAGGTTTTGATCTTCTGGAGCTGACGTTTGGGTTTGGACCTGTCGAAGCCTCGGGTACACAGACTTGGGTTTCAGTAACATGGCCTCTCTGAGCTCTGCTTCCTTTCGAGCCGGGGTCCCCTTCTACGTAGAGAACAGAGTGGGAGGATGGTAACAGCCAAGGAACACACGAAGCACTGAGCACGCGGGCCTGGGAGCCAGGTAGGCGCCACCTGAAGAAGCGCTGTGTCTCCTGGGCTGAGAAAGGCCTCCCTGGCGCCTCCCCCCTCTTACCACTCCCCCCCCCCCCCCCCCCCCAGTGCCCAGAGCCTGCTCACCAATCCGAGGGAACTAACGTAACGCTTCCCCCACCCTCATCCCTTTCCACTCATTTTCTCAGGGACGTCCTCCTCCTTCTGCCCGTCCATCTGCACCCTCTTGGCCCGTTTCCTGTGAGGAAAGCCGGAGTTCATCGAAGTACCTCACAGTCGCGCATGGATTGTTCCAGAGACGACATGGGGTGACCGTGGCCAGCGTGCATGTGTGAGCTGTCAGGAGAGTTGGTTATTGTCTCTGCTCCTGCTTTGGTTTTGGTTTGATTTGACTGCCGGGCTGTATCCAGTGGTGGGCCTCGTCTTCTCCCTCCTCCCATCGGGCAGTGAGCCTGGGTGGGGCCGTCCTGCTGGCCCTGTGTCCTGGCAGTGTGGCGGCAGCCCTCTCGCTGAGCCGCTGCTTTTGGAGGCCTCTGGGGACAGGTCCCGGCTGAGGCGTGCAGGAGGAAAGTAGGAAAGAGACACGGCCTCTAACGCAGCTTCTCTCTTCCAGCCCCCGAGCCCCCGCGGAGCCGGCTGTCCTGTGGGAGGGAGCCCGGCGTCTCCCCTCTGGCTCTCCCCCTCCCTCACATTAGAATAAAGTGGCAGATGTCGAAGCATTGATGCCAGGGCCTGGCCTGGATCAAGTGCCTGGGATTTGGGAGGCGAGGTCAGGTGGGAGAGGTTTTAAAGCTCCCAGATGGTCCCGAGGCCTCTCAGCCCTCTCATCCTTCCGGGATGACCGCCGGCCCCTGGGAGCTCTCCATCGGCCGGGGCAGGCGGCCTTCCTCACGGAGCTCTCCATGGGCCTCTGCTGAGCTCCCGCGGCCAGGCTCCCCCTATCTGATGCCCGTCCACGTTGGACAGCAGCGCTGGGGGTCAACAGCCCTCCTGCCCGCGGAGGGAAGCCAGCCTCCCTGGAATGCCTCCCACCCCCTCAGGGCACTCAGCTGGCCGGGTCAGCCCTCGGGTCACACAGGTGCAGGCCTGCAGGCAGCCTGGGGTGTCAGAGCCCTGGGTCTAGCGGAGGTGGCCTCCCCAGGCAGCACTAGCCCAGTGTTTCCAAGGAGGCTTCCGCTAGGGTCCTCTGGGCAACGCGTTCCACACGACCTGCTGAGTCTGAGTGTGCAGGGCAGGGCCCAGTCCCAGCGGAGGGCTCCATCAGGCGGGAGGTAAACTCCGCACCAGCTGGTTAGATTAGCTAGTTCTGGCTGCAGAAGGTTCCGGGGAACAGCCTCCTGGGAGAGACCCTGGGCTTAGCCGAGGGGGGAGGGGGAGAGGGCCGTGGGAGCCGGCCAGGGCAGAAGGAGTCTAGGCCTGGATGGAGCTGCCAGCAGGCTTGGCCTTGGCAGGGAATGTGCTGGGTGAGGCTGGTCTGTGCGGTTGTACCAGAATCCTTTGCCCCTTCTTTGCAAAGGGATCCTTCCCTTTCATCCTTGGTGCTTGGGAAGGTGCCTCATTCATGCTGCAGAGTTCTGTTCTCTGGGGAAAAGGTTCACTCGTCTAAGGGTAAGTTCCCTGTTGCTTTTCCTTTTTTAAAAATTATTATTTCTTGGTTTTATTAATCCTCACCTGAAGATACTTTTTTCCATTAATATTTAGAGAGTGGAAGGGAGGGAGGGGAGGGGAGGGGAGAGAGAGAGAGAGAGAGAGAGAGAGAGAGAGAGAGAGAAACATCGATTGGTTGCCTCCTGCATGCTCCCTGACTGGGGCCAGGATCGAACCTGCAACCCAGGTATGTGTCCTTGGCTGGGAATGGAACCCATGACCCTTTGGTGCGCAGGCCACGCTCTGACCACTGAGCTGCTGACCAGGGTCCTGTCGTTTTTTCTTGGCTCCTAGAATGAGAAAAAGAGTCCTTCATTAAACAGCACAGTGTCCTGCACCAGCTTGGGCTGCAGCATAAACGCCACAGACGGCGGCACACACAACAAGCAGCTATTGCTGGAAGTCTAAGATCAAGGTGTGAGAGGCTTGGCTTCTCCTGAGGCCTCGCTCCTTGGTGTGGCCTTTCCTCTGTACACACGTTCCTGGTGTCTCTGTGTGTCCAGACTTTCTCCTCTTTATTTAAAACTAGAGGCCCGGTGCACAAAAATTTGTGCACTCGGGGGGGTGGGGAGGGGGATCCCCCAGCCCGGCCTGTGCCCTCTCGCAGTCTGGGACCCCTCAGGAGATAATGACCTGCTGGCTTAGGCCTGCTCCTGGGTGGCAGAGGGCAGGCCCAATCCCTAGGTGCAGCCCCTGGTCAGGCTCAGAGCAGGGCCGACTGGGGAGTTGGGGCGCCACCCCCTGTCATGCACAGAGCAGGGCAGATCCGGAGGTTGCGATGCCACCCTCAGTCACACTCAGGGTAGGGCCGATTGGGGGGTTGGGGCACTGCCCCCTGTCACTCACAGAGTAGGGCCGATAGGTGAGTTGGGGCACCACCCCCTGTCACACACAGAGCAGGGCGGATCAGGAGGTTGGGGCACTGCACCCTGTCATACTCAGGGCAGGGCCAATGGGGAGGTTATGGCTCTACCCTGTCACACACAGAGCAAGGCCCGTGGAGGGGGGTTGGGGCGCTGCCCCCTGTCACTCACAGAGCAGGGCCCATCAGGGAAGTTGGGGCTCCGTACCCTGTCACACACAGAGCAGGGTTGATCAGGGGGTTGGGGAGCTCCTCCTTGTCACACACAGAGCAGGGCCCATCAGGGGGTTGAGGAGCTCCCCCCTGTCACTCACAGAGTAGGGCCGATAGGTGAGTTGGGGCACCGCCCCCTGTCACACACAGAGCAGGGCGGATCAGGGGGTTGGGGCACTGCACCCTGTCACACTCAGGGCAGGGCCAATGGGAAGGTTATGGCTCTACCCTGTCACACACAGAGCAAGGCTCCTGGAGGGGGGTTGGGGCGCCACCCTCTACCACCCACAGAGCAGGGCCGATCAGGGGGTTGGGGCGCCACCACTGTCACACTCGGGGCAGGGCCAATGGAGAGGTTATGGCTCTACCCTGTCACACACAGAGCAGGGCCTGTCAGGGAGCGGGGGTTGGGACGCCGCCCCCTGTCACACACAGAGCCGCAGGGCGATCAGAGGATTGGGGAGCTCCCCCCCTATCAGGCACAGAGCAGGGCTGATCAGGGGGTTTGGGTGCTGCCCCCTGGCACGCTGATCCCGGTGCCGGGAGCCTCGCTGCTCCCCTGATCCCAGTGCCAGGAGGCATATTACCCTTTTACTATATAGAATAGAGGCTGGTGCCTGGGTGGGGGCTGGCTGGTATTCCCTGAAGGGTGTCCTGGATCAGGGTGGGGGTCCCCACTGGGGTGCCTGGCCAGTCTGGGTGAGGGGCTGAGGGCTGTTTTCCGGAAGCGGGTGACTGAAGCTCCCAACCGCTCCTTGTTTTCTTTTTTTCTTTTTTTTTTTTTTTATTCTGGGCCAGCTTTAGCTCTGGCTCTAGCTCTGAGGCTTCAGCTGCTATAATCGAAACAATGTATAACTCTAGCTCTGAGATCCCAGCAGGCTGGTTTCTACATTTGCAACATAGTACATAGTTGCTTAGAGTTGCAACTCAGAGGCCGGCAAGTCAGGCGGGGAACGTTGGAGTCTGCAGTCACTGGAGCAAGCAAGCCTCATGTTGGCTTCCAGCTGCCTGGCTGCCGGCCGCCATCTTGGCTGACAGTTAATTTGCATAAGTATATGCTGATTAGCCAATGGGAAGGGTAGCGGTCGTACGCTAATTACCATGTTTCTCTTTTATTAGTGTAGATAACTTGTTATTTTTCACTTGCAGTTGACATGAAATGTTGTATTAGTTTCAGGTGTACAACCCAGTGATTAAACATTTATATAACTTGCAAAGTATTGCCTCCGATAAGTCTAGTGCCACTGACACCATACATAGTGGTCACAACATCACTGACTATACTCCCTAGGCTGTACTGTACAGCCTGTAATATTCTGTAACTGCCAATATGTGCTTCTTAACCACTTTCCCTTTTTCCCTCATTCCCCCAATCACCCTCCCATTTGGCAACTATCAAAATGTTTTCTGTATCTATGAGTTTGTTTCTGTTTTGTTTTTTCATTTATTTTGCATTTCAGATTCCACAAATAAGTGAATCATATGGTATTTGTCTTTCTCTGTCTGACGTATCTCGCTTACACAATACCCTCTAGGTCCATCCATGTTGTTGCAGATGACAAGATTTCATTCTTTTGTTACCTCTTGAGTTATATTCCATTATAATATGTGCCACCTCTTCTTTGTCCACTTTTCTATTGATGGACACTCAGGTTGCTTCCATATCTTGGCTATTGTAGATGCTGCTGCAATGAACATAGAGATGCATATGTCTTTTCGAATTAGAGCTCTGGGTCTCTTTGGATAAATACCCAGAAGTCGAATAGCTGGGTCCTTCTTTGTTTTGAAGTCTATTTTGTCTGGTATAAGTATTGCTACACCGGTTTTGTTGTTGTTTCCATTTTCATGAAATATCTTTTTCCTTTCCTTTCCTTTCAGTCTGTGTGTGTCTTTTGATATAAAGTGAGTCTCTTATAGGCAGCATATGTAGGTCTAGTTTTCTTTTTGACTCAGCCACCCACCCTATGTTTGTTTGCTTTTTTCCTCACCTGAGGATTCGTATTTTTTGAGAGAGGGGGAGGGGGAGAGAGAGAGAGAGGAGAGAGAGAAAGAGAGAGAGGAACATTGATGAAAACGAAAAAGAGAGAAAGAGAGAGAGAAACATGGATCAGTTGCCTCCCATATGTGCCACAGATTGAACCTGCAACCTAGGTTTGTGCCCTGACTGGGAACCAAACCCCAAACTTTTTTAGTGTATGGGACAATGCTCCAACCAACTGAGCCACCTGGCCAGGGCCACCCTATGTCTTTTGATGGGAGCATTTAATCCTTTTACATTGAAAGTAATTGTTGATAGACATGTAATTATTGCCATTTTATTATTCATATTTTTAATCTTTTTTTCTTCTGCTTAAAGAAGTCTCTTTAACATTTCTTGAAATATTGGTTTGGAAAGCTTGTCTGGAAAGCTCTTTATCTGATTCTAAATGATATCTTTGCTGAGTAGAGTCATTTTGGTTGTAGGTCATTGCTTTCATCTTTGAATGATTCTAACCAATTTCTTCTGGTCTGAAAAGTTTCTCTTGAGAAGCAAACTTCCTCTTCTTATAAGGACACTAGTGAGATTTGGTCAGGGCCTCCCCTAAGGGCCTCGTTTAACTTAATCAACTCTTTAAGGGTCCTATTTCCATATACAGTCAAACTCTGAGGTACTGAAGGTTAGAGTTTCAACATATGACTTTGGGGGATCACAATTCAGCCCCTACATTCTCCCAGGACTTCTCAAGTGGATGCCCGGTGACTGCTGGGCGGAGCCGTTGGGGAGCCTTTGTTAAACAGAGGAGGGAACGAGCAGAGAACGGGGCTGGAGAGCACAGCCACCCGCTGTTGGACTTGATTCCCAGCTGCTATCCCGCTCCACTTTCCAGAAGCGCCTTCTTGTCTGCGAGTCCTTCCTGAGAGTGTGCTGTTCTTGTTTGGAGCATACGTTATGCTCTTTTTCTGAGTGTTTTTAGGAACATTCTCCTGCTCTGTGAATCCTCCAAGTGTCTGTTCCCCCTCTCGTCTGTGTAGTTTCTGTCTGTCAAGCTAGAAGCATGTTCACATGTCTGGTGGTGTCCAGCTGTCTTATTGGAAAGCATATGGGATAGGTTTGTTTTTTCTAAGGGCCCCAAATATAAAATTCTCTAGGTCTTTACTTTGGGCTCAGTCAGCTTTGCTGGAGAAGAAATCTCTGATTATATGCTTGGGGATACACTGAGTGTGTGTGTGTGTGTGTGTGTGTGTGTGTGTGTGTGTGACAGAGAGAGAGCGAGAGAGAAAGAGAGAACACTTTGGAGCAGGTGCTGGGAAGGGTCTGAGCCTCACTCTTCAGTGGACAGACATGGGTTCCTGTGTTTGGTTCCGATCCTCTTGTCTATGTTGGTGGGTCTGGTCCCCACGCCAGCATCCTTGGTGTAACCTCTCCTGAGTGTTGACATTCCATCTGTAGCTGCAGAGTTGGGCACCTGCCTGGCAATGTGGGCCCGAGGAACGAGCCGAGGGTCTAAGCTGGCACCGACTTCCAACCCACTGACTGCAACATGCCTGTCTGCAGAGGTACCTGTGCCTCTACCTCTGAACCCTCCAGGACTCTGCCACGTGTCACCCATGCTTCTTATTGGCTGTGCTCCCTGCAGGCACTTAGCAGAGAGGAGCAGCCACGATCCACGGCTGCTCGTCTGCCCATTCTCATGTCCCTCACTGTGCCGACTTCTCCGGCTGGGAGCTCCCTCTCCTGTGTGTTTTCTTCTTATTTGCTTACAGCTCTGTTGTTCCCTCACCTTCACTCTGGTGAGTTCTGGGGGCTGAGTGGAGATCACCATCTGCATGATTTAAGGACATTGACCTCCCCTCTAAGCTGCAGTCTCCCCATCTATAAATAGGGCAAACAATAGTGAACTAATGGGAATTAGGGAACTAATGTCTATAAAATGCTTAGCATGGGGTCTGGCAAAAATGTCCAATACAACTAGGAAGACAACCATATACAGGTGTTGGCCTTACCCCTGGGCCGGGACCCCTGACACAGGCTGTGCTGAGAATGCAGAGGGGCCCAGCTGCGTCCTGTTTTCCAGCCTCCCGCCTGCCTCTCCTCCCACTACTGAAGAAGAGGCAAAGCTTGGCATTTGCCACAAAGAGGCGCACTGGAGCGACGTCGGAGGGCCGTGTCCCGGGCTCTGCTCGCAAGAGGTGGGCGTCACGCTGTCCTGCGGGTCCAGGCACCGCACTCTGACCGGAGACTGGCTGGTAGAAATGTGCCCAGTTGGTGAATGAAGAGCAGCTGCAGGAAAGAGAGGCCCTTACATGGGAATTTTCTCCTTCCGCAGGGAAATCCAGAGGGAATAGTGAGGGTTCCTTGAAGTGGCCCTGATATGTCGTAATGTCAGGATAAGAATTCTCCCCGAAAGGTTCCAATCTGGGCGTCAAATTGCCACCAGGAGCTGGGCACGGCCTTCGCCTGCTCTGTGCTGCTTCAGATGTCCCTGTGCGCCCTCTCCCGGTCCAGGGCCCCGTGAGGCTGACAGCAAGTCTTCGTCTTCCCACCTTCTCCCACTCACCGGGCCGCAGGGGCCCAGCCGAGTCTGGGTGCTGGCAGCGAACCGGCCTGCGGGAAACGGGCCTTAGAAACACGAGGTGAGCCTCTCACCCAGGCAGGTGTGCAGAGCACAGGCTTCCAGAACAGGCAGCCGCTGCGGTATCGCACCCCATCCCCTTCTGGGAGGCAGGAAGGCCACTAGCACTCGGAAGGTGTTGCTGAGACCTGCTGGGAACCCGATTAACAACCCAAACAAACCGTCCTGCCCCTGCCATGGGTGCTAGTAATCCTACCTCAACGTGATTTTACCAGAAACCCAGGCTGCACACTTCATGTGGACGTGCAGTGCAGCTGATCAGTGCGTGGCAACTGGAGGAGGGCAGGGAAGGGAAGCGAGTTGGGGCCACCTGGCTGACTCCTGAGCCCTCTCAGGAGCTGGTTTCAGAAGAATAACTAACTCAATGCTACTTCCATCACTGCCTGTTGTACTCTGCTTTGTACCAGCACTGCCTGTGTTTGCTCAACCCTCCAACCAGCAGGCAGAACCACAGGCGACTGCTGTGTGCGGAGGTCAGGATGGCCAAATACCAACTGTTTCACATGGTCCCACCCAGACAGGGGTCAGAAAATGCAACTGGGCCAAATTGCCCCTCCCTGTTGTTGAATGAAGTTTCACTGGGACCCAGCCCCTCACTGGGCCACGCATGGCAATTGCTCTCCAGCTGCGATGGCAGAGCTGCAGAATTGCCACCTTGCCCTCCTGGTCTGCAAAGCAAACTACATACTGTTCGGTCTTTTCAGAGAGAGTAGCTGACCTTCGTATAAGTGAGAGCTCCTGGTGGAGAACCACAGAGTCATTGTGTAACCTCCTGCTCCCCCCACCCCCTGCCGACACACACACTACAGCTGGGAGCAGTAGGTGCACAGTGAACACTGGGAGCGGTAGGTGCGCAGTGAGCACTGGGAGCGGTGGGTGTGCAGTGAGCACTGGGAGCGGTGGGTGTGCAGTGAGCACTGGGAGCGGTGGGTGCGCAGTGAACACTGGGTGTGGTAGGTGTTTAGTGTGCAGTGAGCACTGGGTGCGGTAGGTATTCAGTGCGCAGTGAGCACTAGGTGCAGTAGGTGCGCAGTGAACACTGGGTGCGGTAGGTGTTCAGTGCACAATGAACACTGGGTGCAGTAGGTGTTCAGTGTGCAGTGAGCACAGGGTGTGGAAAAGCCAGCAGCCTCCTTCAGGAGGACCACGCCTGCCTTTCACTGGCCCCCAGACCTCGGTCTGCAATGTGCTTTTCTCTCAGGCATTGCCAGCCGAGTTCCTGCTGCTGCCAGCAAAGGCAGCTTCCTCTGTTTTTGAGAAAAAATTCTTCATGAAGCCTCTGAGGGCCTTTGGACATCAATGAGTAGCTCTTAGCACTATGTGGATGAAGATGTGTGGACATAGCAAACGTGGATTATATTTTCAGGAAAATGCACATAGGCTCCACTATTAATGGGACAGTGCTGTGCAGGGTGGTTCTGTCGCTGGCTCTCTCCAATACTGCTTCAGGGCAGTCAGGCATGTGTGACAAGCCTCACTCATGGTGTGGGCGTCACCTTTCTCCCCCGGCCAGGTGGGAAGCTCAGAGGGGTTGGATTAAAGTTCACCCGTTAAGCCACTCACTAAAGCTTCTGGAGTCCGACTCAACAAGTGACTGGCTGCTGCTTACGCCCATTTGGGGTACGCCTTTCCAGTCTCCAGTCTCCCTGGGAGGAACAAAACGGAGGCAACGGTAGAAGTTGCTTAGACAGTATTTTCACTTTCCTCTGACGCATGCCTGGTGTTCTTTAAAAAACTGAACTAAAAAGCCGATTACACACCAGGCATGTACCTCGTCAAAACAGTGACAAGAGGCAGATGAGCCCAGGCCATCGGTGTCACTTCCCAGTGGGGCCGCCAGGGTCCTCGGTGGGGGTTGGAGCGGGATGACGATGAGGGGTGGGTGGGGGGTGGGGGTGGAATGGGAGGTGGGGGTGGAGGGGGGTGGGGGAGAGAGCGCTCCTGCCCATGGTACCAGTGGAGGCCTAGAAGAAGAGAGAGCATTGATTGTTGGGATGGGAGGCCGGCAGGGGGATCCTGATTGAAATCCTGTTTTCAGTTTCTAAAGTTGGTAATCTAGAAGATTCTGCCCTTTGACTCAAACCTCTGAGCCACATTATGGGGGTCTGGGATTTGGCCCCGAGCACCAGGGAAACATGGGTGACTTTAGCTTTTTTGCGGGCCCATTAGACTTTGAAAATACTAGTATTTCTGGCAGCATCCTTAGGGGACAGTGTCGCTGGCTGAGCAGGGGCACTGACACATCTCCTTGCTGGGGGGACGCGGGCGGGGGACGCGGAGGCTGGCCCAGAGCTGGCCACTGCAGCTGGTGCACCTGGAAGGCCTGCTGAACCACCGCCCGCACACGGCTCCCTTCCGGCCGCCTGGTGGAGGCGGCATCCAGAGGGCTTCTCGCTCTGCTCCTCTGGCAGCGAGGTCAGCTCTCCAGGTTCAGCCTGCAGGCAGGTCCGCGGGGTGGACCTCAGAACCGCCTCACCACAGGTCCCTTTCCTCGCTGACCTAGTCCTGCCTGGACCTGGGGGAGGCGCCTGGAGCAGCCATCTCGAGCCGCCAGAGAAAGGCCGAAACCTTAAAATCCGCCGCCTCCAGACTTCCTGCTGCATAAGAAAATGTTAGGGTGAGGTGTTGGTTACGTTTAGGGTTGAGGTGAGGCGAGGGCGAGGGTGAGGGCTGCTGGTGGTGAGAGTGGGGTTGGGGGCCTTTAAGCCGCTGTGAATCAGTTTTCTGTTGCTTCCAGCCAAAGGCCTGTTAGCAGATGCTCCGCAGGGCTCACTCGGCCGCACTGAGACCCGCACACCATGGTGATGGTACATGGGCTTTGTGGTGGCAAAAATACACCTGAGGCACTGTCACAGACGTGGTGGCTGTGCCTGCTCTCAGCAGGGAGTGAGGTATGCTCTAACAGGGTGGTGGGAGCGTTTAATGAAGCACATGGCAAAGGTGTCTGGAGAGTTGGGGAAACCACCAGGGCTCTCAGGTGGGAGCTGCCACATCCTTAGGATCAGGGGGAGCTGCGGGTGGAAAGGCTGCCTGTGGGGGGCGGGGGTGAGAGGGCAGGGGCAGGGTTGCAGCTGTCTGTCGGCAGCTCAGAGGGGAACACATTTCTGGGCCCCGATCTCCTTCTGCCTCCAGTGCCCGCTGGTGCTCCTGGGAAGCCGGAGGGCCAGGAGCCAGGACACACTCTGCATGGGGCAGCCTCCCGGGACTCAGATGAAAGGAAGTTGGCAGGTGGAGCTGGAGGCCAGGGGGCGGTCTCCAGCTAAGTGCCTCCATGAAGGGTCTGAGGCCTCGGGAGCCGTGTCCACCTGAGGCCCACTGCCCAAGGACCAGGCTGCCCGTAGACTACGAGGCTCTGTGATCTGCACCGTCTCTCCCAGAGGAAGTGGCCTCCAGGTTCCCGGGCCCGGGCCCTGGCCCTGGCCGCACCTGCACCACGGGCCGTGGGTGGGAGACACGGCTAGCAGCTGTTCCCGGAGCCCCTGCGGCAGCGCAGCTCCAGGCCCGCCAGGCACCGGTGTCTGCATGGACTGCTCTTCAGTCCCATTGGCTGTGAAATTCAAACTTAACCAAGCCACACGCAAACCCTTAGAAGACGAGAAGGACACTACTGTCCCTGGACTGGCCCTGCCCAGGCCTCGCCTCCTGGTCCTCTTTTTTCCACAAGACACTGCACACCCCGGCCGCACCCAGGCTGGCAGGAAGGCACTGCCCAGGCCTGGAGGCCGAGTGGCAGGATGACCCGGCTTCTCTGGCTGTCCCTGCCACTCCCCCCGACCTCCCTCTCTCACTGTGGCCACCCTGTGAATTGTTGCCTCCCGGGTAGCTGCTGGCCTCCCCTCCCCAGGAGCCTCAGAAGGGCTGAGGGACATGCCCAAGGCCATAGAACTTCTGCCTGGATCCCAGCCCTCCTCACTGCGAGGCCAGGCCCAGCATCCTCAGGAGACCCTCTTGCCAGAGGGGCTCGAAAGGGGATGCGTCCCCTGGGCCTTTTCTGGCCTGAATTGAAGCTCAGGCCAGCACCCACCTCCTCAGACCAGCACCCACACACTTAGGCCAGCACCCACCCACTCAGGTCAGCACCCACCCGCTCAGGCCAGCACCCACCCGCTCAGGCCAGCACCCACATGCTCAGGCCAGCACCCACCCACCCGCTCAGGCCAGCACCCACCCGCTCAGGCCAGCACCCACCCGCTCAGGCCAGCACCCACCCACTCAGGCCAGCACCCACATGCTCAGGCCAGCACCCACCCGCTCAGGCCAGCACCCACCCGCTCAGGCCAGCACCCACACACTCAGGCCACCACCCACACACTCAGGCCACCACCCACATGCTCAGGCCACCACCCACACGCTCAGGCCAGCACTCACACCCTCAGGCCACCACCCACACGCTCAGGTCAGCACCCACACGCTCAGGCCACCATCCACACGCTCAGGCCAGCACTCACACCCTCAGGCCAGCACTCACACCCTCAGGCCAGCACCCACATGCTCAGGCCACCACCCACACCCGCAGGCCAGCACCTGCAGCCCAGACTGCTGTCTCCTCCAGGGCCCTGGGCCTCCTGTGGGGCCTTGACGGCTGCGATGGAGAAAGGCCCCTTTGAAGCTGCAGGAGGTGGAGTTGCTCCTCCAGTTACCCTCCTGCCTTCTCTTTCTCCTCCGGCCCCAGCCCCACCCTCCCCTTCCTGGTCATCCTCTCTCCTGTGGGCCACTCAGGTTGGCTCCAGCTCCGCCCCTTGAAGCCCTGGCGAGGCTGCTGTGTTGGGGGCTTTTCTTCCTCTTCCTGTTGGGTCTGTGCCCTCTTGTGTTTGCTTTGATCTCCAGCCAATGGCGCGACGGGACAGGCCCCCATAGCCGTGCCTGTGGGTGGAAAGCACTGTGCCTTCTGCACCTGCTGCCTGCCTTCCCTCCTGCGGAAGGATGGTGCCACAGCAGGGAGCCGGGCACCCTGCCCTGAGGAGCTGGCAGCGAGTCTGTTTAGTCCTGAGGGGGTGTGGGTGTGCGGCTTTGCAGTCTGCTTAGGGGGAGGCAGGGCCGGGGTGGGCGGCGGCAGCTGACAGAGGGCAGACCCTGCAGCCAGTGGGCAGCTCTCAGGAGGGTCCCCGGGCACTGCTGCCCGAGGCTTCTGAGTGCTCTCCATTCCACAGGCGCGGCCAATGCAAACAAGAGAACGGCTGGCGGGACACGCGGATCCAAGTTCTGAATCTGTTCCCACCTGGCCGAGGGCCTTGGGTAAGCAGTCAGTCTGTGCCCTCATTTCCTGACTCCTCACTGCCTCCCACGACATTCGCCCTCCTTGTTCGGGAGCTCTTGCTGCATAAAGAGCCCCCAGCCTAGTGGCTCATGACGACAATCGCTCTGTAGCTGACAATGCTGCCAGCAGTTTGGGCTGGGCTCCCTCCGGCACCCGTGGGAGCTGCCATGCCACGGGGCTGGGTGGTCTGGGCCGGCCCCACTGAGACAGTTGGTCTGTCTCCTTTGATCGCCAGCCTCCAACAGGCTTGCCCTGGTGGCACCTGGAGTCCAAGAAAGAGAGTCGAAGTCCCGGAAGGCTCTTAGACGTGGACGTAACCAGCCACATTGCCCTGCTCCGGTGCCTGGTCCCAGCGCGTGACGGGGAGCCCAGATTCGAGGGGTGGACCAGCAGACTCGGCCTCTTGCTGGGAGAGGCTGCGTCATGTGCAGGGCGGTGGATCCACGGAGGACTGTTTGGACCATTTGACCAACAATCTGCTTCATCCACAAAATCATAGATTCCAGGTCACATGGGAGAGCAGAAAGCCCCTCAGTGCAAAGGATGAGGCCCAGGGCGAACATCTGTCTGATCGCACTTTCCAGAGGGAGCCTGCTGGCATATTTGTCTGCATAATCCAGCATTTGCGTGGATCACGTGATGTGTGTAGGTGGAGCAGGAACCAGGATTTGAATAACAGAAGAGATGAGGGTCCTTTTGAAAAATCTAAGTCTCTTGTCTTGTCTGCCTTTGTGCTTGGGCATCTGCTGATAGGACTATGAACTGAGAAAGCTTCAGGGACCCTCATCGTGTGGGAGGGACCCCAGAGGTCTCACAGAGCAGAGGCAGCAAAGGGAGAAGCGTCCTGGGGCGGGGCAATCGCACCAGCACCTGCCCGGCTCCTGGGGCAGGAGTGTGCTCTGGAGGGCGGGAGCCGCAGCTGCCTGAGGGGCCACCCGAGCCTGGGGCTCAGCCCTGCTGGGCGACCCTTCCCTGTGGTGCGGCACCGAGGGCACTCGCTCATCCCTCCAGGCCACAGTGGGAACGGCTGGCCACAGCCTCGGGAGCCAGGGCGATTAGGGCTCAGGGCGCAGGTTCCAGACCCAGCAGAGCCAGCAGCGTGTCCTTTGAGTGCAAAGAATACCCGTGAGGCTGCAGAGTCCCAGACGCCCCGGCCGGGGTGTCCGCGTGTCAGGCGCACACGTCAGTCGTGGAGTCTGAACTGGTCTCCAGAGACGCCGGCCATCAGCCTCACCAGCGTCTGTTTCTACTCTGCTTTGCCAGCTCCGAGCATTCCCACTTAAAAAAGCCTGCGTTGTTTCAGTGGAATCTGTGCACATATACATACACACACATGTGCACACGCACATAGACCCTGACGTGTCCAGAAGCAGTTCAGGCTGGGAAATAACTGGAAGACAAATGACGCAGCCCATTGTGGGGCCTGTGGCCTGCTGGCACCTGCTCATGGGTCACGCCATCTGCATACAGGAAAGCCCTTCTCTCTCCCTCTCCACGTCCCGCACGTCCACACTGGGTACTTGTCACTCACCAAGGCCTGCCCAACCCCCTCACCAGCCCCTCCTTGCCGTCTCCTCGGCAGGGGGTGCCTGGCGTCCAGCGCTGCGCTGGCCCCGAGGTGCCTCCCACCCTCGCTGCTGTGGGTTTGCTCTGTTTGTGTTTGTGTTTGTGTCATCTCTGTTTCAACAGAACCCACAGACACGGTAACACTGGAGGGGGAGGTGGAGGCGGCGGAGGCGGATCTGCCCAATGACTACATTTTGTGCAGGGGGCGGTGGGAGAGGCCTGGCCTCTCTGGGTCTGCGTCCCATCCTCCAGAGAGCAGGATGCCCGGGACTCCGAGCCCAGTGAGCCACCCAAGGACCTGCACAGCCCGGGGGAACCCACCCAGGGACCCGCACAGCCTGGGGGAACCAACCAAGGGACCCGCATAGCCCAGGAACCCATCCAGGACCCGCACAGCCCGGGGGAACCAACCCATGGACCCACACAGCCCGGGGGGAACCCACCCAGGGACCCGCACAGCCTGGGAACCCACCCAGGGACCCGCACAGTCTGGGGGAACCCACCAAGGGACCCGCACAGCCCGGGACCCACCCACGAACCCACACAGCCCGGGGGAACCCACCCAGGGACCTGCACAGCCCAGGGGTGCGGCCCCAGCACTACCCTTCCCAGGCCGCGGGGAGTGCTGTCTCATCACCTCTTCTCCTGGAACCCGGGGACGGCTCCACCCTAATGAGAGCAGGAGGGTGAGAGGAGCAGATTTGACAGTGCTGACTTCCCAGGCCGCTCAGACTTCTCATCTGTCAGGTGAAAAGGATCCCAATTAACCGCCTCAGCAATGCGAGCCGGCCGCCTCCCAGCCCACCTGTCACCAGCCTTCCAGGGTGTGGGAGCAGGAGCAGGCCCTGGAGGGGCTGCCGGGCCGCGGGGAAGGGGCCCGTCCAGAAACAGGCTGCCCTTCCCGGGTTTTCTGGCCTGTGGTCCCATCACCCCGGGCACAAGCCTGGGGAGCCTCCTGGAGCTCCCTGCTGCTGGTCACTGGCCCACTGGCTTTGGGGAGGCCCCCCCGTGAGTTCGGAGGTCCCCCTCCCTCAGCTGCTGCTGCCTGCACTGCCTGCACGGCTGCCCCTCCTCTGGGCCCCAAGGCCTTTCCACAGTCCTGTGAGCCCTGCCAAATGCACAGAGCTGCTGAAGTCAGTGAGGGTGGCTCCTGCCTCTGCGATGTCACAGGCGTTCCCTAGGCAACCACTGCTGGCGCCCAGTCTACTTGGAGAGCGTCTGTGCCACAGGAATGTGGCCTGGCTCTCGCTCACTTCCTGTGTGGGGGTGCCTGGAAGCGGGTCCGTCCCCATTTCTTCCCTGAGAAGGCGGCCCGAGGAAACCTGGCAGCTGCCCCAGAAGCAGGGAAGGTGGACGCTTGGGGCCCCTTCTGCTGAATCTCCCTGGATACGCTGCGGCCTGTCCCCCCGAGCCCTCCCCCAGGAGGGGCTGTGGCAGGAGAACAAAACGGGGTACTCTCTTTACTGTCGAAAAGCTCTGTAAACCAGACACGAGCTAGTCTGCAGGTAGTCCCTTCGGAAGAAGTGGTCTGGGAACGGGGGTGGGACCAGTGCTGGGGGCACCATGGAGGCCCTGCTGTGGAAAGGGGACCCTCTGAGCTGCAGCGGAGCCCACCCCAGCACGTCCACTGGAGACACACAAGAGGGGGCACTGGCTCCCACGCTGGTGACAGCTACTCCTGGGGCTGCACGCCCATGTCTGCCAAGGCCCCAGTGAGCAGGCTCCTGGGACATCTGCCGAGAGCAGAGCCCAGCACCGGGTGAGCACTGGCTGCCGCAGCTCTGGCAGAGCCGGAAGGCGGTGCGAGAGCCTGCGATGGCCCGTGGCCGCTGCGAAGGCTGCACCTGAGCCCACTTCCAGCCAGTGCTTGCAGGGCAGACGTACAACCAGTGGGATGAGCAGTGGAGGGACCGTCTCCTGTTGACCTGGGTGGTGGCCTCCACCTCTGGCCCCGAAGCCAGTGGGTCTTATCCCAGGGCTTTCGCGCCTCTCAGGAGCCTTCATGGGCTTGGGGGGGTGGCCTCCGTGAGGGGAGGTGGCAGAGGGTTTTGCAGTGTGTCCCGCAGGGGCCTGGTGAGAAACGCCGCAGGAGGCTCGAGGCCTGCGCATCCGCAATGCCCCTCTTCCATCCACTGGCGGTTGTGCTCAGAGCCCGTTTACTCTGAACTGGGCGTCTGCAGAGCGTGGCATCTGTCCAACGTACCCCACGAAGCTCTCGTCCTGCCCACTTCATCTCCCCAGAGCAGTCTACTTTCACCTCTGACGTATGGAGGTGCATGTGTGTCTGTTGGCTGCAAGCAACAGAAATCAACTCCACTAAAGAGAAGAATGTGTTGGAAGGATGTGCGAACCAGCGGTTGGGCGGGAGGCTTGGGAAACAGGAAGCGGAGCAGCGAAGCTGGTCTCCGTGGCCTGGCAGGGCGACGTGGTGAGTGTGCAATGCACGTGCCCATGAGGGCACAGTTTTCCAAACATGTTTCTCAGCTCCAAGAGGCACATGTAAGATGCACCAGCAGTTTCATAACAATGTGCCGGGACTCAAACGAAAGGAAACGACCACATTAGCTGCACAGACTGGTTTTAGAAGCATCTGATTCCATTCCTTGTGTTTGTTACAAGGCAACACACACAGAGGACTTAGTGTGTGAGACACCTTTTAAGAGCTTTTTTGTAAATGGACTTACTTAGTCCACCTTGGAGGTTGGTGTGCAGCCCTCGGGGATGCAAAGCTTGTGCTGAGATCTCCTCCTCTGAGAGCATGCGACAGGCCCCAGGGGCCTCTGACCCAGCCCACCATGGGCAGAGCCTTGCTTCCACGGCGCTCCAGCCGCTGCAGAGCAGGTCAGCCACCCGAGGGGGCACCTTCCCAGGAGAACAGCGCTCTTCTGGCACGTGACTGACGTACAACCTACGCATCCTCAAACTGCCACGTCCTGGAACTGCACTGCAGCCCCAGGCCTCTCTGCCTTTCCTCCCACCTTTTGCAGGAGCTCGTCTGTGTCGAGGTGTTGAGGTTTCACAATGTTGGCAGCTCCCCCTGCCCACCTCCCCCTCCGCCCCACCCCGATCTCTGTGCTGCCTCACAGGTGTTTCCCAATACAGGTCTCACCCATCTCATCTCCTCACGGCATCTGTTTCTTGCAGAACCCGGACTAACACAGTTGAGTCTTTTACTTCATTCCCAATTCATGGATAGGAAAATTGAGGCCCCCAAATGGTGAAGAGCCTTGCCCAAGCTCACAGAGCTACGAAGGGGCAGAGCTGGTAATCAACCCCGGTAATGAGACTGCAGAGCACATGCTGTGCCCACTCCCCTATGCCACCTCTCCTCCAGTGTTACTATGTGACGCATAGAGGGTGCATTGTAGGGCCTAGAAAGTAAGGGCTTTGGTCGAGGGACCCCCTTTTTGTGGAGCCTCTTGTAGGACGAGAGTTCAGAGCTGTGTCTGGGAAGCGCTGGCAGAGGGCTCTGCAGTGCGAGCCTGTCACTGTGGCAGCTGCAAGGTGTCCGGGTACAAGTGCGCCTGCCCAGACGCCGCTCAGCAGTGATGGGAGAGAGGCCCCAGGACGCCCTGCTCTTGCTGGTGGCTGCGTATCGAAGGCAGGAAGGACCTTGTCCTGCACTCGCGCTCCTGGCCCTGTCTCAGTCCTGTGGCTTGCTTGCCTCTCGGGTCCTGGTGGTCCCGGTGGAGAGAGAGAAGCCACTGGCTGGGAGGCAGGAGGCTGGTTCAGCCCGTCGCTCAGCAGCGCTGGTGCCTGGCCAGTCCTTGGGCTCTCTTGCCCGGCTCTCCTCATGTGCACAGAAGAGCTGGGATGCGAGCCAGGGCTTTCCAGCTGAGCTCTGTCAGGTCCCATGGGCACCTTGGCGATGACCAAGAGCCACTGCTGGAAGGTTCCGGGGCAGGGGCTCTGTCTCCCCAGCGGGCATCTGCACTTTGCCCACGTCCGAGACTGGCCGTTGGGGCATCTGTGAACGTTTTCTGGTCACAAGCTATAGAAGCCGACTCTCCTGGCCTCAGAGAGGAGACCTTTATTAAAAGGGTCTTAGTTCCGGGGACACCTACTCAGAGACCCACTGGGGGCGGAGGGCAGGCTGGGCGGGGCCACACGGAGAGAAAAAAGGCGGCGCGGGGGTGGGGGGGGGGGCGAACCTGCGTCGTGAGCCCCTCCGGCCTGTCCCCAGCCTTTGGCTGTGAGTCTGAGACTGTGCCCGGGAGAAGGCCTTGCGTTGGCCGAGCTGGGACAGGAAGGGGAGACAGCTGTTGAAAGCCTACCATAGGCAGCGGCCACTAGGAGGTCCTCCAGCGAGGACTGCTAAGTTGGCATGAGGTGTTTCCAAGAGGTAAACTGAGTTAGAAAGCAGGAGTGTGTGCACAACAGCCCAGATGTCAAATGCCCCCCGAGCCGAGTGCTGTCTGCAGGGGTCCCACTCTCACCCTGGAGAGTGCCGCCGCTTCCTGGGGACCTGCAGCGACAGTGGGACCAGCAAGCGACAGCGGAGGCCGCCGGGGAAGCAGAGCCAGCTGCTCTGTTGTCTGACTCCCACCTGCACCTCTGACGCTCCTCTTCTCCTGACAGCCAGCGGCGGGGGTGGGGGGGTGGGGGGAGGGAGGCCAAGGCTGCTCTTGGCTAGGGCTCCTACCAGCAGGCAGAAGTGGAGCACAGAGGCTGTGTGCAGGCCCATGTGGAGGCCCAGACACTGCAGTCTCATCGACGCCCTGGAGGGGAACGGGGACGGAGAGAAAGCAGTGCAAGGTGCATTATTGGGTGATCGCCACTATGGCCAGGGATCCCGAAGACCCGTGGAAGGGTCCTTGAGACCAGCCCCAAAATTGCTTGGCTGAGGGACGAGAGGGGAGTGAGGTGTGGGTCCAGGTGTACGCGCTGCAGAATGGCGGAGGGGGCTCCAGCGCACAAAAGGGCAGCTGAGGATCCCCAGGGACGAGAGTGAGGGGTGTGGGTGCTGAGGTGAGGGGCTGTGGGTCCCCTGGGCACGGAGCATGGCCAGGGCATCAGCTGGAGGTGGCGGTAGGTGGGAGGACACCGGGCAGGGCATTCCCCGGCCTCATCCCTCTTAGACGTGCGTTCACACGGCCTCCTGATGTCAAGGCAGCCTGGGGCCCAGTGGGGTTTGCACGTGCTGGGCCTGAGCCCATGAGAAGGGCCCCACCCTTCGGGGTCTGCAGGGGCTGCCCCGCCATTGCTGGTGCTGGCGGGCACCTCGCACTGCCTTCCCAGCGTTGTCCTCCGGCCTCACCCTTTCGCAGGTGCACTGAGAGGAGAAACGTACGCCCTGCAAGCAGGGTCTGCCCAGGCCTGCAGTCTGTCCACGGGACAGCGAAAATCTGGGCCAGGCAGACGAGGTCCCAGAGGCTGCGCAGGCGCCTTCCTGCTTTGCTCGGGCGCCTGGAGAAAGTGGGAGGAGATTGGGTATCAGCCTCGTTCGGATGCCAGCCAAGCTGTCCCAAAGCCCGAGCGTCGTTGCTGAAACTGCAGTGTCTGGGGACTCCGAGTGGCCTCCCCGAGGTCTGGGCAGTCTTCTGTGTTTTTATTGTTAAGTCCTGCGGTGGGGCCGGCGGTCAGCCTCTCCCTGAGGTGCCCTGGCTCAGGCCGCAGCCCGCACTCTGCTCTGGGGAAGAGCCGGCATTGTTCCAGCTTCATTGTCAGTAAGTATTCATTAATAACTAGTTCCATTTTCCAGTATTTATCAGGCCCAGGCACTGAACTCAGAGCTCACCTCACCCTCTCTCTCTGTTTCTCCGTTTAATTCCCCACACGCCCCTCGGTCCGCATTGTCCCTTCCTGCTGGGCGCTGCTCCCCACACTCCATGACTTGCTCTAATTGAACCACACACCTTCCCTGGAGGCACGCATCTCAGTTGACATTTTATTTTTATTTGTGTTGTTTTTGATTAATGTTTGTCTCCCACACTGGAGAGAGAACTCCCACGTGCTCACGGCTATACCCACCCAGCACAGTGCCTGGCACAGAGCTGACACTCGGAACTGCCCGGCGAATGAGGGCATGGTGGACGGCTCACCGGAGCCCGCAGGATGGCTTTTGCCCGAGGCTGTGAGGTTAACTGGCTCAGGTCACACAGCAGTGGAGGTAGACACAGGATTCAGGCCCGGCCCGGCCCCCGGCTTTGAGCCGGGCCTCCCTGTGCACTTAAGGCCACCGCCTCTGCCCCTGCTGCACCTCCTGGCCCTCAGCCAAGGTCTTGGCGCTCAGCCCTGTGAGGCTCCGGCTGGGAGCGGCCCTTGGCGAGCGCCTTTCACACTGCGCAGTGGTCTCCATCTGCCGAGGTGGCGTGGTGCCCACTCCCAGATGGCACGCTATTTTTACCCGGCGTAGGTGCCCAGGCAGCCAGATGTTCTTCAGCAGCGCAGAGCAGCGGGGCGTTGCTGGGTGGAGGGCCCCTTCCCCATGGCAGCCCTCAGGGATGCTGCCTGGCCGGGTGGCGCTCCGAGAAGTCCAGTCCCCGGCACTGGGACCGCGCTCAGCTGCAGGCACCACACAGGCTGGGCTGCTCCCGGGGGCAGAGCCAGGTCAGCACTCCCCGGCCAGCGCTCCACCCCTGCCAGCGCCTTCCCTCCAGGCAGGCGGGCTGCAGGCTGCAGGCTTCAGTGGAGTGGCCTCAGGGGAGGCGGCAGCCTTCCCTCTGGACAGACCAGATGGAGCCAGAGGTTGGGCCATCTTAACCCCTGCTCTCCTCCTGTGAGAGGCCTGGCCCCCAGATAACAGTCAATTAGGAACAGGGGGTGTGGCCCAGCCTGCTGGCCTGGCTCCAGGTTCTCCACACTCCCCTACCCTTCAGCTGCACGACCTTGAGACCTTGAGCCAGTCAGAACCTCCCGGTCCCCTCCCCCAGCCCAGGGAGCCCTGGTCCCAGTTAGCTGTGGGAATTGCTGCCTTGGCCCTGGACCAGCCCCCCTCAGGCTTGCAGAGCAGATAGGCAAGCTCCTCCCCACACAGCCCGCAGCCTTGGGGTGCTCCAGCATGCTCACCCCCAGAAAAGTCCGGTTTTCTGGTCAAAGGAACCCTGCTCCGTGGAGGGAGGTCACGCGGAGAGAGAGGAAAACCAGCTGTCAGGGTCCCTGTGGCCTGGCCCAGCAGGGCTTGAGAGGCATCTGCCCAGCAGCCCCGTGTGGCGGGGGGCGGGGGGGGGGGGGAAGGGGGGGGCGGGGGGGAGGGGGGGGCGGGGGGGCCCCCCCGCAGCTTGGACCACCTGCGGATCCTGTTAAAATGCAGATTCTGACTCAGTCAGCAGGGGAGGCCCCTAGAGCTGACAGGCAGGCGGAATCACATCCCACTAAGATGCCCACGTCCTGGCTCCTGGACCTGCCAATACGTCAGGTTACAGGGAGAGGACAGTTCTATTGTAGACGAGTGAAGGCTGCTAATTCGTCAGCTGACCTTGCGAAGGAAAGAGCAGAGCACCCTGATTCCCCGGGTGGGCTCAGTGGGATCACCAGGGTCCTTACGAATGAAAGACAGACGTAGAAGAGGACGTCAAAGTGACGCATGTGGCAGGGACTCGGCCTGCGGGGCTGGGGCCTGGAAGGTGGAAGAACGACCAGGAGCTGCTAGAAGCTAGAGAGCACGAGGACGTGGCCTCTCGCCCGAGCCCCCAGAAGGACACAGCCCTGAGACACCTTAATGGGAGCCCAGGGAGCCCGTTTAGACTTCTGAACTCTAGCACCGGAAGGCCATGCTTTCTATACCTTTAAGTTTGTGGAAATTTGTTACAGCGGCAAGAGAAAACCCGTACAGTCTACATTTCTGAACAGCTCCCAGGTGATGCGGACACTGTTGGTGCCCAGACCGCAGGCTGAGTAGCAGCTGGAGGCCTCTCAGGTGTGGGGCTTGCACCTGGGCTGGGTGAGCACCCGGAGGCAGAGAGGCTGAGCACTGGTTCCTGTTTGTCTGTCACCGTGTTCCTCCCTGTGCACACTTGAGGTCTCTTGGTTGTCTTTTGATATGTTCCACCCCAGGGGTTTCCTGGCCTGTGGCCACACCCCTTGAAAGAGCTGGGCACGAGAATGCAGAACCCTGTACCCCCTGCCTGCAGTTTGTTCCCCAGATAAGGGAGGCCTCCTGCAAACTGCATTTTTCAAATATATGCAGGTGCCGTGAATAGGATTCCCGTGGCAGGTGGTGGTTTAGAAGAGAGGTGTTGCCCCTTGGTTAACTCTAAGCTCATCAGGACCCAGGTGTCCCCACCGGATCTGATCCTGTCTTCCTCCAGCTCCACCTGGCTCTTTTCTCCCCACCACATGGTAAGCAAGCTCCAGCCCCTGGCTTCTCTCTGCCCTTGGACATGGGTCCTCCTGCCTCAGCGTCTGCGGGGCCTCCTCTGCATCTCCCTGCTGGTCAAAGGCACCTGCTCGGCCCTTCTCTGCTGCCCTGAGAAAGCATGGCTCCCACACGCTTTCTTATTGCTCCGGGGCCTTGCCTTTGGTGAGTGTTCCAGTGTGGCTGCACCCTTAGTGGAAGTGTTTGCTTGTCTATGGCCTGTCTTCCCTCTGGACTGAGTTCACAAGGGCAGGCAGGCGATCGGTGTCCCCTAGTGCCCGGCACGCTCAGCACACATTCTGCGATTAATCGGTATTTCTTTGCAGAGGATGAATAGTCACATGGATGGATGTGCATCTAAGCCCCATGGAGAAGAGTCTGGATGTTGGGGTCCAACCCCAGCGGGTCCAGGGGTTCCCCAAGGTCTGGACGGAGTCGGCGAAGAAGGAATGACATGGAGACAGCGTTCAGTTGATCAGCAGCCTACCCAGGACCTCTAGCCAAGTTCTGGTTAGGATCTCCAGCGAAGTTCTGGCTAGGAACTCCAGCAAAGTTCTGGTCAGGATCTGATCAGGATCTGATGAGGATCTGATCTTTATTGTCTTGTTACATCTATATTTATACCAGCCGATTTTAATCCTGTCAATTTCTATTACAAAGGTTAGGGCGTTTCTTATCTCCATTCCAGGGAGTAAAGATTATGTAGCTTAACTACCCGCCTGGCACTTAATTAAGGGGTTGTATCCCCTCCCTAACCTCAGGGAAAAATCCCCACCTGGGGAAACAACCTTTCTCGGAGAGGTGACCTTGGTTAAAACACATGGCGCTAAGGAGAGCAAACATATTAAGAACAATATGCTATATATGCCAGGTCCCTTGAAACATATGTTGTGCAGATGTTTCTTTCCTGCAGCGACTGTGTCAAGCAGCAAGGATAGACCGGCTTCCGGCATCTGGAGTGTGTCCACTCTCCTCAGCGCTCAGAGGCTCCCACGCAGGTGACCTCCAGCTTCCGGAGCTCTGGTCCCTGGTTCCCTTTTATAAAACAGCAGCCCGGAGGCTGCCAGCCTCAGCTCCTGGTTCCCCCCCACTTCCTTCCCCATCCTCTCTCCTCCCCCTGATGGTCTATCTCTGCCACAAGGAGCGTGAGCGCCGCTCTCAGGGTGGCTGCTTGTCCCCTGATGGGAAAGGTGTGTGCTTGGTGCCTGGGCGCCTCTCTTGCATTGCAATCACAAGTCAGTGGGGTGTTTGTGTGGCATGAAGCCGAATGTAGTATTTACTTTGGTTTTATCCCCAGAGCTTGCCTGTGTGATGTGGGTCCTGGCAGCTGCCAGAAATACTGTTTCTGGTTTTCCAACTCCTCTTGGTGGCAGAAGGGTGGCTGACACCACAGGCCCTGACTCCAATCGTAATGGACAGGGCTGCGGGCAGGACCACAAAGGACAGCCTGCCGATGAAGTGGCCGGCAGGGACCCGCTTCCTCCAGTTTCCAGGGGCAGTTGTCCTTGAGGGGTCTGGAGGGCAGACGGCCTTGTCCTTGGGGGCTGATCTGAGCACAGTGGGGTCTGGAAGCAGGCGATGGGCAAGATCCAGCCGCAGAGGCTGGGCAACAGCCAGCTTGGGTTCACTCTTTTAGACTTTATTACTGATATTTTCCACTAGGACTGGGCATTATAGATGAGGACCTGAAACTAAGGGAGGTTAACTAATTCAAGGCCACATATCCAGATTGTGCGCTCAAATCTGTGTGACTCCAAATCTATTGTATTCCTATTGCCTTCAGCTTTTTCTGTGAACCCGAGAACTTCCTACTGTGTTCTACAGGATTGGCTTATATATGTCAAACTCTCATGCCTTAAGAGGGATACTAGTTCTGGCTGGGGAGTCTGGGATTGTTGGTTGGAGGAGATGCAGCGTTTGGGTGTTTGTGCGAAGGGCCGGGTGTGCACATTGGAGCACTGCCTTCTCAGCATCTGTCCCTCCTGGCTCCAACAATAATGCCTGCGTGGGCAAGGGACTCACTCTTCACACTTCTCCGTCCTTGCTGTCTGTCTGGGTCAGTTCTAAGCTTGGCTCCAGGAGTGGCTCCAGGAGTGGACTATAGGGCCTGACCCTCAGCATGTCCGGCACCCAGCCTTTTGGCCAGTTTAAGGATGGTCACATGTCCTAAGCAGGTGCAATCAGAGTGGAGCTAGAGACATTTGAGGGGCTATTAGAAAAGGTTTTGGTTTTATAGCTTGATTTGAACCTAAGAGGAGGTGAGGCTAGCACTGTAATAGCCATGTTGTCACCATGAGGGAAGAGTCTGGAGTGGAAGGCTGAACTGGAAGAGAGAGAGAAACTGAGTCCAAATGTCACAATTTGATCCTTGATCTAGCCATACCTGGAGCTGCCCTACCTTTAAACTTTTCAGTTTATGAACTTGCTGAGATACTGAGACTTCCTCATGTCCATGCTTCAAACTATCAATGTGTTTCTGTCTGTACTGGTCTCTCCAGTGTGCACTACTCTACCACACTCACCTTATCTATAGCAGCTAAGGCTTTCACCAACACAAACAACAGAAAATAGGCTTACTTAAATAAAAGGGGATTTTATTGGTTCAGGTGGCTAGAGTTCCCCTTTCCTGCCTCACAAAAAGATGAAAAATACGAAACTGCTTACCCAGAACATGAATGTCTTGGAGGATTAATGGGTGTTTATTGGGGAAGGAGTATGTGCTTCCACAATTTTGAGAAACACAGGAACAAACAGAGAGATAAAGAACTCACAATCAGATTCCTGCAGCCTTTAAAATACTAACATGTATTGTGAGCTCCAGAAAAGAATGTGCATGTATGTGTGTGTTTCCAGATTATTTTTCTTAGAGAATCTGATGGGATTAGTATTGCAAAGAATATGTCTTGGGTATGTGAGAGAGATTCCAAAATGGTAGTGGATTAAGTAGAAGCTACACTGACATGCTCCCAGAACCAACCAAAATACAGAAAAACCATCTTGAATAATCAATGGAAGACTGGCTGGAGAGAACCCTGATATCCAAGGATGGAAAGTGGAGACCACACAGAGACTGGTAGGAAGTATGGAGATGCGAAAGGGCTGGCCGGGCTCCCACAGACAGCAGCTGAATTTCTGGAGGGATATCTCAGCTGTGGGAGGTTCCCACTTAGAACTCTGGGGTTTAAACCCCAAGCTTGGCCCCCAGCCCAGAGAACCAGAACTGAGAAACATGCCCACAGAACATCTGACTCTGAAAGGCAGTGGGGTTGCTGTCTGCCAGGGAGAGATGACTGGAAATGCAGGCACCCTCTTAAAGGGCCAATGCACGAAATCTCATGTGCAGCCACTCACCTTGGGCTCTGGCAGAGGGAGGGCAGTGTGGATTGGAGCTGTGTGACCAGAAGGGTTGGGGGCTTTGGGGTTAGAGTTTGGAAGGCAGACACCCTGGTTTCTTGTGGTGAGTCATTCCCTCACATTGCAGAGGACATCTTTCTCCAGAGGACCTTTACCATCCAGGCAGTTTTTGCCTGGGGAGGGGGGCGGGGAGCAATTGCCCCACCCTATGGAGTCTGGAAAACACCCTGTGGAGTTTCTGAAGCCCATTAAGAGACTAAGAATAACAATCAGCCTGCAGACAGAGGAGGGTCTCTGGAAGCTTTGAGTTTTCGCCTGATCTAATTTGAGGCCCAGAACTAGGGAAAAGCAGACCTTGGTGCACATCATGGTCCTTTCCAAAGGCACCCAGCCCTGGCAGATGGAACCACATGCTGTGGATTGCTAATAGCTCCAAACAGGGTACTCAGGGGCAGTCACAAACAGTCTCTGACATTGTCCTGCACTAATGCTTGGGAGTCCTAGCAGATCTACCTAACATATATAGACACAAACCCAAACAGGCACCCAAAATGGGGAGACAAAAAAATAAGCCCTAAATGAAAGAACAAGAGAATTCTCTAGAAGAAGAGCTAAATGAAATGGATATCCAAAGTTTATCAGACATAGAGTTCAGAATAATGATGGCAAGGATGCTCAATAGCATGAGAAAAGATATAGTAACTATGAAGAATGACACAGCACTAATAAAGAACACAGTGGAAAGAATACACAGTAGATTAGGGGAAGCCAAGGATCAGATCTGTGAATTAGAAAACAGGGTAGAAAAAAAGCACTCAATCAGAGGACCAAACAGAAAATCCAATTAATAAACAGAAAGACAGCTTAAGAGAACTATAGGACACATGAAGCACAGCAATGTTTGAATCACAGGAGTGCCGGAAGGGAAAAGAGTGAGCAAAGGATAGAGAACGTGTTTGAAGAAATAATGGCAGGAAATATTCCTAACCTGGTGAAGGAGAAACTCACACAAGTTCAGGAAGCACAGAGAAGAACCCAAACAGGCCCATGCTCAGACACATCATAATTAAAATGCCAAAAATTAAAGACAAAGAGAGAATCCTAAAGGCAGCAAGAGAAAAACAATTTGTGACTCCCATAAGGTTGTCAGCTGATTTCTCATCAGAAAATCTATAGGCCAGAAGGGAATGGCATGAAGTATTCAAGGTAATGAAAAGCAAGGATCTAAAACCAAGATTATTATATCCAGCAAAGTTATTCAAAATAGATGGTTAAATGAAGATCTTCCCAGATAAAAACTGGCTAATGAAGTTTATCACAACCAAACCCGCACTGCAAGAAATGCTAAAGGGACTGCTGTAATGAGAATAATAGAGAGAAAAACATAGACATAAAGAATTAAATGGCAATAAATAAGTACCTGTCAATAATAGCCTTAAATGTAAATAGATTAAATGCTCCAATCAAAAGACATAGTGTAGCTGAATGGATATGAAAACATGACCCAAATATATGCTGTCTACTAGAGATCCACCTCAAAACAAAAGACACACAGGATAAGAGTGAAGGGATAGAAAAAATTTCCATGCAAATAGAAACAAAAAAAAAAAAGCTGGGTTAGAAATACTCATATCTGACAAAATAGACTTCAAAATGAAGGCTATCATAAGAGACAACAAAGGTCACTACATAATACTAAAGGAATAAATTCAGTAAGAGGATATAACCCTGGTAAACACATAGAAGCACCTAAATATATAAAAAACTTCTGGAGAACTTTAAGGGAGATATTGACAGCAATATAGTCATAGTAGGGGACTTTAACACCCCACTCACTTCACTGGATAAATCTTCCAGATAAAAAAATTAATAAGGAAACAGTGACTCTAAATGACACACTGGATCAGGTGGATTTAATTGATATATATATAGAACATTTCACCCCAAAGCTGCATTATTCTCAAGTGCACATGAGTTATTCTTAAAGATAGACCACATGTTAGGACACAAAACAAGTCTCTACAAGTTCAGGAATATTGAAATCATATCAAGCATCTTCTCAGATCATAATGGCATGGAATTAGAAATCAACTACAGTAAAACACCCCAAAACATTAAAAAAACATGGAGGCTAAATAGCATGTTATTAAACAATGAATGGGTTACCAATGAGATCAAGGAAGAAATCAAACACTTCCTGGAAACACATGAAAATGAACACACAACAACCCCAAATCTCTGGGACACAACAAAAGCAGTTCTAAGAGTGAAGTTCATAATACTACAGGTCTACCTCAAAAAACAAGAAAAATTAATAATAAACTATTTAGCCCCACAACTTAAAGAACTAGAAAGAGAACAACAAAAAAAGCTCAGAGTAAGTAGAATGGAAGAAATAATAAAGCTTAGATCAGAAATAAGTAAACATGGAGACAAAACAAACAAACAAACAATAATAAAACAATACAAAAGATCAATGATTCCAAGAGCTGGTTCTTTGAAAAGATAAACAAGATTGATGAACTTTTAGCCAGACTCATCAAGAAACAAAGAGAGAGGAGCCAAATAAATAAAATCAGAAACAAAAGCAGTGAAGTAACAAATGACATCACAGAAATACAAAAGATTGTAAGAAAATACTATGAGCAACCCCATGCCAACAAACAGGACAATGTGGATGAAAAGGCCAAAATCCTAGAAAAATAGAATCCTCCAAAACAGAATCAGGAAGAATCAGAAAACCTGAATAGGCCAATAACAATAGAAGAAATTGAAGCAGTAATAAAAAAATTCCCAGCAAACAAAAGCCCTGGTCTGGTGGCTTCACAGGGGATTTTTACCAAATCTTCAAAGAACATCTATCCTCCTCAAACTATTCCAAAATATCCAAGAGGAAGAAACACTTCTAAGCTCTTTTTATGAGGCCAGAATATCATAATTCCAAATCCAGATAAAGACACTACAAAGAAAGAAAATTACAGGCCAATATTCCTGATGAACAGAGATGCTAATATCCTCAACAAAATATTGGCAAATCACATCCAGCAATATATTAAAAAGATCATACACCATGATTAAGTGGGATTTATTCCAGGGACATAATTGACAAATCAATAAATGTGATATATCACATAAACAAATTGAAAGACAAAACTCACATGATCATATCAATAGACACAGAGAAAGCATTTGACAAAATCCAACACCTATTGTTGATAAAAACTCTCAGCAAAGTGGGAATAGAGGGATCATACCTCAACATAATAAAGGCCATGTGTGACAAACCTACAGCCAACATCACACTCAATGGGCAAAAACTAAAACCATTTCCCCTTAGAACAGGAATAAGACAGGGTTGTCTGCTCTCACTACTCTTATTCAACATAGTACTGGAAGTCTTAGCCATAGTGATCAGACAAGTAGAAGAAATAAAAGGCATCCAAATTGGAAGGGAGGAAGTAAAACTCTCATTATTTGCAGATGTCACAATATTGTACCTAGAAAACCCTAAAGACTCCACCAAAAAACTACTAGATTTAGTAAATGATTTTGGCAATGTAGCAGGGTACAAAATTAACACCCAGAAATAGATAGCATTTTTATACATCAATAATGAATTCTTAGAAAGACAAACTAAACAAACAATCCCATTTACCATTGGAACAAAAACATTAAGATACTTAGGAATAAACTTAATCAGAAAGTTAAAAATCTTGTACTTGGAAAAGTATAAGGCATTGAAAATAGAGAAAGAGGAAGATATAAACAAGTGGAGGAATATACTGTGTTTATGGATTGATAGAATTAACATCTTTAAAATGTCCATATTACCCAAAGCAATCTATAGACTCAATGCAATCCCTATTAAAAAAATCAATGGCATATTTCACAGATCTAGAACAAATACTCCAAAAATTTATATGGAACAAAAAAAGACCCCAAATTGCCATAGTAATCTGGAGAAAGAAGGAACAAAGTTGGAAGGGTCACAATACCAGATATCAAGTAATTCTACAAAGCCACTGTACTCAAAACAGCCTGGTACTGGCACAAGAACAGAAATATAGACCAATGAAACAGAGCAGTGACCCCAGAAATCAACCCACACCATTACACTCAATTAATATTTGACAAAGGAAGCAAGAGTATACAATGGAGTCAAGACAGTCTCTTCAACAAATGGAGCTTGGAAAATTGGACAGGTACATGAAAAAAATGTAAGACCACAACTTACACCATACACAAGAATAAACTCAGAATGGATAAAAGACTAAAATGTAAGATATGAAACCATAAAAATCCTAGAAGAAACCATAGGCAGCAAAATCTCAGACATCTCTCGTAGCAAGATGTTTACAGATACATCTCCTAGGGCAAAGGACACTAAGGAGAAAATAAACAAATGGGACCACATGAAAATAAAAAGCTTCTGCACAGCAAAAGAAACCATTAACAAAATGAAAAGGGAGCTCACTCTATGGGAGAACATATTTGGCAATGACATATCTGATAAAGGGTTAATATCCAAAATATATAAAGAATTCAGACAACTTAGCAAAAGGAAGATAAACAATCCAATTAAAAAATGGGCAAAGGATTTAATTATACACTTCTCCAAAGGGACATATGAAAAAATGCTCAAAATCACTGATCATCAGAGAGATGCAAATTAAAGTGACAATGGGTATCACCTCGCATCTGCCAGAATGGCTATCATAAAAAAAATCAACAAACGACAAGTGCTGGAGAGGATGTGGAGAAAAGGAAACTCTAGTACACTGCTGGTGGGAATGCAGACTGATGCAGCCATAATAGAAAACAACATGGAGTTTCCTCAAAAAATTAAATATGGAACTGCCATTTGACCCAGTGATCCCACTTCTAGGAATATATCCTAAGACCCCCTGAAACACCAATCAGAAAGAATGTATGCATCCCTATGTTCATAGCAGCACAATTTACAATAGCTAAGATCTGGAAACAACCCAAGTGCCCATCAGTAGATGAGTGGACAAAAAAGCTGTGGTGCATCTACACCATGGAATACTATACAGCTGTAACAAAGAAGAATCCCTCACCCTTTGAGACAACATGGAGGGACCTGGAGAGTATCATGCTAAGTGAAATAAGCCAGTCAGAGAAAGACAAGTATCACATGATCTCACTTATATGTGGAATCTAATGAACAAAATAGATCCAGAGACAAACAAGCAGAGAACAGACTGTGTAATCTCAGAGGTAAGGCAGAGGAGGGTGGGTGGGTGGGAAGAGATGAACCAAAGACCTGATATGCCTATATACATAACCCATGGATACAGACAATAAGGTGATGAAGGTCTGGGGCAGGGGGCCAGGGGCAGGCTAGAAGGAGTCAATGGAGAAAAAAAGGTTACTTAAGTAATACTTTCAACAAGAAAGATGAAAAACAAACTCCAAAGAATATGTTTTGGAAAACATTAGATTATAGGTCAGTTCCTGTGTAGACTTAAGAGAAGCCACTGTCCAGAATAAAAGATGTCGGCGAAGGCACGTGTGCTCATCGAAGCGTGGGTAGGACTGGGCTGTGTGCAGGGAAGGGAGACTGCTCCTGACTTGCAGCCTCCGGGAACCTTCTGTCCTGAAATGGTGTGTGACACACCAGCAACCGGGCGAAATACCTCGGGCTTGGAGCAAATCTTCAAGAGATTCCTATCGGACTGTGCACGCAGAGCTGCTTGGCAGCAATATCTAGTCTGCATTCATCCATTTATTCATGCAACACCTACTTACTGAAATCCTACTGTGTGCAGATACTACTCCAGTTGCTAGGTTTCCATCAGTCAATCAGATAGAAATTCCTGCTCCCGTGGAGCTGAAGTCCAAGCAGATGGAGGCAGACAGCCAAGCAAATGTACATGTAGATGGTCTGTTACAAGATCAGGTGCTAACATAGATGGAGCTGGCGAGGGGTGGATGCGGTGTGCCAGGGGAGGTATGTGAAATAGGGTTGCTAGGTGGGCTTCTCTGAGAAAGAGACATTTGAACAGACACTTGAAGGGAGTGAGAGAGGAGCCATGAGGGATGTTGCAGGAGTGGGAACCTGCAGTGGGCGGGGCTGCAGTGGGATGGCCTGGCCTCCTGGAGAAACAGCAGGAAGCCCCTGCAGCTGCTGAGTGAGCAGGGAGGTGATATGGAGCTCGCGGAGCCGGGCAGGTAGAGCTTGGAGGACTCTCACCTGGAGCAGAGTTAGCAGCTGTGCCTGGTGAGGGCAGAGGGAGCGCATGAGCTCGTAATTTTGGAAGGGGTCCTCTGGCTGCTTCATTGAAACTTGAGTGCAGGGACCAAGGGTGAAAGCCAGGAGACCTGGGACTCTTTTTTTTTTTTTTAAATATATTTTATTGATTTTTTTACAGAGAGGAAGGGAGAGGGATAGAGAGTTAGAAACATCGATGAGAGAGAAACGTCAATCAGCTGCCTCTTGCACACCCCCTCCTGGGGATGTGCCCGCAACCCAGGTACATGCCCTTGACCGAAATCGAACCCGGGACCCTTCAGTCCGCAGGCCGACGCTCTATCCACTGAGCCAAACCGGTTAGGGCGACCTGGGACTCTTGAAAAATGGAAAGATCTGGCAAAATTGGGCCCACCTTCTACCTGGACTCCATCAGCTAGAGCTTCGCCCTGATGGGCAGGCGAGCTCGTCTCCTCATTGAAATCACGCCCCTGGTCGCTCGGGGGCCTGGGCAGGAGAGCCTGGGACAGGTAGCAAGCAGCACAGTGGTTCTTAACCTTGAGCGTGAGAACCCCAGAGGCCTGTGAGGACAGCCTCTGGCCCCCCTGCAGTGACGGAGTCAGAGTTGCCCTGGGTCTGAGAAGCTGCGGTCCTCCCCTCTGGGGCCACAAGCGGAGGAGCCCTGAAGGGGCGCAGTCTTCCCATAGCACCCCGGGTGCACTTACAGGTGAGGCTCTCCCAGGAGCTGGGAATGGCCTGAAGATGGATGCATTTTGATAGGGTTGGGGAGGGAATGTGCCAACTCCTGCGGGCGGGTGGGGGGAGGCAGTGGAGTCAGTCAGGAGGTGCTTTGAGGAGTGGGGCACTTCAGGGCTCCTAGGGGCGGCTGGAGGCACACTTGGCTTCTTTCTTGTTCTTGGAAAAAGCTGGCTCTTCTGGGTCAAGGTCAGCAAGCAACTGGGCAGGGAGGCTGAGCCCGGAGGAGGGCCCAGCAGGCCCAGCAGGAGACAGTGCTTGGGGGAATCCCAGGGAGAGACCACTCCCTGCAGGCCGCCCAAACCGCAGCCACCGCCTTGTTTATTTCAATTAAGCTCCAAGCCTAGGCAGCCCCAGGGCTCCCTCATCTGTGGGAGGAGCAGAAATCCCATTCCATCTGCTTCTCCAGAGCCCCAGGGAGAGGACAGCAGCCCTGCCCAGTTACCCAGGGGCATGAGGCTAGAGAAGGTTCTTCAAGCTGTTCAAGGTGAAGTTTGGGAGTCTGGCCTGCATTTGAGGAGCAGCTGTCTGAGAGCAGGATAAATAACTTTTTCATTTCCTAACAAAGAAAGTATTTCTCTGTACATCTGGTTTGCATTTTTCTTTAAGGTTCTGCCAGAAACAATTGTGAAAACAGAATGCAGCCCAAGATTGGAAGAATCTATCCATGCATCTGGAACTCTCCATCTGTTTGGCTGGTTCCCATACTAAGGTTTGAGGAATTCCTTCATGTGAATTTATCAAGCTTTAAAGATATTGCAGGCAGCCTCTGGTTTGCCAGTGGTTTCTCACCTTCAAGTGTTGCCCACATCTCATGTCCTCTGTCTCCCTAGACACCCCGCTCACACACACACACACACACACACACACACACACGTTGTAATCCAGCCCATGCACTCACACACACACACACACACACACACACACACATTGTAATCCAGCCCACACACTCACAAGCCCAATACGGCTACACTCCTCTGTCAGACAGTGGCCAGCCTGTGTCAGTCATGAACAGAGCAAATGAGAGTCACAGAGTGCAGACCAATTACAATAGTTGTTAGTGATGGTTTCTGTGAACCTGGTTTCTGTCTGTGGGCAAGAACCTGCTATCTTCCATTTCTCATCGACCAGCTGACGTGTGGTCCGCTGTGCATGATGTGCATGGCTTGTGCCATGTGCGTGGGCAATAAGGAGCCATCTAATGCCTGTGCGATGAGGTGAGTTCACCCCTTGCTTGCTGGGAGGTCAAACTGCAATGAACGTTCCTAAACACTCGAACTCTGTGTTGAGGTGGATGCATAACAACCGGCTCCTGGCCCAGCACTGGCCTCTATCAGTGATAAGAGGAGTTAGGAGAAAGCCCCAGGGGCCTCGAGGCTGGTGACCCTGAGGAGTGAGACCTGAGAGATGAACAGAAGCCACAGGGGAGGCGGAGACATCAGTGTTTCTGGGAAAGGAACAGCATTGCTGAAGCCCGGAGGAGGGAAGGGTCTGTCTTGTCGAGGAGTAGAAAGACTGTGTGTATGTCTGTGCGTGCAACCGTGCATGTGTGTGCACGTGTGTGTGATATTAAGAACTGGGGGGTTGGTCAGAGATGGAATGCAGAGCAATGGGAGGGTCAAGGTTGGGGGAGTGATCTGCTCCCATTTTCATGTTAAGAGTCTCTCTGGTTGAGACTGTGGCATCCTTTGCAGTCAGGGTTTTGGGGGCAGGGATGGCACTAGCTAGCTCAGTGATTTGGGTGTAGAGCAATGCTAGTGCCGCCGAGTGGATGGCTTCCACAATAGAACGGAATTCTGCCCCAGTTCTGGAGGCCAGGGGACCAGAACCAAGGAGTCCGGGCGGTTGGCTGCTGCTGAGGGCGGAGAGGGTCTGCTCTGCGCCTGGGCCTGCTCCTGCATGTGCTGCGTCAGCCCCGCTCTCCTCATCCTCACACACTGCTCTCCTGTGTCCCAAGTTCCCTATTCACTGGGGCACTGTCATATCACGAGGGCCCACCCTGATGACCCATACTACCTCCATGTCTACAGAGACCCAATTCCTTTTTAAAAATATGCATAAATTTAGTAAAACTTTGAAAGCATTTAATAATTTATTGATGTCAGAAATACATGCTGGGGTCCAACCCCAGCGGGTCCAGGGATCCCCAAAGGTGTGGACGGAGTCGGCGAAGAATGAATGACATGGAAACTGGTTTCAGTTCATCAGCATAGTGAGGTTCTCCCTCCAGGATCTTCAGCGAAGTTCTGGTCAGGATCTCCAGCGAAGTTCTGGTTAGGAACTCCAACCAAGTTCTGGTCAGGATCTCCAACCAAGTTCTGGTGCCATGTTCTCTCGCTAGGTTCTCCAGCTAGGTTCTCCAGGTTCTCCAGCCAGGTTCAGTCACCAGGTTCTTTAGCCAGGTTCTATCCAGGTTCTTTTGCCATGTTCTGTCTAGGTTCTCCAGTGAAGTTCTGTAGCCAGGTTCTGTCCAGGATCTTTTGCCATGTTCTCTGGCTAGGTTCTGGTTAGGATCTGACCAGGATCTGATGTGGATCTGATGTTTATTGTCTTGTTACATCCGTATTTATACCAGCCGATTTTAATCCTGTCAATTTCTATTACAAAGGTTAGGGCGTTTCTTATCTCCATTCCAGGGAGTAAAGATTATGTAGCTTAACTACCCGCCTGGCACTTAATTAAGGGGTTGTATCCCCTCCCTAACCTCAGGGAAAAATCCCCACCTGGGGAAACAACCTTTCTCGGAGAGGTGACCTTGGTTAAAACACATGGCGCCAAGAAGGGGAGCAAACATATTAAGAACAGTATGCCATATATGCCAGGTCCCTTGAAATAGCAAGGATGGACCGGCTCCCGGCAAATACAAATTCTTAATATTAACTCTAGAAACCTGAAAAGTCCCAGGAATTCAGTTTCAAAGACTTTAGGTAGAATTCCTGTGAAGGTGCTACTGCTACATTCTTTGTTAGACCGTCCTCGGAGCAATCCTCATGTCATTTCACCGTGTCACCAGGCCCAGCGCCTTGGCGAACAGCTGGCAGTAGGACGTGGAACTGTGGATGGAGGAGAGTCTCATATCCATGTTTATCTAAAAGGAGCAAATGCACCAGGGCTCCACTTAACGAAAGCAGCTTCTTTTATAGTCTTTGGAGCAATCACCTTTCGAGTCCCATTTCCGCCGTCGGAGAAGAGCCGCTGGAGGCCCGGCTGGGCCCACACCTGGCGAGTTGTGAGTGGAACATGGATGCATGGCCGCAGGGCGCCTGCAGGACTGCAGGTGTCATGTCTCGGAAGGGGCTGTGCTGTCCTGTTCTCTCTACCCCGGACACACTTGGCTGGTCATGGCAGGGAGAAATGGGTGAAAATGTTGAAACTCCTGTTAATTTTGTCCACAAAGAGGTTAAGATTGTTGCTCTAAAGCCAGACAGAAGCGACCTGCGTGGGTGAGGAAGCCAGGAAGCCCGAGTGGCGAGGGGGTGTCTCCCAATGACCCAGGAGGTCGCTGGTCAGGCACAGGCCCGGGTTGGGGGCTCCATCCCTAGTAGGTGCCTGCAGGATGGATGCAGCCAATCAATGATTCTCCCTCATCACTGATGTTTCTATCTCTCTCTCCCTCTCCCTTCCTCTCTGAAATCAATAAAAACATATTAGAGGGAGAAGGAGGGGGAAGAGGAGCGGGAGGAGAAGGAGGGGGAGGGGGAGGAGAGGGAGGAGGAGGAGCAGGAGAGGGGGAAGGAGAGGGATGTTAACGTAAAAAAAGAATTCAGGCCGAAACCGGTTTGGCTCAGTGGATAGAGCGTCGGCCTGAGGACTGAAGGGTCCCGGGTTCGATTCTGGTCAGGGGCATGTACGTTGGTTGCGGGCACATCCCCAGTGGGAGATGTGCAGGAGGCAGCTGGTCGATGTTTCTCTCTCATCGATGTTTCTAACTCTCTATCCCTCTCCCTTCCTCTCTGTAAAAAATCAATAAAATATATTTAAAAAAAAATAAAAAATAAAAATAAAATAAAAAAAAAAAAGAATTCAGACCTGTAAAGAATTTTTGTGAATTTATTTGAGCCAAATTGTCGACATGTGCTGGGAAGCAGAACCTCAATGAATTGAGATAATGCTCCAGAGAATGGAGGATTACATCTGTATTTATACATTGCAATCAAAGGAAAGGGACGAAGGTGAGTTACATGAAATTCATTGGTGATAGATTAAGGAGGCGGGAGAAAGCAAAGTGGGGAAACCTCTGGGATAGGGTAAAAAGTGAAATGATGGACATGTGCTTCTCTTACACAGATGGGTACAGGATAGTTGAACATAATTAACAGTTGACAATTAACTTGATAACAATCACAATGAGGGAATGTCCTGGTGCCATTTGTTGTGTCCTGAGGGGTGGGCGGGGGGTGGGGGGGTGGGGGGAGGGGAAGGAAGTTACAAGTTACCCAGACATCTTGCAGATATGTTATCTTAGAGGCAAAAGGCAAATGGGCTCAATAAAGATCTAAATTGATCTTTGTCAGGGAAAATATCAGCCTAGGACATGACTACCCACCATAACCTGTTTGTAGTTAAATATTTAATTTTCAGACCATCCTTTGTGGTGACTTTAGGTCTCTGAGTTTGCAAGACCATCACGCAGGCCTCCCCTGAGCTTCTCAGGTGAGCATGTGGCCCCTTTCGTCCACAGGGAGAAGGAGGGGGAGGAGGAGGGGGGAAAGAGGGAGAACGAGGGGGAGGAGGAAGGAAAGCCAGTCTCCAGCAAGGCCGGTGCTGCCCTGGGAGACCGGTTTTGGCCTCCTGGTGGCCTTCCTCCCTGCAGGGTCCCCTGAAAGGCCCCACACCACCATGACTCCCGGGGAATCCGTGGTTCGGAGCATCTCCTGCGCCACCAGCTCCACAGCAGCCACGTGGCTGTTCCTGGTGGCCAGGGAGCCGGCCCTGTGGCCTCGGGCTCGGACCTCCGGCGGTGGGTGCAGGACCTCAAGCCCCTGTGGGTCTGACCTCTGCAGGTCAGGCCGGCCAGCGCAGGGCCTCCCAAAGTGGGGCCACCGGGCCAAGACCCTGTTCCTAACTCAGTACGCTTCACAGGCCCTGAGGTTTAGAATGTCAACATTTTTGGAGGAACACAGCCCAGCCCAGAGCAGCTGAGCGGGCCTGTGCGGGCGGGCCAGCAGCTAGGGCAGTGATGGCGAACCTTTAGAGCTCAGCCTGTCAGCATTTTGAAAAACCCTAACTTAACTCTGGTGCTGTGTCACATATAGAAATTTTTTGATATTTGCAACCATAGTAAAACAAAGACTTATATTTTTGATATTTATTTTATATATTTAAATGCCATTTAACAAAGAAAAATCAACCAAAAAAATGAGTTCATAGGTTCGCCATCACTGAGCTAGGGGGTGGGTCCCGGACGGTTTAAAGTGGACGCCGGCCTCAGCAGGTTGGTGTTGGAGCGGGGTGGCCCGAGGGCAGGGGAGGGCTCGCAGCTGCTTCTCAGGCCTGAGGTGAGACCCAGTCCCCCTGCACCAGGCTGTGCCTCGGGTCCTTGCCCGGGGCCTGCAGCTGGCAGAGCGGCAGGAACTGATCCCCGACCTGGCAGGAGAGTCCATACCCCACGCGCTTCCTTGCCACGGGGCCAGGCTCTCCCCCGGGACCGCTGGCAACAAGGAAAGCAGACTCACTGTAAACACCAGGTGAATATGTTCCATTATTGTTGAATGAACACTATTTTGAGTCACGTAGGGTCACATAAAAGATGGTGAAAACACGCCACTGTTCCTTCCGGCCTCCCCCTGTGGCGAGTGGGACATTCAGGGCATGCGTGTGGCTTGCATTCTGTCCACTGTAGGTCATGGATGCGCTGCTTAGAGGCTGGTTCCTGAAGACTCTGTTCAGCTCCTTCCTCCTTCTGGAAGTTTCCACCATCCCAGCTGAAGAAGTGCTCCCAGAGACATGCTTTTGCAAAAATCATCTGCATGTCACTCCCGATCATCGCTGGGCTCTGCGCCATGGGCCCTGGCAATTCTCCACTAGTTTCAAAGGCCCTCAGTGGCCACTGTCCCGCTCGCCACCACCCTCCCTCTGCCCCCCAGGAGCCTCCCTCCGCTGAGCTGGTGGCTGTGTCCTGAGCGACCGGGCCAGGCAGGGCTCTCTGTGGTGTGGCTGCCCAGGGTGGTGAGGGCTGTCCAGAGTGGGTAGGACCTGGTTCTTGGGGCCCCGGTGCCTGAGCGTGGGGAACCTCTGAGATCAGCGCGCAGGCCCAAAGAGCATCACTCCCGGGCTCCAGGAGGAAGGCGTGGCCCCTGAGAGAATGGATGGCCCCCGAGGAAGGATCCCATGGGCCTCCAGCCTTCGGATTCACCCTTGGGACCAGCGCTGGGCCAGAGTTTCTTAAGGGTGGAGGTCATTGCTGTAAAGGTCAGGGCAAGCCGGCCGCCCACTCTCCTGTTGTGCCCTTTTCTGTGGCCAGAGAGTTGTGAAGAGGCCTGGCCATCTGACGTCTCCTCAGTCCCTTTCCTCCTCCCTCCCCAGGCATGGCAGGCCCCGCCGCCCTGGGCACTGGGAAGAGCCCTGGGTCCTCTGGCCATGGCGCCCCCTGGCTGTGGGGGGCGGAGCTGAGACGCCTGCCCGAGGAGTCCTGCAGGTGGGGTTCTCTGAACACCGACTCTGAGATGCAGTTTGGGTGCGAGATGTTTATTAGGAATCCAGTCCTGGGAGAGGAAGAGGGGAGCAGAGCTGGGTAGAGAGAGGAGGCAAAGCTTCCCTTTCCCTCAAGCCCGCAGGGACCCTTGGAGCAAGCTGTGGGAGCGCCGCCTGTGCCACCTGGTGGCTGCAGTGCCCTGGCCTGGGAGAGCCTGGCCTCTGCCGCGAAGGCCGCTGCTGGTCGCACTCGCACAAGCCCCTTGTGGAGGGCCATCTCGGGTCTGCCACAGATTTACACAGGATTTGGACGGAAGGAATTCACTTGGGAGGTGACCACAGGGGCGCGATGCGGGAGTGGGAAATGAGCAGGGAAGGGATGAAAGTCAATACAGGTGAGTTAACAATCAGGTTACTGCCGGACACCTGGCTCGGGTCCCCTGGGGACCTGTGGGACACTGCCCATGACGCTGAGGGGAGAGGAGCTGGACCCTCCCAGAGAAGGCCTGAGGGAGGCGGGAGCCTCGGGGCTCTGTGTGCAGGGGGCTTGGGCAGGGCACTGCCACTGCCCTGAAGACAAGGAGGCCGTGCCACCCAGGAAGTAGGGTTCTCTGGGTGACACTGCCCGGTTTCCCAGCTTCGAGGGGGGCCCTTGCCTGCCTCAGCCAGCAATTCCTGTTGGCATTGGTCCTTGGGAATAACCTATCATCTTCAGAGCCTTGGGAGACGAGACTTGAAAGCGTGGAAGGCAGACATGGAGTCTCACTTGGTCTGGAATCCCAGCCTTAGCCACAGTGCTTACGGCTGTTAAGGATCCTAAAGAAGAGCCACGAGGCGGGGGAAGGGCACAGAGGAGAGAGCCCTGAGAATGTCCTTCAAGCATCACTGGTCACTAGGGCTGCGTCAGCTCCTATAGTGAAGCCCCTGGCATGTCAAGTCCAAAGTCAAGCCAACATGAAACCATCTTCTGTCCTAATTACAGCCTCGTTAATCAACAGCTATCATGGATGTCAGACATGCCACTCTCTCACTCAGTCCTGTCACCCAGGATATCAGCATGATTAATCTCAACACCCATATTTAATATGTCACCCCCATATTAAAGAGGGGGGGTGAGGCACAGAGAAGCCGATAAACTTGCCCAAGGCTGGGCAGCTAGGAAGCGGCAGCAGTGGAACTTGAACCCAGGCCTACCTGCATCAAAGCCAGGGTCCAGCCCTCAAAAGAGGTGCTCTTATCAAGAGGCTCATGTCTCCAGAACTTAGTCCAGTTTGTCAGCTCAGCTTGTCCAGGGATCAGAAGCTGAGGCTGGTGAGAGCCATGCTGCTCACTGACCAGGACTAGGCCACTGTGGTTGCAGGACCTAAGTTGCTCACGAGCCTGGCAGACATGCCAGTGCTCGGCTTGTCAGCACCTTTCTTCAGAAGAATTCCTTAGACTCAGGAGGAGATGGGGGGCCTTGGTGTCCTCACAGAGCCCCCACATTCTGTCCCATGTCCTCCTCAGCTCCTGCCGTTTGCCCTGCAATTGCCCCACAGGACGTACAAGACTCCTTTCTAACCCCCACAATTCACCCTGGAACCCGAGGCTGTGGTTTGTCAGCGCCCCTCCTTCCGAAGCCTGAAGCAAGGCAGCCAGCCTGGTCACAAGGAAGGGAGTGAAGGTAAGATGAAGTCAAGCATGCCCCATAAATGGTTCATTTTTACGGGGCCATTAGCACACTAATCTTCTGAGGGGCTCCTCCAGGCCTCTGTGCCCAAGACTCATGGCCAGCACCCAGGAAGTGGGCCAAGATGGGGAAATTCATAGCTCTTCCTTTGTTCGGTTTCTATAATTTGTGAAATGTGTGCTTTGGGGCCTGAGATACTGTCTGGCGAGTAAGGAAGACATGGTGACTAAGCCAAGCAGTGCTGTGATATAGAGATTAAGGCAGTAAGAACCCTGGGGAAGAGAAGGACCAGGGCGTAGGCGCCAGGAGTCAAGCAGGATTTGGGGGAGAACCTACTGTCTTCGTGTTCCTTCAAGGAGCTGCCAGGTCTGACCAACACTCAAGGCCCTGTTCTACACATGTGGGCATGGACCCAGGAAAGTGAATGGAGGAGAATAGTAGAGAGAAAGGGAGCAAAAGTGGTATTCATTGAGCATTTACTATGCCAAGACCTTCCCATTCATGCCTTCTCAACCCTATAACAGTGCTGTGAAGTATTAGCAGCAGTGGTAGGAGGAGTGGCAGCAGTAATAGTACATGTAGTAGTGGTGCTGGCAGTTGTCATAGTAGCAGTGAGAGGATCAATCAGAGGAGCAGGATCAGGAGAGAGGGGCATTGACTCAGCCTAGGCTACTTCCTGCTGAGAAGGGTCGATGGACGATTCTTTATCCTCCCTGTGCTCTCCCTGAGGGATACAAATTTCTGATTAGGGTCGCTCCATGGTACTTAAAGGTTGATACCTGAATCTTTGGAGAAGAAGAACATGGTTAATTGTGGTTTGGATAGTTTTTTGGAGGGTTTGTGTGAAGAGTTTAAAAGCATAGGGTCTATGGGTAGAAACAGAAGGAGTAGTATGAGAGGTGTTAAGAAAGGCAGGATAAGGGTTATCCATTAGGAAGGTTGTAGCCAAGATTCAGCTGCTCATTATCTAATTAAGGAGGCTTTATCAATTAATTTCTTGGCTCCATCTCTTACTATGCAAGATTGGTTGGCATAAAAACAACATTCTTCCCCAAGGAATAGACAAAGTCCCCCTTTCCCACTGTGAGGAGGTCAAGGCCTCTGATTTTGAAGGGTAACTGCTACTAAGGAATTTATTTGGTCTTGTACCGCAACAATACTTTTGGCATTATCCTCTAAGCTATCTGCAAGGTCTTTGCATAGGATTTGATAGTAGAAAAGAGAGGTTGCTATCCCTCCCATTCCAGTGCCTAGGCCTGTGGCTATCCCTAGGCCAGTGAGGAGTGGAAGAAGGACAATCCCTCTCTTGGTATGAGAATGATCGGTGAGAGGAACCTAAAAGAAATGATTATTAGGGGCAATGTTTATTCAGGGGCAAGATAGACTAGGGTGCAGGTTCCCATCCAGTTGGCTGGGAGGCAAAGATAGGTCTTGGTTCTGCATAGAAAGAAAATGCCTTGATTTTCTAAGCAGAAGGTATTTTCTATAGTGAAGAGGTGAGTAAGCTTGTTGATTTCATTTTCCCAAATAGAGAGAAACCCAGATAAGGTTGCTCCTGTAAGGAGTTGAAAAGGGATAGGGGGATTGACCTGTGTAGTCCCAAAGGTGGTGTTTTCAAAAAGTATATACTTCCTTTTGGTCTCCACCCAAACTTTAGAATGTGCAAGACCACGGGAAGGGAGTGGCAGCATTGAGATTGAGCTTGTGAAGAGCGAGGGAAGTAGCTCATGCAGGAAGAGGAAGGAGGTCGAGCTTGACAGAATTGGGAGACTGATGCTGTGGGGAAGGTCGCTGAGAGGAAGGGCCAGGCTGAGAATCGAACGGGTCATGAAAAAGGGGCTGTGAGTGTGACCGTATAGCTATCCCAGTCAGAGGAAGGTGTAAGGTTAAGAGTAAAAATTGCATAAGTGGTTACTAAGGTGTCCTAAACTTTTTCCTGTAGGTTGTGTCTTGTTGATGCAGAGAGGAGCTTGATAGGTTAGGACGGTGTTAGTCTTTACTGGTCCTAGGATGGGGATTCTTTTGATGAATGTTGGGTTATGTTATGTAAATATGACTGGAGTAATTGGATAGCCCTGCCCGTGAGAATACCTTGTGTCAGTTGGATGATTTTAAAGTCATAAAGTTCCTTGAGGTGCATGAGTCGGAATGGGGACCCTCCATGTATTGTATAGGGGAAGGATAGACTGCAGTTGGCCCATTCATGCAAGGAGGTTGGGGCCGCTGTATAGCTGGTTGATGAGAGGGGAAGACATAACCAACAGTCTTGCTCGAGAGTGGGGTTGGTGGAGTTGAGGAGGTGATGCATCAAGTTGAGGGTTTAGGAGAGGTAGTGAGGACTTAGGAGATGGTTAAGAGGTATGGAATAAGTTGGTGTACATAGTAAGAGGAGAAGGTGAAAAAGGGTTGATAGATAAACCATTTAGGATAGGGGTGGGCAACCTTTTTGTGAGTGTGTGCCAAAACCAGCAAAATCTCTGGCTCAAAATTCTTCTGTGTGCCAACCCTAATTTTTTGGAAACATGTTACACCTACTTGATATCTCTTAAGGTGTACGTATGTGAAGAACCTTGAAGAAATAATAAAAATCATTCGAGCGACAAAAACACAGTATATGATGATGAAAAATACATTTATTTTTTAATGTATACATGTACTCTGATAGTCCGACAGAAAACTTTATGACTCCGATTGATATTATCAGTGGGACTTTTGCTGCTGCATCACTGATGACAGAGATTTTACATCAGGCTTATATTTCGTGACCTTCAGAGATATGCACGAGCTACTACTTTCATCCGTCAGGCTACTTCTATTACAAGACTTAACAAAATTCATCACTGAGAACAAAGATTCACAAGCGCAGGGGTCCTCAAACTACGGCCTGGAGGCCACATGCGGCCCACGGAAAACATTTATCCGGCCCACTGGGTGTTTTTGCCACCGCTGCCTGTTGCTTACCAGCTGACTCGTCCTGGGCCCGCAGTGCGCATGTGTGGAATGTGCGCCACACTCTCCAACTCCCCTCCTTCTCTCTGTCTCTCGACTCCTCCTCTCAGTCTCGGGTGTGATTGGACGAGTCACAAGCTTGCCTGTGTAGAGCCTGCTGCTGCCTGAGGACCGAGGTAAGAACAAGTTAGGATTTATTTATTTTTTTGAAGTAAGGAGGTCTATTTTTTTTTTTATTTTATTTTGCAGTTGGTAGGGCCTTTTTTTTGAAGTTTTGTTTTTTTACTTCAAAATAAGATATGTGCAGTGTGCATAGGAATTTGTTTATAGTTTTTTTTTAAACTATAGTCCGGCCCTCCAACGGTCTGAGGGACAGTGAACTGGCCCCCTGTTTAAAAAGTTTGAGGACCCCTGCACAAGTGTATGTGGATGAAACCAAAACACTGGTTGGATCTAGGAAGGCAGGGAGAGTTAAGGCAGAGGCATATAAATTGCTCTTCCCCTCTCTCGTCAATCCATGTCTATAATCTTTAAGATAACTTGTTATGTAAAATTATTTATTTATCTAAGATGCACCTACACTGAATTTATCTGAAAAATAAAAAAGTCGATATTAAGAAAAAAATTGTAAATGGAAGATTATGGCTTGCCAGCAAAAGTTACTGGCGTGCCATGTTTGGCACATGTGCCAGGGGTTGCCCACCCCTGTTCTAGGTTTAAGTTCCCCAGGCTACTCGATGTTTGTTTGACTGCGACAGTAGCCAAACCTACAGCTCAGGCAAGTGATGTCAGAATAATAACTGAGAAAGGCAGGGTCAGGCATTGCCCTTTGTCAACCGCCCTCCCCCAACCCCCCAAGAAGGAAAAGCAGACCGTGGACCCCCTGCCCATGCCCCATTAGAGAGCTTGGAGCGGGCAATGAGCTCAGACGGCCCTCTCGTTACCAGGCTAAGGGCCTGCTTTTAACTGGAAGCAAAACAAAACAACCCGCCCCCCGCCCCCACCCCTTTTCGTTTCAACTGGTGAAATTTTTTTCTTTACTTTTTAAAAAAAATCTTCACCGGAGGACATACTTACATGTTTAGAGAGAGGAAGGGAGAGAGAGAAACATCGATCAATTGCCTTGCATATGTGCCCTGACCAGGTATGTGTGGGAATCGAACTGGCAACCTTTGGGTGCACTGGACAGTGCTCAACCAATGGAGCCACTCCAGCCAGGTGGTGAATTTCTTTGTATCTACTTCAGTAACACAAATTCTGCCACCATATTTTCCCTAAATATCTGTCTTCTGTGTAATTTTTATGTCATGCTATCGAGACTGCTGCTTGAGATACTTTGGTGAATAAATTACTCTCCACTCCACTTCTGCAAAAGAATCACACTGTCTGATGTGAAAATTATATGCACTTAGAGATGTGCTAATGCGACAATGATTTGAGAAGTGGAGAAAGATGGGTAGCCGCTGACTCTAGGTGCTTTAGTCATTTGTACCGGCACCAGGTGACTTCTGAAGGGGAGCAAGACCTTGCCAACTCTTTTGCCCCAAAGTGGTTTTTAATTTCAAAAGCCATTGACTTTTAAAAATCTGATGGGGGCATTTCTAATGCAAAATGTGACCTTTAACAAACATGAAGTGGCTGGCATGACTAGTGGAGATTGGCATGGCATTAGGGAGTCCTCATTCATTCACGCACACATTCAACCACTGTTGATGCAACACCCAGTGCTAGGTATTCCCGGAGAATTGACAGATGGTGTGTCTGCCCTCTTGGAGTTGTCAGAACTTAAGACAGTGAAGGTCTATTAGCAAAGAACACTTGGAATCTACTCTAAATGGGACCATTACTACTCAAGGTGTTATCCACGTGGAACTGTCAGAAGTTCAAAATCTCAGGCCCTGTTCCACCCAGACTTAGTGAATCAGAAGTTGCATGTTAATAAGATCCTCTGCTGAGTCATATTCATGTTCACCCGTGGCTACTCCTTAGAATCATCTGGGGAGCTTATGAACATTCTGAGGCCCAGAGGGCACTCCAAGCCAATTTAACCTGAGCCTCTGGAGGTGGGGCTCAGGCATCTGTAGAAACCGCTGACCTAGATGACCCATCAGGGTTTCTGGTGGAATCCAGGAATCTGTGTGTCAAGCCACCAGATGGCAGCTGGTGGGTAAGCACTCTGAGCCCCAAGGGAGGGCGTTGGGGAGCTCTGTGGCCAGAGGAAGGAGAGGGACGGGGCAAGGAGAACCCAGTCCAGGGGCCTGGGGATGAGGGAGTCCTGAGCCTCAGAGCTTTCTTTTCTAAACATTTAATATTGACCTAATTTAGACTTACAGATAAGTCACAGAATATACGCTTCACCCAGACTTCCCAACTCAATTATCACAATTTCTCTGTCTCTCTCCACGTACATGTTACATAACATGTACACACATATGCACATGTGTATTCCCCCTTCTCCAAACCATTCAGAAGAGTCGTGAACATGATTCCCTTTTAAATTAGCATGTATTTTATACAAACAAAGATATTTTCTTATACAGCCACAGTGCAAGGATCAAAATCAGGCAGTTAAACACTGATACAACACTGCTATCTAATCTGCAGACTTTACGCAGATCTCACCAATAATCTCAATACTGTTTTTTTATAATAAAGGAAGCTCCCAAATCATGTGTTGCATTCAGTTCTCATATCTTTTTGGTCTTTATTTTTTTTTTAAATTTTTATTGATTTCAGAAAGGAAGGGAGAGGGAGAGATAGAAACACCAATGATAAGAGAGAATCATTGATCGGTTGCCTCCTGCACACAACACACTGGGGATCGAGCCAGAAACCCAGGCCTGTGCCCTGAAACAGGGATCGAGCCGTGACCTCCTGTTCATAGGTCGATGCCGCTGAGCCAGGCTGCCGGGCCCTCTTTGTCTTTACCTGGAACCGGTCCTCAGTGGTTCTCTGTGTTTCATGACGCTGACAGTTCTGACATGTACAGGACGGTGTAAGCGCTCCTCAGTGGGTTTGTCTGGTGTCTCCGCATGAGTGGACTCAGGTTATGCAGCTGTGGCTGGGGTCACGGAGGCGAGACTAGGTCCTTCCCAGAGCACCTTGCCCCCCAGTGACGTTGGCTTTGGTCACCTGGTTGAGATGCTCTTCACAGGCCTCTCCACAGTGAGGTTCGGCCTCCCCTTCAGCAGTCAGTTCTGTGTGACAGGTGCCCGGGGACTGTGCACATATTATGCTCGTCCTCAAACTTTCACCTGCCTGTCCTCATCCATGTTGGTCCCTGACAGACCCAGTTATTATGGTGGTCATCAAGTGGTCATTTTCTAATTTCATCCCTTTCATATTATTATTAGTTGGCTTTTTATTATAAGAAAGAGCTTTCCCTTTTTATTTATTTGCATAAATCCACAGATTATTAGTCTATTCCATTTGTTGTACTTGTTACTATTTCATGTCCCAGTGATCCCAGCCACTTGGCATGGGAGCCCAGCCGCCGGCCCCTGGTCTGGGACATGTCCCCAGCGTCTGGGCTTCCGTCCTTCCTGGGACTGTGCGGTCCCCAGGCTGAGAACTCCCCTTGGGCCACCGACCTGCGGGGACGGACACTGCATGGGCGGCCCCCACAGGTTAACACTGACCTGACTGGACAAATCACTGGACAGGAGAACTTCAATGCATGTCTTTGGTGAGACAGTGGCCACTGGATTTCTAGAACGCAGAAGGTGCCGCATGCGACTTTCAACAATGGACGTTTTCCCACACAGCGCGCAGGAGTGAAGTTTGGGGGAATTCAGTGCTGTTTAAAAATACAATTGTCTTGTCTACACCTAACTCCATAACATTGTTAAAGCAAGTTTCATTTATGGACTCTTTTCATAAATTCTCATAAGATTTTAAGTTACTTCCCATAGAAACAGCAACTTTTATTGCCATTTCAGTTTTTCAAATGAGTCCTCTTTTAACAAATAACAATGTTGTTAAAACGGGCTCTAAAAATGTATTCATACAGAGAGAGAGAGAGAGAGAGAGAGAGAGAGAGAGAGAGAGAGAGAGTTCTTAGTCACTGCATAGTTTTCTTGATTCCAGAACTTTCCCAAGGATGATTTCACCCCAGGGGACATATGACAAAGCCTGAGACTTTTCTTTGTTGCCACAAGAGAATGGGGGGGCGGTGTTACTAGGTAGAGACTGGGGATGCTGCTAAACATCCTACATGCAGGACAGCTGGCTAATCTGGGTTAGCACCCTGGGATATTTTCTATCAGCTCTGTAACCAATTCCCTGCTTTACATTTTCTTTTTCTAAAAAAATCTTTCTTGTTGAATGGCCATCTTGTATTACAGATGTCCCCCTTTTTACCACCCATTTCCCCCCTCCACCTGATTCCCATCCCACCCCAGGCCTTCACCACCCTATTGCCTGTGTCCATAGGTAATGCATATATGCATATGAGTTCTTTGGTTAATCTCTTCCTGCCCCACTACCTCCCCTTCCCTCTGATAGTCATCAGTCTATTCTATGTTTCCATGCCTCTGGTTCTATTTTATCCATCAGTTTATTTTGTTCATTAGATTACTTGTTCATTTATTTTGATCTTTAGATTCAATTGTTGATAGATATGTATTTATTGCCATTTTCTTCTTCTTCTTCTTCTTCTTCTTCTTCTTCTTCTTCTTCTTCTTCTTGAAACCTACTACACAAGGCCACTTGTGTAGGGCCCAGTGGCTCTGCCTCCCCAGTCACCTGAGCTGGGCACTCTAGCTGCACCCCTGTGTGGGTTGTGTGTATAGTCTTGTAGTTGAGTCTTGACTGCTGTTGGCAACACTGGCAGGAGTTGACCTCCATGGCAATTGACTTGTGGGGACCAGCTGTGACTATAGTGGAAGAGCTGCTGTGCAGGAGACACCCCTTTGGTGCTCACTGAGTCAGCCCCTTGAGTGTGTCACTTGTGGATGTGTAGAGTTGTAATCTGGTATAGTCTGAAGCTGTCCATCAGGTGCACTGGCTCTGAGACCTCCCAGGAGGTGCAAAGTCAGCCACTGCCTGGGTCACCCAGCAGGAGTTACAGAGCAATCTGCAGATGGCTGCTACTTGTGTTGGTCTTGGAAGTGTCCAGGCGAGATCAACCTGTGAAGCAAAGCAGGCTGCTGCTAGTGCTAGGTTTTGCTAATGCCAGCTGCTGCTTGTTTGAGAGATTTTAGGGAAGTTTGAAGCCTGAGCCAGGACAGGCCAATCATATGGAAAAGTTGCTGCAAACAGCTTGGGTGGGGCTACAAATTGGATCAGGTGGGGTCACAGGGAATCAGCAGGGCAGAGCGTACAGTGTGAGCCAGGTTGATGGAGACTCAGATATGGCTACCAATCAGTTCTGCAATGGGGGAGGTCCCAGAAGAGAAACAAGGACCCCTGTGAGCACCCCTGTCTGGGAGAATGCCCACAAGTTCTAGCTCAAATGCCAGACAATCCAGTTCCTCCCCATATGTCCCTGGATCCTTGAAAGCCCCATCTTCGAGGGAGTGGGACTGTTTAAGTTTATGTGCAGGCCTTTTAAAAGGAAGTGCCTGGATCTCCAGTAGCTTTCCTTTCACTCAGCCATAGTACCCGCTGGTTTTTATAGCCTGAAGTTGCATAGGCTTCTCTGATCAACCCATTCAAGGCCTCCACCCTCCTAGCGGTCTCAAGGTGGTGTTTTCTTCTTTGCTTCTCTAGTTGTAGGACTTCCATTCCACCAGATTTTAGGTGGTTCTGAATGATGGTTGTCCTGTACTTTAGTTGTAATTGTGATGTGGTTGTGGGAGGTGGCGTGTACTGGCATTTACCTACACTGCCACGTGGTTCTCCCTCCTAAATTTTCTCCAATGTAAATAACCAAAGTGGTTTTTGTTTTCATGAGTGATACAAGAGAAAGTCATCTGGGACTGCAGGAGGTACCACATGTGGAGAGTGAGGCCTAGAACACCTCACAGGGAGGAAAGCCAAGTTGAGAGAGAAAGAAAAAGACAAAGAAAGATTGTGTCCTGACAATGCTTGAGTTCCTGGACACAGCTATGTCTGAAGGCCCTGGGCTTGTCATATGTGTTAGGCCAGTGGTCGGCAAACTCATTAGTCAACAGAGCCAAATATCAACAGTACAAGGATTGAAATTTCTTTTGAGAGCCAAATTTTTTAAACTTAAACTATATAGGTAGGTACATTGTTATTAACTTAATTAGGGTACTCCTAAGCTGGCTTTCCTAAAAACGTCCTCAATCTGATTGAGGTATGTTCACTAAGCTCGACCCCTTCCAACTCTCCCATCCTCAACTCCTGCATGAATCGCACAAGCGCACCCTCCCCTGCCCCCCGACCCCACCCCCTCCCGCGCTGCGTATCCCACGCCCGCCTGCTCTGCATCTCCCATCACCTGACTGACCAACACCCCCACTTCTTCTAATGCCACTTCTTCAAAATAGACTTGCCCAGGCCGAAAACTGACTTCTGTGCATGGGCCACGAAGTTTCAATTGCACTGTATGTGCTTGCCCGCATGTGGTATTTTGTGGAAGAGCCACACTCAAGGGGCCAAAGAGCCGCATGTGGCTCGCGAGCTGCGGTTTGCCAACCACTGATTCCCACTTTGTCCCCTTTTTGTTGTTGTTGAGCCGATTTGAATTGGGTTCATGTCACTGCAGCTGAGAGTCTTAATCATAGCCAGCAGTCTATGTCCGGTTGCTGGGGAACAAATAGGGAGAAAGAATAGGGCAGTATGGCATGATGGACAAAGTTCTAGAATGAGGAGAGAGCCCTGGTTGTCATCCACCTCTGTGACCATCTATGGGTTTGTCTTGGTGAGTGTTGCTTTGCCCCTTTGGAAAAAAGTCCTCAGCTTCTAAAAATAAGAGGGTAAGTGCCTGGTCTCTGGGGTTAGCAGCCTGGATTCTAGCCCCCAAATCTTCTACCTTCAGGTATGACTTTGGACAGACCCAAGTTAAACCCCAGTTTCTCAGTGTGTGAAAAGGGTAGATGTTTTAGAGATGTTGGGAGAACAGAATGAGATCGTGCATGTCTAGCATACGGCACTCTACTATATGTTAGACGGCACTATATTACCCAGTCATACTATGTGCCACAAAGCGAGCTGTGGTGAGGCTGCCAGTGTGGTCTGTGATTATTATGAAGGCCACTGTGATGCTGGCAGTGATGCTATGCTGACTACTTGGTAGAGAGCCAGACATGAGAGATATCACAGGGAGATTAGTGCTCTTGGCAGAGGAGCGGGGAGGGGAGTCTCTGTTGCCTGGCTCCTCTGAGCTAAACAACATGGCCTCTGGGCCCCTTCACACCACGGGTCACCATCTCCCTGGCTGAGAGTACTTCTAAAAGCTGGACAATGAGAGTTACATCAATTAGGTTTTTGTTTTGTCTCCATGGTATTTTGCAGTTAGTTTGATTCTTTCTCATAGATTTGGCCACATAAAATAATCTTAGAGAGGAGAACATCTTGGCCACAAGGACAGCATTGGGCATTAGACCAAGTTGCCTGTGAATCCTTCTCCTGTCAGTACCAGCCAGGGGACTTGGGGGTGTGACCCATGCTGAGCCTCAGTTTCCTCTTCTGAAAAATAGGAGATCATGGTTCTTAATTCCCTGTCTTGAGAGATTGTACATACAGTTGGGATATAATGAACTTTCAAAAATGGGAGCTATTACTATTGTCGTGAACGACAGTAAGAAGTGGCAGAATTGCATCTTGGGTTTATATTGCCCATTCTGGAAAAAAAATCCACCTCTCAGACTGCCAATGGCATAAGCACAGTCCAACAGCAGGAACAGAAGTTACTCCCATGAGGTAGCATATTCCATCATGAGATAAAATTTTGCTTTTCATCTGAACAGCCTTCTTATTAAAATTATAAGGTTGGTGATGCAAACCATATGATTAATCTCTTCACATAAAAAGGTTAAAATACTATAATCCATGCATGAAGATGTTTGAAATGATATCATTTTATCATCCAAATTAGCTTTGTGAGTTCCTCGCAGAAACCCAAAGAAAAAAGATCTCTTCTTTCATGCCACAGAGATCAGCAGAAAACATAAATATCTTCAAAAGTTGAATGAAACTCCATTGTGAATAGGAAATAGTATGGGCAATAAATAAATGTTAATACAATTTCATAAAAACAATAAAGGTAACTGGCAGAAACACTGACCCGGTCATAAATACACTTACAGTCGTCTTAAACATCGTGGCATATCCTGTTTAGTTGATTCATGGCCAGAGCTGCTGCATTGGAAGCTATTGCACCCTGCACTATACGTCATTGTCTTGTTAACAGTTCTGGAGATGGGATGAGCTCTGGTGTTCAGTTAGAGGATTGGCTAACGATGCTTGGAACTGTGGGACAATGGCCACCCTCTGTACTGGTATATGCTTCATTCATTCTCCTGGGAAAACCTCATTGCCCAGCAAAGCAATACATAGAATGTGCAAAAGTCATGCTTTGGAAATAGTCCTTCAAACCTGGATTGCATGGCTAATTGCATTGTTTCATCCAGATTTCATTAGCACTTGTGCACTGTGCTCTTGTGAGCACTAGGCAGCTCGGTGATTACCTTGGTTTCCTCCTGATTATGTCTCTCTAGCTTGCCATTTACCATGGCTAGACCACTCCAGAGGGCAAATATCTATGATTTGGTAACTAGGTTCCCACTTGCATGATATCTCTGATTGACTGGTTGTGTCTACCAGACTGCTTATGTGGAGAAGGATTCTGCTGCCTTGTGTGGGCTCAGTGGGGAATAGTGCTGTGGTTGATTAGTGCTGTCTGCCACAGGTATAGGAGTAGTAGGGTGCATGCCATCTATTTGCAGTCCTGGCATACTAGGTAATCTGATAATGCACTCAGATGTAACAGGAGGGTATCGTATGGTCTGCCTACAAACCTCTGATGTTTATTTCCTGTTGGGCTAGTGCAGAGTAGAGACTGGAATGATTGCAGGATTAGGGTTATATAAGGGCCCTCTTAAGCATTAGGTGAGGTGCTAGTTCCTTGTTCTCCCCTAAAGTATTATGCAGGCCCAGCTGCCAGGTCCACAGTGGCTCCTACTAGGAAATCTCAAGCTTGTCTTCACTACAACCTCATACAATGGCCACTGAAGAGCAGTGAGATGGTGAGGCCAACTGCAAGGATTAGATAGTAGTTAGTGACTTTAAAGATCCTGAAATGTATGGCTCCAGATATAGAAGAGGGGGGTGCAGAGAAGAGCTTCTATGACAGGCATTTTATTCATTACTTCATTTACCCCTTTTAAGGACTCTATGAGTTAGGGTTCCTCAGCCTCCAGTTTTCAGGCATAGAAATGGGAGCTCAGAGAGGCTGAGTTATGTTCCCAGATCACACAGCTGGTAGTAGGGGCTTAAGCTGGGAGTCAATATAGGCCAGTGTGACCTCCAAATCTGGGCTCTCTCCTTTTTGAGTCACCTACCACTATATTAACCTCTAGAATCCTCGTCTCTAGTGGCTGACGGCCATGGACAGAAGTCAGTAACATCAGTTCAATTCAGCAGCCAAGTTAGGGGAGAATCACTCCCAGAATATCTGCTCCCTGCTGAGCTGATTTGAGCACAACTATCTTGCTTCATGGAAACCAGGCTGAGCAAATGGAACAGTTGACAAAAAAGATTCTCCTTCTAAAGAAGCCTTGGGGATTAAATGAGTCCATTCGGGGGTCTCCAGCCTGACAAGTGATAGAATTTCACCTGGTTGTCACTGGAGCCAGGAGGACATGCTGTGCTAGACATCTTCCTGCTGTTCCTCTGCAGGGAGAAAGAGAGAGTAGAAGATTCCTGCTCCATACCCTTAGGGGACCACGGAGGGCAGGGACAGCCCTCTGAGACACTCTTCCCTTTTGTCGGGAGTTGTGCTCTTCAATGTAACTGCTGTCAGTAAATTCTCCACCACCATATTAGCCTCTAGGATCCTCGTCCCTAGTGGCTGACGGCCACGGACATCCAAAGCCCCGAGGCTGCAGAAGTCAATAACATCAGTTCAATTCAGCAGCCAAGTTAGGGGAGAATCACTCCCAGAATACCTGCTCCCTGCTCTCCAGGGAGTCTCCAGCCCTGAACTCTCTAGTTTACTCTTCTTGGAGAAGCCCTGGACAATCTTCTCCTTACCCCGTACCTTTGAGTTAGTTAAGAAAGGCTCACTACTGCAACTAAAAACCCCCAATCTCAATGGCTTAGCACAGTGATGGCGAACCTATGACACGCGTGTCAGAGGTGACACGTGAACTCATTTTTTGGTTGATTTTTCTTTGTTAAATGGCATTTAAATATATAAAATAAATATCAAAAATATAAATCTTTGTTTTACTATGGTTGCAAATATCAAAAAATTTCTATATGTGACACGGCACCAGAGTTAAGTTAGGGTTTTTCAAAATGCTGACGCGCCGAGCTCAAAAAGTTCGCCATCACTGGCTTAGCATAATGAAGGCTTATTTCTCACAGTCCAATGCTGGTTACCATGGTGGAGCTGGGAAGTGGGATCTGCCCTACTCGGTCATTCAGGGATCCAAGACCCTCCCACCCTTGTTTCTACCATCTCTTGGGGTCTCAGATTCCTCCCCTGAACTGTCTAGCAGATGGGGGAACAGAGCATGAAGGGAGACACAGGAGATCTGCCAGGAGCCAGTCCATCGTGGCTGCCATATCCCAATGGCCAGGTCTCAGTCACACAAGCATATATCTCTGCAGGGGATACTGGGAAATATGGTCCAGTTGTGTCCTCAGAGAGAAAGAAGATGGAATTTGGTGAATTGTCTCAACCTCCATCTAAAATGGCCGCATCTCTGTGTTAAGAAAACAAACAAATCAACACCAAAGGGAGTGGCACAAGCCCAGACATATTTTCTTATTTAATCTTGAAGAGGGGAATGTTCCAACTCACAACCTAGGTCATTGCTTCTCAAAATGTGATCTACAGTCTCCTGAAGGTGTGTGGTGGGTACCGAAGGGCACATGTACCCACCAGGTCCAATTACATTGTCATGTAGGTGCAGCAATTTAACCTGAAGTTTTAAGGGAACTAAAAATGATAAATTTGATTTTCTTGAAAGGTTTAGACACAATTATACCCAAAGGAAGTAGAGTTATTCCTCAGGTTAATAGTCTTCTAGCCCTGGCCAGGTAACTCAGTTGGTTAGAGCATCATCCCGAAATACCTGGGTTGCAGGTTGGATCCCCAGTCAGGGCACATAATACAAGAATCAACCAATAAATGCATAAATAAGTGGAACAATAAATTCATGTTTCTCTCTCTTTAAAATAAATCAATGAAAACAATTTTTTAAATAGTATTTCATGTTTAAGGCTTATCGGCCTTAAACATGGAAGACTATTGGGCCTTAGGGACATTGCTTCTCTTTTCTTTACATTTAGGGGAAGTCAAGGAAACTGTTTCTGAGACATTTGACTAAGGATGTGTCTTTACTATCTTTTCCTCAGTCTTAAGTCATAGGCATTCCGAATTCAATGGGGAAAATGAATTGAAAGTTTACTTATGATCTAATGACATTAGCAATCATTTCTGAACCACATTAGTCAGACAGTGCTGAGGGCTTGTATGTGGTCTGGTTCCCCATTGCTGAACAGCAACCACCCTAAAACTTAGTCGTTAAAACAGCCATTCTATTATCTCATGATTCTTTGGGCCAGGAATTCAGGCAGGGCTAAGCTGGGTGATTCTTATGTTCTAAAGACCAATTGTGGTCACTTGTTGGTATTGAACAGATAATTAGGGTAGTCGGATGGCTTCAAGATAGCTTTTCTCAAATGTCTGGCACAAACACCTAAAAGTCTGGGCTCTGTCACACTTCTGTCCCACTTATGTGTCAGCTCAGGGTTCCAAGAACAAGTGATCTAAGAGTGCTGGGCAGAAGCTATGACCCAGCCTCAGAAGTCCCAAAACATACTCCCGCCATGTTCTATTGGTCAAGTTTAGGCAACTAAAGCTAGACAAGATTCAAGGGAATTAGCTTCCACTTTTAATAAAAAAAGTAACAAAGAGTTTGCAGCCATCTTTCCTTGATCACTGTGTGGATTATCTCATTCAGTCCTCACAGCATCCTTGTGAAGTAGACACCACTTTTATTCTCATTTACAGTTGAATAAACTTATCACTGGTTCATAGTATCTCTAAATAGAATAAGTACTTCAAAGTCTTCATCTAAATGACTACTGAGTAGAAGGGCCCATTTATGAGTAACTTAGAAGTTAAAATAATGGCACTAATGTTTATAATGGCTAACTTTTTGAATACTTACTATGTGCCCCTTACCTTCAATCCTCATCACAGTCATATATGTTAGTGTAGTAGATTACACTATTGTTCAAAATATTGGCTTCTCTTCCGTGTGAGAGAGTTATGCTTCCCACCCTATACCTTCAGTCTTGACCATGTGACAAATTTGGGGCCATGAAGCCAGAGCAGAAGTGATGTGTGGCACTTCCAAATAGAAGCTTTCAAAATTATTCTGTAGTTCTGCCAGGATCTCTTTTCCTCTGCCATGAGATTGGCAGTGTCTCAAATATAGGCCTCATGTCAGGCTGCATCACAGAATGAAGACCAAATGGAATTGAGCACAGCAAACCCACAACAGACATGTGACTGGAGTGAGCACTAAGCCTGTTTTTGAAAGTCTGCTGCAATTTGGAGTTGTTTTTTACAGCAGCATAACTTAATCTAACTTGACAGGTACTATTAGTTTTCTCCTTTTATAGATTTTAAAGCAAGTATAGAATAGTTAAATAGCTTGCCCAAGGCCTAGGACTTAACCTTAGGTTGTTTGCTCTCAGAGCCCTGGATCTTAACTCCCAATCTGCTATAGAACTGACGAAAATAAAGATTCTGCAAGAGCAGCCACCTGCTGTGTTTGGCTCCTCTGTAGCAGTTTGGGATGCTATGATGAAAATGCCATAGACTGGGTAACTTAAACAATAAGCACTAATTCCTCATAGTTTTAGAGGGGAAGTCCAAGATCGAGATGCCAGCAGATCCAAGCTCTGGCTGGTGGCTCAGTTGATTAGAGCGTTGTCCTGAAATACCAAGGTTATGGCTTCAATCCCTGGCCAGGGCATATACAAAAATCAACCAGTGAATACATAAATAAGTGGAACAACACACTGATGTGTGTTTTTCTCTCTTTTTCTCATTCAAATCAATAAATATAAAAATATTTTTAAAAATAAAGATGCTGCTGAATTGATGTCTGGTGGAGGCCTGCTTCCTGGCATGTAGGCAGCGGTCTTCTTGCTTGTTTTCACATGGGTAAGGGAGAGAGAGAGAGAGAGAGAGAGAGAGAGAGAGAGAGAGAGAGGCTCTCTCTCAAGTCTCTTCTTACATTCCAGACAAGAAAAAACTAAATGAGTTTGTCACCACCAAAACCAGTACTGCAAGAAATGTTAAAGGGACTTCTTTAAGAAGAAGAAAAAATGAGATTAAAAATATGAATAATAAAATGGCCAAAACTGCAAAAAATACATATCTATCAACAATTACTTTCAATGTAAATGTAATAAATGCTCCCATCAAAGATGGAGGCTGAATGGATAGAAAAACAAGATCTTACATGTGCTGTCTACAGAGACTTACTTCAATGGAAGGACACCACAGACTGGCAGTGAAGGTATGGGAAAATACCCCACAAACATGGAAACAAACAAACACCTGGGGTAACAATACTTATACCAGACAAAACAGACTTTAAAACAGAGAAGGACCCAGCAATTCCACTTCTGGGAACTTATCTGAAGAAACCAAAACACTAATTTGAAAAGATATATACCCCTATGTTTACTGCAGCAGCATTTACAAGAGCCAAGATATGGATGCGGCCTGAGTGCTCATCAGCAGACGAGTGGATGAAGACGAGGTGGTGCAATGCAATGGTCTGGGTCTCGGCCGTAAGGAAGAATGGAGTCGTGCCACCTGCAACAGCATGGCTGGACCTAGCGGTGGCCAGATGGGTGAGAAAGGTGGAGGGATTAGGAGGATTGGCAGTTGCAGAATAGTCACCGGCTGCCAGGTACGGCCTGAGGAATACAGCCAGTGGTATTGTGCTAGCTCTGTGTGGTATCAGCTGGGTGCTAGACTTAGCAAGTGATCACTAGTAAGTTATGTAAATATTTAACACTACGCTGCACACCTAAGCTAATATATTGTATGTGAACTGTAATTAAACATTTTAAAGTTCTTTTTAAAAGTCCCTTCTTATGAAGGCACTAATCCCATCATGAGGCCAGCCTCCCGAAAGCCCAGCCACCAAATGCCTTCGCCTCGGGATGTAGGGTTCAACACGGATCCAGGGAGGACTCGGGATGCAGTCCATCCCAGCTGCTGGTGCTCAGACTCTCGGACATCCCAGGCGGCAGCCTGTGAGGGGAGGTGCCTGACTGTAAGAGGCAGCTCAGATGCCTTTCGGCCTGCGCACCGCTGAGGGGTGTGTTCCGCCAAAGAGGGAACCCTGTAACCCAGTGGTTCTCAACCTTCCTAATGCCGCGACCCTTTAATACAGTTCCTCATGTTGTGGTGACCCCCAACCATAAAATTATTTTCGTTGCTACTTCATAACTGTCATTTTGCTACTGTTATGAATTGTAATGTAAATATCTCATATGCAGGATGTATTTTCATTGTTACAAATTGAACATAATTAAAGCATAGTGATTAATCACAAAAACAATATGTAATTATATATGTGTTTTTTGATGGTCTTAGGCGACTCCTGTGAAAGTGTCGTTCGACCCCCAAAGGGGTCGCGACCCACAGGTTGAGAACCGCTGCTGTAACCCTTTGCGCATGGCATAGTAGCCCACAGCGTTGGTGAGCTAGCCACACCTGGGATGGCTTGGCCTTCCCTGGCCTGCATTTTTCTGTGCACCGTTTGTCTAAGTAACAAGAAAAAGGAGAAAGTACAATAGAAGGCTGATTCCAAATATTACCTGGGGAATACTTATACTAAACAATAAATCACTTTTGTCTGAAATTCAAATGTAAGTGGAGAGCCTGTAACTTTTGTTTGTTAAATCTGACGCCTGAGATACAGCAACGATGACACGGGACCCAGACAGCTCCCAGGGCTCTGGGGCCCATGCAGAAGCCCCTGCCACCCGCGGAGTTGCACCCAGGGCCCCGGGCTGGGGTGTTTGGATCCCTGCCCCAGGCGTCTTAGCAGGGTGATCACCCTGTGCTGGGGACGGGTGAGGGGGGCGGTGGTGGTGGGGGCGGGGCTTGTCCTGTGCTGTGATTCCTGGCTCTGCTGACTTTCCAGGAACACAGAGCAGCCTCCTGGGAGTGGCTCTGAGAAAACCCTCAGGCACAGATGCAGGTCCCACAGCTGCAGGCAGCATTGCCCACTGTTGTGTAAGCCCAGGCACCGAGCGGGGCGCCGCCGCGACCGAGGGGCTCAGGTACAGAGCGGTTGTCCTAGTACGAGAAACCACTAGAACCACCATCTTTGGAGTGAATAGATCTGGGTTGGAATCTTGGTTTGGTCACTTAATTATACCTACTTTCTAAGGTTACTGTGAGGATTAAAAGGAGAAAGGAGTATATAGAATGCCTAGTAATCTATAAGTGTCCGCAATATCAGATCATGATGATGTTAACATATATTGGCTTTGAGATTGGACAGACCTAAATTTGAGTCCCAACCCTACTGCCTACCAGCTGGGTATGTCACATCCCCTTTCTGCCTCAGTTTCCTCATCTGGAAAAGGTGGACAGAACCCACCTCCCAGGTCTCTGGGGAGAGAGGAAAGGTGTGGTGTGTGTTAAGTGCTGTGTGCTCAGTGCCTGCGCAGAGCAGACAAATGGATCCGTATGTTTGTACCGTTGTCCTTCCAGGAGGCGTGAGGACCCCACCCGGGATGCAGTTCCACCAGGCCTATTCCAGTCCTTGATGGGATTCACAGCGAGGCCACGCTAGCATGGGGATAGGGTGGCCGTTCTGGGGAGAGGGCCTGCTAGTCATTAGGAATTGCCATTCTTCTGTTCACACCCCCGCCTGCTGGAGGTAGGACGTCCACATGACTTGCTCGGCCCGTCGAGTGTGAGAGGTGGCGCACTCCGTGGAAGCTTTAGGCGGGGTGGGGCCTGAACTGCGCATGCGCTCAGGGCGCACTGTGCACCTTCCTCTCCCGTGACCCGTGCAGCTTGTGATGTTTGAGAAATAATCTGTAATTTGGGGGGATGTTTCCATAGCATGACCTTGCTCAGAGGTCAGCAAACTAATGCTTGTAAGATGCGGGCGCACGGCCCTGCCCAGTCTTACCACACCGGGAGGGCTGCTTTCAGCAGCTGCAGCTCAGCAGCCGCGTCCCAGACCACCTGGCCCTCAGCGCCTACTCTCATCACTGTCTGGGCCCGCAGGTCTGGCCGCCCTCACTAGTCTATCCTATCCTGAGTGCCACGGGGCTACTCGCCTTCTGCTGTGTCTCTTTCAGGGGTTTGTGTGAAACCTGAGGTTCTGCACCTCGAATAACCTCCCAAAGGGTGTTGCTGCTGGGGAGGCTCAGGGCGGGGTCTCTCAAGCTCAGCTCAGCGCGATGGGTGCTCGGCAATTCTGGTGTGTGTGTGGGGGGCGGAGAGGGGGGCGCTGTCCTATGCACTGTAGGATACTTAGCACCATCCCTAGCCTACACTCACTAGATGCTAACTGGTCCCCTACGGTGTGATAATTAAAGACGTTTCAGATGTTACCAGACATCCTTTGGGGGACAAGTGCCCGGCTATGTCCAGCGGCCCACAATGCTATGGGGTCTAGATACCCAGTGCAGAATACAGAGGACCCTGGGGCAGGGCACGGAGAGGCCGGACAGGAAGAGAGTGAGCTGAGTGACACTTTTCTCCCTCCCTAGAGCAATGTGCACATTTAAAATGTTTCACTGAAAATCCTCAACAAAACAGCTGGGTAAGTGTGATGAGAACGTTTAGAGTCTAATTGCGGCTCTAATTTGGCCAGACCTGCCAGGTGTACCTGCCACTCAAACATTGGAGTTTGGTCACGTAGCCCCTTCTGCATGCCCCGCCCCCCCCCAGCTCCTTTTCATACAAGTGCAAAGCAAGAGGGATTGTCATTGTTACCTTGCTCCCCTTTTAGGGGAGAGAAAGGGACCCCCGCCCCCGGCCTCTTGCTGTGTGTCCCAGGGGAAGTTGGACCTGCTGCGAGCACCAAGCTCAGACCCGATGAGTAGAAGTGGGCTGTCCCAGGGCATCCCTGAGAGAAGCAGCGCACTGAGGTGCTTTGAAACCAGGGTGACGACTTCACTTTTCCGCATGTTTCTGTCCGGTTTTCCCAGCACCGTGTACTGAATAGACTGTCTCTATCCCATTACACTTCTTTGCTTCCCTTGTCATAGAGTAACTGACCGTATGGCTGTGGGTTTACTGCTGGCTCTCTCTGCTTTCCCTGGATCCAGGTGTCTGTTTTGACGCCAGTTGAACGCCCTAGCTTGCAGTATAGTGTGACATCAGGTAGTGTGGCACATCCAACTGTTCTTTCTCAAGATTGCTTGAGCTAATTAGGGTCGTTTGTGGTTCTATACAAACTTTAGGATTATTTTTTCTAGTTCTGTGAAAAATGCCATTGGAATTTTGATAGATTGCACTGAATCTGTAGATTGCTTTGGGTAGTATGGACATTTTAACAATACTAATTCTTCCAATCCATGAACATAGAACATCTTTCCATTTATTTGTATTTTTTAAATTTTATTCTTTAATGTCTTATAGTTTTAAGTATAAAGGGTTTTTCTCCTCCTTGGTTAGATATATTCTTAAGTATTTTATTCTTTTGGATGCAATTGTAAAGGTGATTGCTTTCTTAATTTCTCTTTCTGATAGTTCATTATTCATGTATATAAACACCACAGTTTTTTGTATGTTTTGTACCCTGCAACTTTATTGAATTTATTAGTTCTAACAGTATTTTGGTGGAGTCTTTAGGGTTTTCTACATATAGAATCATGTCATCTGCACACAGTGACAGTTTTACTTCTTCCTTTCCAATTTGGATGCTTTTTATTTCTTCTTCTTGTCTGATTGCTGTGGCCAGACTTCCGGTACTATGTTGAATAAGAGTGGTGAGAATGGGCATCCTTATTTTATTTCTGATCTTCTTTCTGATCACAATTGAATATGATGCTAGCTATGGACTTGTCATATATATAGTCTTTGTTATGTTAAGGTATGTTTCCGCTGTTGAGATTTTTAAAATCATAAATGGATGCTGAATTTTTTCAAATGCTTTTCCTGTATCTATAGATAAGGCCATATGATTTTTGTCCTTCATATTATTAATGTGATACTAGAGGTCCGGTGCATGAAAATTTGTGCACTTGGGGGAGGGGGGTCCCTCAGCCTGGCCTATGCCCTTTTGCAGTCTGGGACCCCTCAGAGTATGTCCACCTGCTGGCTTAGGCCTGCTCCCTGGGGGATCGGGCCCAAGCTGGCAGTCAGATATCCCTCTGGCAGCCCAGCAGCCCTCAGGGGATGTCCACTTGCCAGCAGGGAGCAGACCTAAGCTGCAGTCAGACATCCTTAGTGCTGCTGAGGAGTCAGGAGAGGCTCCCGCCACCACTGCTGTGCTGGCAGCCATCAGCCTGGCTTGTGGTTGAGCAGAGCTCCCCTGTGGGAGCACACTGACCACCAGGGGGCAGCTCCTGCATTGAGCATCTGCCCCCTGTTGGTCAGTGTGTGTCATAGTGACCAGTCATTCCCAGTCTTTCTGCTGTTAGGGTCAATTTGCATATTACCCTTTTATTATATAGAATAGAGGCCGGGTGCATGGGTGGGGGCTGACTGGTTTGCCCTGAAGGGTGTCCTGGATCAGGGTGGGGGTCCCGCTGGGGTGCTTGGCCAACCTGGGTGAGGGGCTGATGGCTGTTTGCAGGCTAGTCAAGTCCCCCCGTGGGGACCCTCACCCCATGGGGGTTTGGCCAGCCTGGGTGAGGGGCTGATGGCTATTTTCAGACTGACCAAGCCCCCTGGCTACTGAAGCTCCCAGCCTTCCCTTTTTTTTATTCACTCCAGCTCTGTGGCCATGGCGGCTGAAAGCGGGTATCTGGGGTTTATTTACCTTCTATAATTGAAACTTTGTTGTCTTGAGAGGAGGCAGAAGCCAGCTGGGAAGCTTGGCTTCCTCCATCATTGGGGCAACCAAGCCTCCTCCTTGCTCCAGCTCTGTGGCTGCCAGCCGCCATCTTGGTTAGGTTAATTTGCATATAGTTGCTCTGATTGGCTGGTGGGCATGGCTTAAGGCATAGCGAAGGTATGGTCAATTTGCATGTTTGTCTTTTATTAGTGTAGATACCACATTGACTGATTTGAGGATGTTGAATCATGTTTACATCCCTGAGATAAGTTCCACTTGATTATGGCGTACAATCCTTTTAGTGTACTGTTGAAATTGGTTTACTAATACTTTGTTGAGGATTTTTGCATGTATATTCATTAGGGATATTGGCATGTAATATGTGTGTGTGTGTGTGTGTGTGTGTGTGTGTCATCCTTTTGTGGTTTTGGTATCAGGGTCACACTGGTCTCATAAAATGAGCTTGGAAGCATTCCCTAAAGAATTGCCAACATTTCTCAATTATCACAAGAAGACACCCCAGTAAAGTTACAGAATACAAAAATGTACAAAATCCACTGCATTCCTATATACTAACAATGAAATTTCAGAAAAAGAAATGAAAAAATTCCTTTTGCTATTGCAACTGAAAGAACAAAATGTCTAGGAATAAACTTAACAAAGAATATGAAGGACCTGTATATTGAAAACTACAAAGCTTTATTAAAAGAGATTGAAAAAGCCCTGACTGGTGTGGCTCTGTGGTTAGAGCATTGGCCCCAACACTGAAGGCTCACAGGTTTGGTTTCAGTCAAGGGCACATACCTGTGTTGCAGATTCAATCCCTGGTCCCAATCAGGGAGCATGCAGGAGGCAACCAACGGATGTGTCAATGTGTCTCCCTCACATTGATGTTTCTCTCTCTCTCTTTCTCTCTCTCTCTCCTACCTCCCTCCTTTCTTCTCTCTTTAAAAATCAATGGAAAAAAATATCCTCAATGAGGATTCACAACAACAACAAAAATGGGCAGAGGACCTGAACAGACACCTTTCCTAAGAAGACATACAAATGGCCAACAGATATACAAAAAGATGCTCAACCTCACTAGCTATTAGAGAAATGCAAATAAAAACCACAATGAGATACCAATTCACACCTGTTAAAATGGCCATTAGACAAATAATAACAAGTGTTGGAGAGGATGTGGAGAAAAAGGAACGATCATTCACTGCTGGTGGGAATATGAACTGGTACAGCCACTGTGGAAAACAGTATGGCAGCTCCTCAAAATGTTAAGAAGACAGCTAATATGACCCAGCAACCTCTCCTGGGCATCTACGTGAAAAAATTGAAAACATTTATTTGTAAAGAAACGTGCCCCCCTATGTTCACTGCAGCATTATTCAAGGTGGCCAAGACACAGAAACAGCCAAAGTGCCCCGCAGTAGAGGCCTGGATAAAGAAGACAATGGAGTTCTACTCAGCCATCAGAAAGGATGAAGCAGCGCCATTTGCGACAACACGGATGGACATTGAGAATATTATGTTACGTGAAATAAGTCTGACAGAATAAGCTAAGAATCATATGATGTCACCCAGATGTGGGATATGAAACTCAACTTCATGAACACAGACAGCAGTGGGTGGTTCCCACAGGGAAGGGGGAGGGAGGTAGTAAAGGGGCCAACTATATGGTGACAGAAGATGACTTGCCTTTGGGGGTGGGACAGTGCAGTATAGCTCATGTATCATAGAGATGTACACTTGAAACCTATATGATCTTATTAATCAGTCGCCCCAGTAAATTTAATAAAAATTAAAAATAAATTAAAAGAAGAAGCCCCAATAATCTGTCTTGTTTTAATATGTTTTGCAGGCCCTTTGACAGGTAACCCAGTTTATTGCCCTATGTATTTCTGGTTTGTCTAATATTACAGGCGCCATGTACAGTTGCTACTTGGAAACTTCAAAGAGCACATCATGGCACGTCAGGGTGGCGGGTGTTGCCCTTCGCCCCACTCCCCGGGACGGACCCTGTGGACAGTCAGGCGTGATCCTAGCAGACCTTTCTGGTTATTCAATGCACATGTTCACACATGAGGTTACACGACCAGCGAGTAGGACAATTCTGTTTGATTAATCTTATTTAATGTGGGCCCAGGGTGAGGTGAGACAAGGGCGACGCTGGAGTGCTGGCTCTCAGGTGCTGCTGGGGCAGGCAGCCAGCTCGAGGGGGAGCATCTCTGTGAAATGTGTGTCCCCGCAGCTCCCTCTCATGGGAAGACACCTCGGGCCCTGCAGGTGCGCCTGGGCCCTGCAGGTCTCCTGCTGCTGCCTGTGTCTCAGGTACCTCCTGTTTCATGCAGAGCTGCACCTCCCTGTGAGATAAACAGTTTTAGTTTAAAGCACAACCAGTTTTGTTTTTTTTTTTACTTTACTTCTAGTTATCCAATGAATGTGTGACAGGGACAAAGCTATCTGGGTCAACTTTAGGAGATGTCTTACTTCCAGTACCTTCTAGAAACTTCTATGCTACTGTCACTTGGCTCCTCACCCCTACTCCATGCTGCAAGGTTGATGAGTGGAGGGGGATGGTAAGGAGCTGAGAGGCAATGCAGAGACACTTCAGAAAAGGCTCACAGGCCCTGGAGAGGAGGAGGGCAAGGCAGCAAGGGGCGTGGGAAGCGAGAAGTTGGGGCAGGAAATTCAGCACATCACCAGGGGCCTCCCTCCTCCCCACTCTCAGGGCCTCTCCTCTGTTTCGGGGTTGAGTTTGTAGTGTTTGGGGTGCACTCATGGCTAGAACCCAGCCCCGGGCCAACAGGCCATAACGTGTCTCAGGGGAAGTAGATGTGGGGTCACCGAGGTTGGGAAGGTCACTTCCTTTCCAACACCCAGCTCTCCTACCAGCAGGGACCGATGACAATACAGGGTCACAGGCCACTTTGAGCAGCTTTGGAAAGCTACTCAGGACCATGCAGGTGAACGCACAGCTTTGCCAGGAGTATTGAGGGGGTGCTTGGCCCCCAGAGCCCAGACCTGGACCTTCTGTCAAGGGGTTGGGGAGGGTTCAGCCCACTGCTGAGGTGCCAGCCACCTGCCAGTCAAATTAAATTGGAGTCGAGCCAATCAGTGAGCCTCACAGGCTCCAGAGGATTTGATGGCGGCAGACACAAACTTGAAACCTGAGTATTTTTGAGCCTTGCACTCTCCCACTTGACAATATGGGAAGACTTGAGTTTGGCAGAATTTCTGACTCAGAAATTGCACAATGTGAGTTTGCCTCTGAACCCCAGCGGAGACCGTTTGTGGAGCAGTGCTTTGCTGGGTGTGCCGAGAGCTGTTCTGTGTGGGAAGCAGGCGTCCAGGCCTGGGAGGGGCAGGCTAGACTATTCTAAGCCCTGAGAGGTCCCTAGTGGAAGATGAAGAAAAATGAGGACGTAAATCTTTGGTGTCTGGGAGAAGCCGGAAAAACCCGAGGTTAGGCCCAGTCTGGAGAAGAGGTAACAGGAGACTGTAAGTGGGGTCTCCACGTGGCCACAGGACAGCCCCAGTGCCCTCAGCTCAGCAGCAGAGGCATCACCTGGGCCTGCATCCCCATCTCCCCCACGAGGTCACGGGAGCAGAGAGGTGCAGGTCTGTCCTCCAGGCTCTCAGAGTGCCAGGCCTGCCCTCCTCTTCCTGCTCCTGCTCCTGCTCCTGCTCCTCCTCCTCCTCCCCCTTCTCCACCCCAACAGTTTACAAGAACCGAATGAAGGAAGAATTCTGGGGTCTTAGAGGGAGGGCAGTTCCTCCTCCTCCTCCCTCCTCCTTTTCCCTCTCCTCCTCTCCCCTCTCCTCCTCCTCTTCCCTTTCTTTCTCCTCCTCCTCCTCTTCCCTTTCTTCCTCCTCTTCCCTCTCCTCCTCCTCTTCCCTTTTTTCCTCCTCTTCCTCCTCTGCCCTCTCCTCCTCCTCTGCCCTCTCCTTTTTAAAAAAATAAATCGCTTCTACCCTCACTGGGGAGAGGAAGGACCTTCCCCCTTCTGAAGCCAAGCAAGGGGGCTGTGAGGAAGCAGAGTCCCCTTGGCCTGCGGGCCTCTGGAAGTGGTCCTGGCACACGCCTGGCCCTGTGGGTGGGTTATGGAGGGAGCAGGAAGACGGGGTAATGGGAACTGAGCCCAAGGCGGGCAGGCAAGACTTCACTGTGTCTCAAGGAGCCAGTCCCACTGGCTTCTGCTCAGGGGACCCAGTGCTGCCGCCTGGAGCTGCTTCGGGGATAACGGTGCTCAGCTGGTTATTGGGAAACAAGGCTCAGGGGAGCCTTTGACCCTCTCCTTTCCTGCCCAGGAGATGCAGACAGAGAACCTGCTTCAGGATGGAGCCTGGCTTAGTCCCCTCCCCCTCCCCCCAGAGCTAGTGGGAGACCCGGCCTGTGGGGCTGTGAGCAGACCTGGCCCGTCTCTCCTGAAACAAGCTTGTGTGTGTGTGTGTGTGTGTGTGTGTGTGTGTGTGTGTGTGTGTGTGTTGCAGGGGGGGGGGGGGGAGCGGTCCTCAGTGGAGGAAGACCCTGAGCGGCGCTGCTGGGGACAGCAGCTGGCACTGCAGGGCGCAGAGGAGCTGGGCCAGGCCCCTGCAGCAGGGGCAGAGCCTGCCTGCAGGAGCCCTGGTCGTTGGGAGGCCGCCCCAGGGGAGGGGCTAACGGGAGCCTTGCTGCTGGTCCAGGGACAGCCCAGGGCAGCAGGTGTGAAGGGACCGCCTGGTACTGAGGCTGGAGGAAGACGGCAGCCCCAGGACAAGCCCATCACGCAGGGCGGTGGGGTGCAGACAAGGCGCCCGCAGCGCGTGCAGGTCTGTCTGGGAAGGAGCTGCACCCCCTGAGAGGTGGCCTGGATTGCCTTTGGGGTCTGAAGGAGATATGGCTGCCCCCGGGGCACCCTCCTCCCAGGAGAAGCTCCGGCAGCCCCTGTTGGCTTCTCTGTCCTGCAGCCCAGCAGGGGCCGGCGTGGGGGAGGACCAGGCCCGACTGAGGACGCGCACACCCAGGGCAGGGCTGGTCTGTTTAGAGCGTTGCAGTTTTGTGGTACAGTTTGATATCAGGAAGTGTGGTTTCTCCAGCTTCGTTCTTCGTTCTCGGGATTGCTTTGCCTATTTGGTGTCCTTTGTGGTCCCACACAAAGGTAAGGATTGTATTTTCTATTTCTGGGGGCAAAGGCCATTGGAATTTTGATAGAGATTGCATTGAATCTATAAGATGGCTTTGTGTGGTATGTCCATTTTAACAATATCAATTTTTCTAATCCATGAATAGGGATACCATTCCATTTTTTGAATCTTTAATTTCTTTCATCAATGCCTTGCAGTTTTCAGTGTAGAGATCTCTCACATCCTTGGTTAAATCTGTTCCTTAGTATTTCATTGTTTTTGATGCCATTGGGGATGGTATTGAGAAGAGAAGGTACCCTCCCCCCAACTTTAAACACCTGAGGGGCGCAGACACCTGCTTGCACTGAGGAGCTGTGTAGAAACTGGTGACTTTTAAAGAGCCAGAATGAGTAGAGTAGAAAAATAGAACATGGTAAAATGATATAAGGGTGGGCAAAGTAGGTTAATAATAATAATAAAAAGAATAATACAAGAATAAACTCTGTTTTGCATATTCACAACTGTGAACCTACTTTTGCTCACCCCTGTATAATGGAATATCATGGTGAAAAGTCTACAACATGTAGCAACACAAATGCATCTCATACACAAAACACGAGTGGGTGGAGGCAGATGTGAGAGGATACACATTTGACTCCAGTCACATTAAATTCTGGGAAAAGCAAAGTGAACTGTGGCCTCAGAGGGTAGTGATTGTAGGAAAAGGGCACAAGGAAGGTTTTCTAAGATTTTGATCTTGTTTTGTTTTTTGATCTGAGTAGAATTGACACAGACGTGTTCATTTTATGCAAATCTATTGAGCTGTACATTTGTGATTTGTATACTCCGCTGTGTCTTTTATACTTTAATACATTTATAAAAATTTAAAAGATTTTAAACAAAAACACTGAGTCTTATTATACCTTGGAATGATCTTTTGCAGTAACTAAAAGTGGCTGGAAAGTTCCAGAACTGGGCCAAGATGTCACCAAGGCAGCCATTACCCACGGGGAGCCGGCATTCAGCCCAACAGAGGCGAGAGCAGCAAGGCCCAGGCTGTGGATCCAGACACGGCAAGTGACCTTTTCCTTCAACAAAAACCTCAAGTCAACAACAAATGAAGGAATTGGATAAGAAGTCCATTTTGTCATCATATTTTCCAACCAGCTTCATTTTCTTGATAAACCAGTTGTGCTTGCGAGCAGCTTTGCTAACACTGTCCTCTGATGAACTATTCCGATGAGTAGGATATTTTTCCAGGCTCTGGGAGGCCTAGCTGGGCTGGCAGCCACGCAGCCGACACCTGTGGGGGACCCATCGGCATCGGCAAGCTCCTCAGGATGTTGTGATGAACCAGCTGCAACTAGATTAGGTAACGCCAACACATTAAAGGAATAGCAGTGGGAAGCAGTGCGCACATCGTTAATGAACAAGTTATAAATGTGTCTTTTGTGGGCCTGATAAAGAAGTGTCTCAGGGAATGGAGAACAATGTGGAGTTTGCAGATTTGAGGCTTCTCCCTGAGTTTGCCAGGGAAGGTGGGGAGGAATGCTAGAAATATATTGAGTGTGGCCACGAAGTTTCAATCGCACTGTACGTGTGCGCCCGCACGTGGTATTTTGTGAAAGAGCTACATTCAAGGGGCCGCAGTTTGCCGACCACTGTGCTAGACTCTGTGCTAAATGCTTGGCTGGCAATACCAATGAAGTGGTTGTATTCATCCATTTTATATTAAAGAAATGGAGGTTCTAAATGGTTAGGAAAATTGATAAAGGTTAAACAGTTAAATGGTACCTGGGTCTACCTGAATCGAAGGTCCACCTGCTTTTTAATTTTTGGTTGTTAAAACTGAAGTATAATTTGAGTCAGCTGATGGTCATTGTCAATTCAACACCATCAGGAACCGCCAGTTTGGGGTGTGGTGCAGGGATTTTCTTCCATGCAGAGCAGCTCACCTGTGATGCAGCAACTTGGGGAACAGCCAGGCCAGGGATTCTGCTCAATCAGGAAACCGCTGTGAGCAGCCCTGGGGCCAGGCCTCTCTGAGGTGACAGTCTGCTCCACTCTGCTCTGGCAAGATGTTTCAGGCTCCAGCCAGGGAAACAGTCTTGCGTGGGAAGAGAAAGTATGCTCTCTGAGCCAGAGGGGAGCTGATTCCTAGAGACAGAAATTCCTATCCCGTCCCTGATTGGTTCTTCTTCATGCAAATGATGACATCAAATCCTCACAGTTTGACTGGTCCAAAAAGCACTGTTCTGATTGGCTAGAATGGAGCCACTCTGATTGGCCAGTAAAGAAGCTGATGGAAATATAGTTGCACAGCTCCAATTAGATGGGGAAAGTCTTAGTCCTATTGGTTGAAATACAATTCCAGGAACTCCTTCATAGGGGCTGGGTCAGATGGCAGGAACGCAGGTAGGCAGTATGGCGTGGGAGGCTGGCAGCTGCTCCCTGAAGCCTGGTTTGTTTGAGAGCCCCTGTTTCAAAATGGTTGCTAGGCTCTGTTTTTTGGGGTGGTTTTTGTTTGTTTGTTTGTTTGTTTGTTTTTGTTTTCATTTAGCCTGGTTAGCCACCAGGAGCCCTTCTTAGTAGGTATCTTCTTTCCGAGTCCACCTTTGCATACAGGAAATTACACACATCTTAGATGTGCTTCATGAATTATTACATATGTGTATACCCCTGCAACCACCACCCAGATCAAGAGATGACACATTCCCTTCATTCCAGAAGGTTCCTTCATGCCCTTGCCCAGTCACTATCACTCCCAAAGAAAGTACTATTGTGATTTCTATCTGTGTAGATTAGTTCCACTTACACCCGACCTTCATGAACGACAACGTACTAGTACAATGTGTGCCCTTCTGTGTCTAGGTTCTTCCATTCCATGTGTTTTGAGACTGGCCCTGTGTATAAGGCTTGAATGGGGAGTTCATCCATTTTTCATTGCTCAGTAGTATTTCATTGCATGAATATGCTGCACATTGTTAATTCATTCTGTGATAGATATTTGGGTTATTTCCAGTTTTTAAGACCGAGTGCTTTTAACACAAATATTTCACTGCTGATTAATGAAGGCAGCTGGGTTACTTGTCATAGCAGGGAGGGTACTTACATGAAAAAATAAATAGGGGTCTCAGAGGTTGAGGCTGTGAGCACTCATGCTGGAAAACCAGGGGGAAGTAGAACCGGACTCTAATCCTCAGATTTCTGCAGGTCTCGCTCTCCGGCTTCCTTCACAGTGTCTCTGCTCAAATGTCCCATCCTTAGAGGGAGCACCTACTGAGAAGGCCTGCCAATAGGCTGAATGGCAACATGGGGTAAGGTCAGCAGCATCCAGACTGTGGGCAGTTCTACAGACAAAGCCCCTGGGCCATTTCAACAAAAATCTGCAAGAAACAAAACAAAGGAAAGAAATGGATGAGGACTTACAGACTAAAAGATTTGTTTGAATCAAAATCTAAATGAGGTTTATACCATTCAAGCAAGCAAAATACACAAGGCCATGGGAATATGTGAAGACTGATGGACTACTAGAGTATATGTATAAATTCTTGTTAATGATTTAAGTGTGATAATGGCTTTGAGGTTATGTTTTGTATAAAGTCTTTATTTTTTAGAGTTAAAATCAATGACAATTGTCCACCCTCACCCTCTTTCTCCCCTTCTAAGGTGAGGTTACTTCCTAGCACTTCTCTCCCCCTGAGACTATGCCTTTGTGATTATTAAATAGAAGCTTCATAAAGGCAGGGACTCTGTTGTCTCATGACAGTTCCTCCAGCGCCTCGCGCAGTGCCCAGCACACAGGAGGTGCTCGATGACTGTGTGGAATAGATGCATGAAGCCTTTGAGCAAGGTTCCCCTGCAAATAAAATGACAAGAATTGAGAATGGAGGGAGCTGAAGAGGCCTGGGGACAGGGTTCTGAAGTTGGAAGGTTGTGCAGTGAGAACAGCTGGTGGCAAAGGGCACGCATTGCACCTGCTTATGGAACTCTTGCCTGTGCTTGACGGGACAGAAGGCAAAACTCACCCTCTCCCAGGGCTCCCGGGCCGGTGGGTGCTGCGGGAGGGGCCTGCACGCTGGGAGCTGGGACAGGCAGGGGCCTGTGGGGGGCCTGGCTGCAGCACCCAAAGGCACGCTCTGTTATCATTATTTAACTGACGTTTGGGGCAAGTCCTCTGAGGCTGCTTCAGTCCTACAGCAACCACACGGGGTTCTGGGGGAGGCAAATGAGAGTATCCATGTGGTTGGGGCCCAAGAACCTGCATTTTATACTCCCTCACCCAGTAACTATGAGCCGGTGTCTCTGAGACAGCCTTTGGAAAACCACACTGACCCATTCACTAATAAACACAGGGGAACATACTAAGATTGCACCTAAAACCAATTGCTAATAGTAAAACCTGCCTTTGAACATCCTTCAGGGCCTCACTGGGGAGGACGGTTGTGTCTCCATGAGGGGACAGAGCTGTGTTCTCGGAGTCCAGGTGTCGGGGGAGCAGGAGGCACACCCAGGGTGGGAGGCGCTAGGAGGGAGGCAGAGGAACTGGGCCGGCCAACGACCCAGCCGGGGTTGGAGCCTGGCCCCTGGCTCCAGAGGCTGGCCCTCAGCACTGGGATGCCTGCCCCCCAGGGCGTGCCAGCCTGGACTCAGCACACAGAGGGGTGAAGGCAGGGAGCGGGAGGTGGATGGCAAAGTGGGCGCGGAAGCAGAGGTGATGGCAGTGAGGGCCTTGGCCCGGCTCCCCACCGCAGGACGTGGCGGTCAGGCTGGACCAGACATGGGCTCAACCGCCACCCTCGGTCCGAGCCTCTCCTGAACCAGAGGCTGGCTGCTAGGGGTTTCCTTGTCCCTTTCTCTTCTTGTCCTGCTTGGGTGTAGGTGCAAGCAAGTGGTGAAAGCCCCCCACACACGGCCTTGGGATGAGGACAGGCCCCACCCCACCCGCTGCTGCGGTCGGACCCACCCCTCGGAGGCCTGGCTTCCCTCCAGACCTCCAGCCAATTCCCTACTCCCTCTCTTCTGCGTGAAGTGCCAGCCTCGTTCCCGAATGTTCTCAGCTTCCAAAAGGCAGCAGCACTCTCTCTGCTCTGCCTGTTGTCCCTGAGAAACCGGAGCAGCTGCCGGAACTCCAAGGCCCTGCTCGCTAGGCTCCTCTGAGGAGGCACCACCAGTGGGAGGGCTCCCTGCGGAGACAGGTGCTCAGGCCCCGCAGGAAGCTCTCCCTCTCCCTCCGGCCTGCCTGCCCCTGCGTCCTGCTGAGAGCTCCCCCGGACCATTTGGACCATTCGCTGGTCTGTCCCTCACTGACAGGCCTGCCTGCCCCTCTGCTTAGACCTGAGGATGGCTTCCCGCTGCTGTCACCTGCTGAGGGGGACAGCGGTGCTAGCACCCAGCAGCCCTCAGCCAGTGCCTGAGGAAAGGGAGGAGTCAAAGGCCTGCTCCTTGCCGGGTGTGGGAGAGTCTGAAGTGTGTCTCTCCCATGTACCTGGACTTGCCCAGCACTTAGACACACCCTTTGTGGCTGCTTCCCCTGCCTGTGGGTCACTCCCACATGCCCCGAGTGTCCCTGCCTTCCTGGACGCTGCTGGCGATTGGCACACACTGACCTGCTCAGCACCCAGCGCCTGTGTGGCCCTGCCTCTTCCCAGGAGGGTGACAGCAGCCAGGCCTGACCCCACAGCAGGAGGCTGTGGTCCAACACGAGAGCCCCTGAAGCCTGGACCAGACCGGCTCGCTCATTAAAAGGACGATAGTGGCTAGCAGGTGGCCAGCTCTGAGCAGGCTCTGGCAACGTGGGACGGACAGGTTAGACCAGGCCCTGCCTTCCGGGGGCCGGCACGCGGTGCAGCCACGAGTGAGTAAGAACAGGTGCCGGCGGTAAGTGCCCGTGCGGGGGTGACGTGCTGCTTGGAACCGGGCACTCGGGGAAAGTGATGTGAATTACAAGGAGGAGCCAGGAGCTAGAGGCAGAACGAGATCACAAGTAGAGGGAGAAGCAAGAGCCGAGGTGCAGGCTGTGAACCTGCGACGGGTCCTCGCAGAGGGGTTTCCTGTGAGCAGCGCAGGCTTAGGAGGCAGTCACCTCGCCTGGGGATGAGGGCATCTTCTCTGAGGGAGGAAGAGGGAAACTAACCTGAAGGACCGGAAGGAGCAATGGAGGACGGAGAGAGAGAACCTGTCAGGCAACGAGAACAGCAAGTGCGGCCCGAGGTGGAGACGGATGACGCACCCGTGTGGCTGACGAGGAGACAGGAGTGGAGGGATCAGGATGAGGCTGCAGGGGTCGCAACAGGTTGTGTAAGAGGCGAGCAGAGTCGCTTTCCTCCCTGCCCCTTTAGGGTGAGGCATGGTCTCAGGGCTTCAGTCAATGGCATTGAGCACCATGCAGCAGCCGAGACCTGCAATGCAGCAGTTACACTTGGCCTCTGACATCCGGGTGCAGCAGGCCATCAAGAGGTTGAGTGGTAAGTCCTTCTGCCTGCTCGGGTGGCTGCTGCGTGGGAGGGCCATGTGGAGAAGAGGTTGGGTGACTGATGGGAAGCTGCAAGCTGCTTGTTGGTAAGAGAGAGGGGCCAGGCTGCTGCGGATAAGCCCTCAAGGTCAGAAATCCCATCTGTCTTTCCTCATTAGTCCCAGGGATTCCCAGGTCAAAGGGCAGCACTCCGGCAAGGGGTGGTGCTTGTGCGTGGTCGTGGTCTGCTGAGTGGAGGTCAGGCCAGACGCTCACTTCCTGGTGGACTCCTGGGGGCTAAGACTTAAGGGCGGGCAGCCTCGAAGGTGAAGAGGCTGCCATCTGCCAAATGGAGACACATCTCAGGAAATGAACTGCTAAGCCTTTCAGCGCAGTGGGAGGCTGGCCCCTCCTGCCCCCTCCCCAAGGCCTGCTGCCCTTGGGACGCAGCTCCCAGCAGGCCCGGCCCGGGATGGGAGAGCCTGGGCCCGATGAAGGTGGGGCCTTCAGCACTGGGAGGAGCCAAGGGAATGACCAGACTGGCAACTGTCTGGGAGAAGCCATTCAAGGCCAACATCACAAATGTCCACCCTGGTCTGGCCTGGTGGCTGGGTGAGAATAGGGAAGAAGGGATGAGTGTTCTGAAGCCAGGGCTCCCGTAAGGACATTCCAGATGCCGTGTCAGCCTCCCTCATCAGCTCCTGGAGGAACATCCTCTTAGAAAAACACTCTGGAGTCAATGATAGCGATGGAAAGAGGAGAAGCATCTGCTTTTGTTGAAATCCTGCTGTCATTGCAGCCCTGCACGCTGGTCTAGAGCTGACTCATGGAGCTTAGGAACCCCACAGAGTCACACTTGGCCCTTCGCAGGCCAGACCGAGGGGGGATGGGCTGGTGGTGGGTGCCTCTCGACTCACTCTCCTGCCAACATGTGGTGGCACAGAGGGCCTTCCCAGGGAGGTGCTAAGCAAACTCCTGCTGCCAGGGGCTCTCCTGAGTCTTCTCTCGGTGCCATTTAGGACCAGAGCACGTTTTCATCTCCAAAGACTGGGCCCCGTTTTAAGTCTCCAGGGCAGCCCCCAGCTTACCTCACGAGTCGTGGTTGTGGACTTTGCAGCGGTTCTCAACCTGTGGGTCGCGACCCCTTTGGCGGTCGAACGACCCTTTCACAGGGGTCGCCTAAGACCATCCTGCATATCAGATATTTACATTACGATTCATAACAATAGCAACATTACAGTTATGAAGTAGCAACGAAAATAATTTTATGGTTGGGTCACAACATGAGGAACTGTATTTCAAGGGCCAGAAGGTTGAGAACCACTGACTTAGAGAATCTTGAGGCACAGAAGCTCAGTGGCTCAGGTAAGTTGCATGGCCTCATGCACTCAGCTCAGCAGAGGTTCAGAACATGAACCAGTTACTCCTCCTTTCATTCATGCAGCGAACGTCTACTGACTGTCTGCTCTGTGCTGGGGCCACAGAGTGAACGCCCAGGCTGGTAGATGACGCCTCCGAGCCACCGCTCGCAGTGAGATGGCAACACCACATGACACAACTCCAAGACGCGCCCATGCTAGCAGGGTCCGTCCTGTCTCAGATTTTACTGAAGACCCTCTTCTGTATCCTTGTTTGGTACAGATCACAGATCTGTCTCAGAGAGCATGTTAATAGGCTGGCTAGAACCTATAAAAATGGTGGCCATGTAAATAGTGAAAAATGTGAATGCCCGATGTAACAGAAGCAGATCCTGAGGCCAATATTCACGTGTAACTGTGTGTGTGTGTTGAGGTTTCGGGCAAGAAAGTGTAGCCACGCCAGGCAGGAATGGGGAAGAGGCAGGAGAGCAGGCGGGCAGTAAAGGTCCTTCAGCCGAGAACCAGCTTAGCCCTTGGAACTTCTTTCTGTGGAGAAAGCTCTAGGGCCCGTGTGCAGCACACACCTCAGAGCTGCCCCCAGGAGGTGAAGAAGCTGGGCTTCTGTGCATGAACCGCTCCCGCCCCTGCCAGGCCGGAGGGTACCTCTCCCGCACTTCCCGGTGCCCAGAAATGCCATGCCGAGATGTAGGGATAAGGCACCCTTCCCAGCACAGGATCACGTAGGCCTACCTTCCCCACACAGACGTGCTCAGCACACATCGCCGAGTGAGAGAAGCAGTTTACAGAACAGCAAGTAGGACAGTCCCAGGTCCTTTCTCGTCGATGTGGATGGCGCACGTGGGAGGCGAGGCCAGGCCTGGAACTGGCACCTGCTTCAGCGCAGATTCTGGGGGAGAGTCACAGAACTTAGTGATCAAGATAAATAATGTTTCCCTGAAATAGTTTTTAAATATCAATTAATGCAAAAGCTCTATGACGAACAAAATACCAGTATTTTAAATAAAGTCAGTATCTGACCCAGTATTTGCACAACTTGGCTTCATTCACCTCATCCTAATCCCATTCTGCTCCACTCTGACTCCTGAAAATTTTGATCTCTGTAGGTGGGGTGGGGAGAGAGAGAGAGACCCTGGACCATCTCCTCTGCTGGCCTCTGCCCTCCTGCGATGCCTCCCCTGGCCAAGCCCAGCACCTGCGAACATCAGACCCTGAGTGGCCTCACTGCTCACCTGCCCCTCGCTGCTTTGCTGGCCCAGCCCAGAGCCCAGGACCAGCACTGTCCCCTCGGGGGCCACAAGAATGTGCAGGCAAAGAGCCAGCTCTAGGGCCGCCAGCAAAAGCCCCAGCGATGAGTCTCCTGTCTTCCTGGCCTGTTCAGAGGGGCCAGCGAATGGCAATGCTCCTCACAGGGCTCCGCTGACAGCCCAGCCAGGCGGACCTGCCAGGCTCTGGTTGGAGGACCCAGAGCACAAAACCAAATGCCAAGTCCTCAGAGCCAGCTTGCTGAACCCAAGCCACCTGACTGTTGCCAGATGATGAGGACAGTGCCAGGAACTTCCTGAGCCAGGCTCTTTGGGGAGCGTATGTGCTGTGGCTTGTACAGCCCCTTCCCAAGAGAGGTTCTCAGTTACCCAAGGACCAAGGACCGGTTTCAACATCTTCCCTCCGCAGTGTCAGGCAGCCACTCACTCCTGTGGGGAGATAGAGATGGGCAGGTGAGGACTGGGAACTGAAGGACAGAAGGAAACTATGTCACTCCAGGAGCCCATCGACCCTGTGCAGTCCTTTCTTCAGGAAATGTAGGGTCATGCCAGTGTGAACAAAATACTGTTCATCTTGACTAAGTCATTCCGACAAAAAAAGCATTAATTTCACAGCCAACATTCAGACTGACATGTGTGCTCTTTAGCTTTATTGACTTATTGACTTATCTATTTATTTATTGTTGTCGCTATTGCAGATGTCTCCCATTTTCCCTCCTTTGCCCACTGTGAACCAGCCTGCCCCTCCCAGGCCGTCACACTCGGCTGTCTGTGTCCAGGGTGATGTGTATGCGTGCTTTCGCTGTGCTCTTCACCTGCTTTTGTCCAGTCCCCTCCCGCCCCCCTCCCCTCTGACTCGGTCAGTCTGTTCTATGTATCCGTGCCTCTGGTTCTATTTTGTTTCTCCATTTATTTTGTTCACTAGATTCCACATGTAAGTGAGAGAATATGGCATCTTTCTCCAACTGGCTTATTTCACTTAGCATAATGCTCTCCATGTCCATCCATGCTGTCGCAAAGGGTAAGAGTTCTTTCCTTTTCACAGCGCATAGTATTTCATGGTGTAGATGTACTAGAGCTTTTTCCCCCCAAATATATTTTTATTGATTTCAGAGAGGAAGGGAAAGGGAGAGAGATAGAAACATAATGATTGTCTGCCTCCTGCATGCTGCCTATTAGATAGCAAGCCTGCAACACAGGCATGTGCCCTGAATGGGAATCTGACTGCAATCTCCTGGTTCATAGGTAGAAACTCAACCATTGAGCCACACCGGCAAGTACTAGAGCTGTTTAATCCACTCATCTGCTGATGGGCACCTGGGCTGTTTCCAGATCTTGGCTATTGTAAATAATGCTGCTGTGAACATAGAAGTGCATATATTTTTCTGATTGGTGTTTCGGGTTTCTTATGTTGTATTCCCAGAAGTGGGATTGCTGGGTAAAAAAGCAGTCCCATTTTAATTTTTTGAGGGAACTCCATACTGTTTTCTACAGTAGCTACCCATCTGCATTCCCACCAGCAGTGCACTAGGGCCCTTTCTCCAAGTCCTCACCAGCACTTGTCATTTGTTGATTTGTTAATGGTAACCATCTGGCAGGTGTGAGGTGATATCTCATTGTCGTTTTGATTTGCATCTTGTTGATGATTAGTGACATTGAGCATTTTTTCATATGTGTCTTGGCCATCTGTATGTTCTCTTTGGAGAAGTGTCTATTCAGGTACTTTGTGTATTTTTAAATTGGATTGTTTTTCTTCATTTTGTTGAGTTGTATGAGTACTTTATATATTTTGGAGATTAACTCCTTATCAGATGTATCATTGGCAAATATGTTCTCCAATATGGTGGGTTCCCTTTTGATTTTGTTGATGTAGTCTTATTTGTTTATTTTTTCCTCTGTTTCCTTAGGAGATATATTTGGAAAAATATTTCTATGCAAGATGTCTGAGATTTTATTGCCTATCTTTTCTTCCAAAATTTTTATGTTTTCACAACTTACATTTAAGTCTTTTACCTATTTTGAGTTTATTTTTTATATGGCTTAAGTTGGCAGTCTAGCTGCATTTTTTTGCATCTACTTGTCCAATTTTCCCAACACCTTTTATTAAAGAGACTGTGTTTATTCCATTGTATGCTCTTGCCTCCTTTGTTGAATATTAATTGACCATAAAGACTTGGGTTGATTTCTGAGGTCTCTGTTCCGTTCCATTGATCTATATGCCTGTTCTTGTGCCAGTACCAGGCTGTTTTGATTACAATGGCTTTGTAGACTAGTTTGATATCTGATAGTGCGATCCCTCCAACTTTGTTCTTCTTTCTGAAGATTGCTGCAGCTATTAGAGGTCTTTTTTGGTTCTAAATAAATTGTTGGAATATTTTTTCTAGATCTGTGAAATATGCCATTTTTAAAAAATAGGAATTGTGTTTAATCTAGCAATTGCTTTGGGTAGTATAAATATTGTAATGATGTTAATTCTTCCAATCCATGAATATGATATATGCTTCCACTTGTTTGTATATTCCTCTATTTCTTTCTTCAATGTCTTATAGTTTTCTGAGTACAGGTCTTCTACCTCCTTAGTTAAGTTTATTCCTAGGAACCTTATTACTTTTGTTGCAATAGTAAATGGGATTGTTTCTTTAGTTTCTCTTACTGATAGTTCATTATTGGTGTATAAAAATACCACCAATTTCTGGGTATTAATGTTGTATCCTGCTACGTTGCCAAATTCAGTTATTAATTCTAGTAGTTTTTTTGGTGGAGTCTTTAGGGTTTTCTATGTACAATATCATGTCATCTACAAATAATGAGAGTTTCACTTCCTCCTTTCCAATTTGGATGCTTTTTATTTCTTCCTCTTCTCTGATTGCTGTGGCTAGGACTTCCAGTACTATCCTATATAATAATGAGGTAATATGCAAATTGACGCTCACAAGATGGCTGCCTATGACTAGGTTGGCAGGGGAGTTATGAGGGACGACCAAATGACTGAACAGCAAGCTGCAGGGGGTGACCAGGCTAGTGGGGGGGGGGCGGTTAGTGACTAAATGACTGAACAAGCAGGCTGCGTGGGGTGACCAGGCTGGCAGGGGGGTTAGTGAGGGACAAATGACTGAACAAGCAGGCTGCATGGGGTGACCAGGCCAGCAGGGGGGGTTAGTGAGGGATGACCAAACAACTGAACAACAGGCTGCGTGGGGTGACCAGGCCGGTGGGGGGGTCATGAGGGGTGACCAGACTGGCAGGGGTGGGGCAGTTGGGGCAACCAGGCTGGCAGAGGGGGGGGCAGTTAGGGGCAACCAGGCTGGCAGTGGGGGGCAGTTAGGGGCATCCAGGCCATCGGGGGGTGGGCAGTTAGGCGCGACCAGGCAGGCAGGCAGATGAGTGATTAGGAGCCAGTGGTCCTGGATTGTGAGAGGGATGTCTGACTGCTGGGATCGAGCCTAAACCAGCAGTCAGACATCCCCCAAGGGGTCCCAGATTGTAGAGGGTGCAGGCTGGGCTGAGGGGAGATCCCCCCTGCCCCATCATGAACGAATTCGTGCACTGGGCCTCTAGTGTTAAATAAGAGTGGTGAAAGTGAACATCCCTATCTTGTTCCTGACGTTAAGGGAAATGCTTTTAGTTTTTGCCCATTGAGCATGATGTTGGCTGTACATTTATCATTTTGGCCTTTATTATGTTGAGATATGATCCCTCTATTCTCACTTTGCTGAGAGTTTTTTCTTAATAAAAAATGAGTGCTGGATATTATCAAATGTTTTTTCTGCATCCATTGATATGATCATGTGATTTTTAAAAAAATCCTCACTGGGGGACATTTTTTCCATTGATTTTATTAGAGAGAGTGGAAGGGAAAGAGGAAGGGGGAGAAAGAGAGAGAGGGAGAAGCATCGATATGAAAGAGACAAACCAATTGGTTGATTCCTGCACATGCCTGGATTGGGACCAGGATTGAACTTGCAACCCAAGTATGTGCCCTTGACCAGAAATCTAACCCCTTCAGTTCACAGGCCCACACTCTAACCACTGAACAACCCTGGCCAGGGCTGATTATGTCATTTTTTTTCTTTCATTTTGTTTATGTGATATATCATATTTGTTGATTTGAGATTTTTTTTGTACCAACCTTGCATCCCCAGAATAAATACCACTTGATCATGCTTTATGATCTTTTTTAATGGATCTAATTTGCTAATATTTTATTGAGGATCTTAGCATCTATGTTTATCAGGGATATTGGCCTATAATTTTCTTTCTTTGTATTGTCTTCATTTTGTTTTGGAATTCAGATAATTTTCACCTTGTAAAAAGAGATTAGAAATTTTCATGATTTTTTTGAATACTTTGAGGAGGATAAGTGTTAGTTCTTCTTTGAATGTTTGGTAAAATTTTACCTGTGAAGCCATCTGGTCCAGGACTTTTGTTTGCTGGGAGGTTGTTTTTGTTGTTGTTGTTTATTACTGTTTCAATTTCATTAGTTGTTACCTGTTTATTCAGATTTTCTGATTATTTCTGATTCAGTTATGGAAGATTGTATATTTGTAGTAATTTTTCCATTTTGCCCAGGTTGTTCAATTTGTTGGCATATGGTTTCTCATAGTATTTTCTTAGTATCTTTTGTATTTCTGTGATGTCAGTTGTTACTTCTCCTCTTTTATATCTGATTTTATTTATTTGTGTCCTCTCACTTTGTTTCTTGATGAATCTAGCTAATGGTTCGTCAATCTTGTTTATCTTTTCAAAGAACCAACACTAGGTTTTATTGATCTTCTGTATTATTTTTTGGTCTCTGTCATTTATTTCGACTCTGATCTTTATAATTTTCTTCCTTCTATTTAATCTGGGCTTTGTTTGTTGTTCTTTTTCTAGCCTTTTAGGTGTAGGGATAGATTGCTTATTTGAGATTTTTCTTGCTTCTTGAGGTAGGCCTGTAATGCTATGAACTTCCCTCTTAGGACTGCTTTCAAGGTGTCCCCTAGATATAGGGTTGTTGTGTGTTAATTTTCATTTGTTTCCAGGTAATTTTTTATTTCCTCCTTGATCTCCTTGGAAACTCATTGATTATTTAATAACATGCTATTTAGTCTTCATGTCTCTGAATGCTTTTGAGTTTTTTTATTGTAGTTGATTTCTAGTTTCATGCCATTGTGATCTGAGAAGATGCTTAATATGGTTTCAATCTTCTAGAACTTGCAGAGACTTATTCTGTGTCCTAACATGCGGTCTATCTTTGAGAATGACCCATGTGCACTTGAGAAGAATGTATATTCTGCTGCTTTGGGATGAAATGTTTGGTAAATATCACTTAAATCCCTCTGACCCAGAGTGTCTTCTTTAAATGACTGTTCCTTGTTAATTTTTTTGTGTGGAAGTCAAGTCAATGGTGCTCCTATATATATTTAGGTGCTCCTATATTGGGTGCATATATGTCTAAAAATATTAATGGAAAAAGTATTCTTGGGTGAGGATTTTAAAATACTATAACTGTATTGTGGTTGATTTCTCCCTTAAAGTCCAATAGGAGTTTTTTATTTTATATATATTTAGGTGCTCCTATATTGGGTGCATATATGTTTGCCAGGGTGATGTCCACTTGTTATATCAATTTCTTTAGTATTATGTAGTGACCTTCTTTGTCTCTTTTATGACCTTTGTTTTGAAGTCTATTTTGTCAGATATAACTATTGCTATACCAGCATTTCTTTTGTTTCCATTTGCATGAAATTTTTTTCCATCCCTTCACTCTCATCTCCTGTGTGAATCTTTTCTTACGAGATGGGTCTCCTGTGGAAAGCACATATATGAGGCATGTTTCTTATCCATTCAGCTATGCCATGTATTTTGATTGGAGCATTTAATTCATTTACATTTGAGCTTATTATTGATAAGTACTTGTTTGTTGCCATTTTTTCATTATACCTATGTTCCTCTATATATTTCTTCTTCTTTTTCTTAAAGCAGTCTCTTTAACATTGTGCAGTGTTGGTTTGGTGGTAATGTGCTTCTTTTTGCTTTTCTTGTTTTGTTTTGTTTTGTTTTGTTTTGTTTGGGAAGCTATTTCACCTTAAATTTTAAATTATAGTCTTGGTAGATAGTCTTTGATTCAGATCCTTCTTTTTCATTACTTTGAATATTTCATGCCAATCCTTCTGGCCTGATGTGTTTTGTTGAGAAATCAGCTGACAGCCTAATGGTAGCTAACTATCTCTCTCTTGCTGTCTTTAAGATTCTCTCTTCGTGTTTAATCTTTGCCATTTTAATTATGATGTGTCTTGGTTTGGGTCTCTTTCGGTTTGTCTTGATTGGAACTCTCTGTGCTTCCTGAACTTGTGTGACTTTTTGCTTTACCAGGTTAGGGAAGTTTTCAATCATTATTTCTTCAAACAGTTTCCTATTCCTTGTCACTTTCTTCTCCTTCTGGTATACCTATGATGTTGATGTTATTACATTTTGTGTTGCCCCCAAATTCCCTTAAAATATCCTCATTCTTTTTTTCCTTTTTTTTTTTTAAAAAAATTTTGTTTTGTTAATCCTCACCCAAGGATATGTTTCCATTGATCTTTTTTGTTTGTTTGTTTGTTTTTTTAGAGAGAGAGTGGAAGGGAGAGAAGAGACTGAGAAAGAGAAACACCAATGTGAGAGAGACACACCGATTGTTTGCTCCCACATATGCCCTGACCAGGGCCAGGGATCAAGGTTGCAAACATGGTACATGCCTTTGATCAGAATCAAACCTGGTACTCTTCAGATTATCCTCACTCTCTTACCTTCTTTTTTTTTTCCTGCTCTGATTTGGTATTTTAAATTGTCTTCCAAATCACTCATTCAATCCTCTGCTTTATCCAACCTATTTTTAATTCTTTCCAGTGTATTCTTGATGTCATATATGTATTATTCATTTCCAACTTGTTCTTATTCATGGTTTCTATGTCCTTTTTCATGCTTTTATAGTTCCCACTAAGTTTCTTATAATTCTCACTAAGTTACTTGAGCATCCTTATAACCATTACTTTGAAATCTCTATATGATAAATTGCTTGTCTCCATTCTTTTTGCCTCTTTTTCTGGAGGTTCCTCATGTTCATTTATTTGGGGTCTGTTTCTTTGTTTCCACATTTTGGCTGCCTCTTTGTGTTTGTTTCTATGCATTAGGTAGATCTGCTATGACTCCCAGTCTTAGTGAGGTGGTGGCCTTATGTAATAGGTATCCTATGGAACCCTATGGCACAATTTCCTTGATCTCTTGAGTTGGGTGGTCTAGGAATGTCCTTTGTGTGTTTTATGTGGGACCTTCTGTTGTAATTGGCTCTTGATTGCTGTTGGCCCATTCATGGATGTGATTGATCCTTAGGCTGGCTGTCTGTGAGGCTCAAGTTCAAACACATTGTGCGATGTTATACAGGTTCTGATAACAAAAACAGAAAAAAGTATAAGAAATTAAAAATTAGAATTAGAAAAGGAGAGAAATAAAAATGAAGGTAAAAAAAGAGGGGGAAAAAGAAAATAATAACAAAAATAAAACAGAAAAAATAAAAAGAATAAAAAAAATAGTGTGAAGCCTTTAGGGTCCTGCCCTGATGTTAGCTGCAGCAGACACTGTTGTGCAGGTTCTGGACCTCCCAGGAAGTTCTCTGGTGCAAGGCAATGTCAAATGCTGCCTACGCCAGGCTTTCAGCAGCCTGTCCACAGCTACAAGCAATCCAGAGTCTCTGCTGTGCTTGGCTGCACAAGAAGGACCCGGCTGTGCTCTGAGGCCAGTTTTTACCATCAGAGGGCCCAGGAGTGGGTCAGCAAGCATCCCAAAGCATCCTGAGATCTGCCTCTGCCTGCCTCCCCCTGCTGGCTGGCTGCCTGGCTTAGTCAGGGAAAAGCTTAGTCTCTGAAAAAGCCTCTGGTAGAATCAGGAAGATGAAGTCACTGGATCTCCCCTGAGGGGTAGGTGTCATTCAGACTTCAGAGAAGATGGGGTGTGTTTCCCTGCCCCTGAACCATATGTCTGAGTCTCACCCAGATTTTCCCTGACCTTGGCAGGGCAGAGCCCCTAGTAGTCAGGTGGGTGGAGCCTACAGAGTCCAGAGATTGTGTCTGTTGGAAGCTCGGGGAGGGGCTCTATTGGCACTCCTGTGAGGTTCCCTTGAAAGTGGGGGAATGGCCCATCCCAAAGCCAGTCACTGACAATCCCTGAGTCTGCCCAGTCTTCTAAGCCCTGGCCTCCGCTGGTCAGGTGAGCAGGATTCCACAGGGTTGGGGGAGTTGCCTTACCCAGGCGGCCGCTGCTCAGAGGGGATTGTTCCTCCCATGGGAAATGGCTGCAGCAGTATCAGAGGATGAACTAACACAGGGATCCCATGTCACTCCCAAAGCCAGCCACGACTCTCCTTAGGAGATTCCAGTTCTCACCCTTCCCTCCAAGGAAGCCCAGGGTGAGTGGCTGCAGACAAAAATTTTGCACGTTGGCCCTTTAAATGGGTGGCTTTGAATCCAGCAGGCTCCACCTCTCCTTGGCAGACAGAAACTCCACTCCTTTTCACAGCTGAATAGGATGTGGGTGTCTGTTCCTGATCTGGCTCTCTGGGCTGGGGAGCCCCGTCTGGGGCCAGGCTCCGCGCCTCCCAGGGGAAACCTCCCACAGCTGAGATACCCCTCCGCAGCCTCAGCTGCTGCCTGTGGGAGCAAGGCCAGCCCTTTCGTGACTCTGCCCTTCCTGCCAGTCTTGACGTGGCTTTTGCAGTCCTTGGTTAAAAGTCTCCTCTTCAGCCCTGGCTGGTTCCCTCAATGGTTAGAGTGTCAGCCCGTGCACCAAAGGGCTGTGGGTTTGATTCCCAGTCAAGGGCACCTACCTCAGTTACAGCCTCGATCCCCAGCCCCCGCTGTTTCTCTTTCAGACCCCTGTCCCTCCCCACCACTCTCTCTCTAAAAATATTAATGGAAAAAGTATTCTTGGGTGAGGATTTTAAAAAAAGTCTCCTCTTCAGATAGTCTCCAGTTAGTAAGTCAGGGTGATTTCCCCCCAATTTACCTGTAACTTCCAGTGTGGTTCTGGGAGGCATTGCAAGCAAGAGCTACCTACTCCACTGCCATCTCTGAGTCCATGATCTTTACTTTCTTCCATAGAACAAAGTCCGTGTCTGATTTTGTTTTCAGGTCCCTGGCAACGGCCAGTGGCAGACTTTCTTAGTCTTGGTACTCACAGTGGCTTTCATGCCCTCACCTGATGTATCTGCAGTAAATGTTTTGGGGCTCAAAGGCAGAAAGGCAGAGAAAGGGGCAGTGTTGCAATATTCCACGAGTATTGGCACCTTGTTGAAAACAGAACAAATCAGAGAAAAGCTGTTCTTAAGATAACTGCACAAGAACCCTGTAGCCCAGATGAATGGGAGAGGGAGAATTTGACTTATAGCATCAGCACACTTCCGGGCCCAGCACCCTCACGGCCATGGGTCCAAGCCTGGGCTCTGAGTTGATTCCTAACTGCACCACGTGCCTATGTGAATGACTAGAGATGGGTGACTTAAACTCTCTGAGACTTGGTTTCTTTATCTATAAAATGAAATATCATAGTACCTCTCTATCACATAGCCTCATTGTGGTGACTGAATGTGACCATGCCTTTGATCACAGCACCTGACAAAGAGTTAGAGCTTAATAAATGCTACCTGTTATTTTTATGAATGGAAAGGCGAGTCTGCAAGCTCCATATTAAACATCTGCTCTACTTTCTCCAAGGTTTTTCCAGAAAGGCCATAAATATGGATCTTGGTAAAATGCTTGCAGTCAACATTTACAACTTTGGTGCCTGTTGCATGTCACAATCCAAGTAGGATGGGTAAGAGCAGAAGACGAATAACTCTTCATCTGAAAAGCTGGCTTTGCCACACTGAGCTCAGTTCCTTTCCTTTCACTTACCTTATCCCACATCCCATCTTCTCCATAGTAGGTGCTGAATAATTGGCATCTCTTTGTGTTTGGTTGGATTCCCCCAGAGGCCAACCCTGAGACAAATTTGTGAGTACCTTTACTCTACTTGGGAAGTGAACCCAGGAACTTGAGAAGGGAAGGAAGGCAAGGCACCTTAATCAGTAAGGTCACTGCCCTGGCCAACTGGGGCCCACCCCACCTATAACCTCAGGGGGTGCTGTGGAGCATGCCTCAGAGCTGCCTCACCCAAGAGATGAGGAAGCTGAGAGTTAGCCACCAAATCTGGCCCATCATCGGCTGAGGGCTGCTCCCAAGAGCATGCATGCAGGCCCGAGATGCTCCTTGGCCAGGGTCTTGGTGGCAGTGGTAGGAAGCCATCAGGTGTGAAAAATCTGGTCCCAAGGTGACATGGGCCTGGCCCTGGCAGCTTCACCTACCCTACTCCAGGACTGCTGAAGTTTTGAAAAGCTCTTTGCATTCAACCCCAGATATGTGTTACATGTTTAGTAATTGCCACATCTGATGGGGTGATTTCATATCGTCATGCCCTGGAGCCTGGTCTTGCTCTTAAGACCATGTGATTTCTGCTACCTGCTAACATATCTACCCCAAACAGACTGCCTTTCCTTGGAGGGAGTTACAGAGGCCACGTGCCAGGGCCCGTTCCCTCTCTGAGGTCCATCAAACTAGCCACGTCTAGTGCGTGGGGTTTCAAGGTGGTAAGTAATGAGCTGAGACAAGCCATTAATCTTCTTAAGAGTTCACCAAGATCCACAGCTTTTGGTCAAGGTGACCTGATAAGGCTGGGCTGACAACCAGAGAAAGCAATGTCTGCTGGCACGGGGATACAACGTGCCTGGTGTCCAAGCTCATGCTCAGGGCCGTTCTGTGTTTCTTCGTCCTTTTAATGACAATAGTTACCATTCATTGAGCTGTTTCTACATGCCAGGCACTGAGCTAAGCACTTCTCATATATATAATGTCAAAAGACAAAGGGTGGTATCACTTTTTTACAGCTAAAGAAATATAGGCACAAAGTAATTAATAACTTGCCCCGAATCACAGAACAGATAAGTGACAACACAGTTTAACCTAGGTTTCCCTGACTCAGAAGCATCAGTTTAAACACTAAACACATTATATTTCATTTTTTGTCAGGTTTTTTCTTTTTAACCTGAAGTGTTATTGCCAGGAGTATGGTAGTGAACTGGCTCTGGGGAGTGAGGAGTTGTGTGCAGGGACAGAGACTAGCCCTGATTTGTAGCATTTGCCAATTTCTGTGGTATAAATACCCCACCATGTCCAATTTCAAGATACCAAGGGTTTAACAATCAGTTTACAAAACTCCTGAATATTTAATAATTGGTTCTCATAAGCCTTATGCCATAATTTTCTATGTATAAGACACTATTTTTAACTAAAATCTTTAGACTGAAAATTGAGGGGCATCTTATACACGGAAGTCAGCCGAGGATGGAACCATGCAGGTGCGTAGATGCCCATACCATGTCAAACAGGCTTCCTCCCATCATGAGTCTTATTGTTACTGACGTCAGCTGATGCTGTAATTGGAGGTGGAGGTGGAGAGTGCACAGATGCAACAGGGACCTGAGGGTTCTGAGCCCATAAGGATGTCAAAAAATAAAAAGATACTAAATACCAGTAAGCGATTGTTTGTCTTACTCTGCAAAATTCAAAATGAATGATTTATGCTAATTAATGATTCATGGTGCGTAAATCAACTACTCACAAGTACATTGTAGTTATTCCTAATCAAAGCTCTGTGCATCACTATTCATTTCTAACTCCTCAACGTGCATTTATTCACAGAGATCTTAGGGCTTCCATACATTTACTACGAGGTCTGTAAGCTCTGGAGTCAGAGTGTCTGAGCTCAAACCTGCTGGATGACCTGTTAGCTGTGTGTTCCTGGGCAAGTGGCTCAGCCACCCAAGCCTCAGGTTCTTCATTTGCAGCAGCGCAGGGTAAACAGGACCTGCCTCGCAAGTTCATTGTGAAGAGTAAAAGAAAAGGAGTTAACGGGTACAAACTACTTAGCACAGTTGCTGGGCACATTCTAAGCACTTAATAAAAGGTGGCTATTATTCATATTATTGGATATATGACATGAAAGGATGTCCTTGATACTTTTTAAGTGAGAAAGTTGGTTTATGCATAAAATAGTTTAACTAGAGGTACTCAAACTTGGATCTCAGAACTCTTTATACACTTAAATTATAAAACTCTGAAAATCTTTTAAAATGTGAGCTTGAAATATTAATTAATTAAAAGGACAATAACAAATCCATTTCATGTTAACATATTTTCTCACTCCCCCCCCCCCCCCCCCCCCCCCCCCCCCCCCCCCCGCATAGTGGGGAGAACGCAGGGACTTGCCCCAAGACAGAGGTATGAGGCTTGAATGAAGCGCAAATGAACAGGAAGTCCCGCCCCAGCAGCCCCTCCGCACATGCGCAGTAGGCCCTCTGCCACCCCGCCCAGCCCACCCCGCAGTGGGAGCATGCGCGAGGCTTGGCTCCAAGGGGGCGCCACAGCTTCCCCAGCCTCCCGGTCCACGGCTTCCGGATCATCGGCCAGAAGACGCCCTACTCCTTCTCCCGAGCCCCGCCCGTAAGCGGGGTGCCCGCGCGCGGACCCGGGACAGCGTGGGGGCCGCAGCTGAGGAGCTCTGGACGCAGCGGGCAGGCGCCGCGGGGACCGCCCGTGGGGCGGAAGGGAGAGGGAGGAAGGTCCCGCGACTGAAGAGCTGCAGAAACGCCCGACTTGGAAACCGGGTCTCGCTCCAAGACAGCCTGCACATACCGAACAGCACACTCCCTCGGCCGGCCGCTCGGCTCGCACAGGGCCACAGGCCTCCTGCCTTCACCAGCAGGACCGCCGCCTCCGGGAGCCCGGAGGTCAGAGGTCAGTGCCGCGGAGCGCCAGGCCGGTCAGGCTGCAGAGGCCTCTCCCGTGTTCCTGAGCTGCCACGACGCCCCTGGCTTCTGTCCCCTCGCTCGCTTCCTGCATCAGCCAACGCCCAGGCTGCGCGTGGGCAGACCCCTGAGTCCCTTATCGTGTGTGAAAGGTCAGGACCCGGATGTGCTTCACCTCCGGAACTGGATGTGCTCGCCTCTGGGAGGACTCACCGGGCCAGCACCGCCGAGAAGACCGTCCTTGTCGGAAGCTCCGGGCTTGGCTGGTGGCTCCCGGCCGCCGACTTGGCCACAGCACGGCCATGGCAGCGAGGAGAGCCTTTCTGTAAGGGCACCATCCCCTCCCGCGGCCAGGTTCAACACACACACATTGGGAGGACACAAACGTTCACCCCACCACCTATGTCATCGTTTTATGAAAAAACTAGTGTTCAAGATAATAAAATTAGTAAAAGTAGTGAGTTGTTTTATATTTTTGCAGATCTCTTCAGTGTCTGTCTTAATTGAAGTAGCCACAGAATTCCAGTCAAGATGGCGCCGCAGGTAAATGCTGTGCTTGCCGCCTGCCAGCAGCACAGGATGACAGCTAAGCTATAGAGCAGCGAGAGCCCCTGAAGTCCAGCTGAACGGAAGGCCTATAACTAAGGCCATCAAGGAGACCTGGAGACTGGCAGGAGGGGTGCAGGCACGGAACCAGCCCCACACCCACGGGTGGCGATTAAGAATCCAGAGGGGCCAGCCGGCCTCAGTGGTTGAGCTCAACCTATGAACCAGGAGGTCACAGCTTGATTCCCCGTCAGGGCACCTGCCCAGGTTGCAGGCTCCATCCCCAGTGTGGGACATGGAGGAGGCAGCCATCATTGATGTCTCTCCTCTCTCTTCCTCTCTGAAATATATATATATACAGAGAGAAAGTGGAGAATTGACCATTGACACTGCAGAAATACCAAGGATTAGAAGAAAATATTGTGAACAATTATATGCCAACAAATTGGGCAGCCTGAAAGAAATGGATACATTCCTAGAAACATACAATCTCACAAGATTGAGTCAGGAAGAAACAGATAACCTGACCAGACCAATAATTACCAATAAATTTGAATCAGTAATAAAAAAAAAATACTTCCAACAAACAAAAGTCCTGGATCAATGTCTTCACAGGTGAATTTTACCAAACATTCAAAGAAGAATTAAGTCCTATCCTTCTCAAACTATTCCAAAAAACTGAAGAGGAAGGAAGGCTCCCAAGATCATTTTATGAGCCCAGCATTACCCTGATACCAAAACAAGACAGAGCCACTACCAAAAAAAAAAAAAAAAAGAGAGAGAGAATTATAGGCCAATACTCCTAATGAACATTGATGTAAAAATTCTCAACAAAATGTTAGCAAAACCAAATTCTGCAATACATTAAAAATGTCACACACCATGCTCAAGTGGGGTTTATTCTTAAGGTGCAAGGCTGGTTCAATATCTGCAAAACAACACAACAAACATAAACAAAAAAGGGTAAAAATCATATGATCATATAAATAGATATAGAAAAAGTATTTGACAACATCCATCATATATATGATAAAAAACTCTCAGCAAAGTGGGGATAGAGGGAACATATCTCAACATAATAAAGCTAATATTTTACAAACCCACAGTTAACATTATACTCAATGATGACTTTTTTTTATTAAGATCAGGAATAAGACAAGAATGTCACCAATTTTATTCATCATAGTATTAGAAGTTGCAGTCACAGCAATCAGACAAGAAAAAGAAATAAAAGGCACCCAAATTGGAAGTGGAGAAGTAAAGCTGTCATTATTTGTAGATAACATTATACTATATAGAGAGAACCCTAAAGAATCCACCAAGAAATTATTAGAAGTAATAAATGAAATCAGTAACGTAGCAAGAGACAAAATTAACATTCAGAAATCAATTGTGTTTTTATATACCATCTAGAGCAGTGATGGCGAACCTTTTGAGCTCGGTGTGTCAGCATTTTAAAAAACCCTAACTTAACTCTGGTGCCGTGTCACATATAGAAATTTTTTGATATTTGCAACCATAGTAAAACAAAGACTTATATTTTTGATAATTATTTTATACATTTAAATGCCATTTAACAAAGAAAAATTAACCAAAAAAATGAGTTCATTTGTCACTTCTGACACGTGTGTCATAGGTCTGCCATCACTGATCTAGAGGCCCGATGCATGAAGTTTATGCATGGGTAGGGTCCCTAGGCCTGGCTGGCGATCAGGGTCAATCTGTGGGGTGACTGATGGGGCAATCAGGGGGCCCCTGCTGGCACCCACCTTGGCTGGCCTGGTGCCACTCGCCAAACCCACTCCCCATCGCTGCTGCCACTCACACAGAGGGAGGCGACCAATAGGGCAATCGGGGTTGTGACGCCAGTCCACTTGCTGGCTGGCCCCACCCCAGCTGGCACCCGCCTTGGCTGACATGGGACCTGTGGGCTGGGGGCAGCTCCTGCATTGAGCATCCGCCTCCTGGTGGTCAGAGTGTGTCATAGCGACCAGTCATTCTGCCATTTGATCGATTTGCATATTAGGTTTTTATTATATAAGATTGCATCAAAAGTAATACAACACCTAGGAATAAATTTAACCAGGGAAGTAAAAGACCTGTGCTAAGAAAACTATTAGACATTGAAGAAAGAAACTGCAGAAGATACAAATAAATGGAAGGATATACTATACTCAGGTATAGAAAGAACTAACATCATTAAAGCGTCCATACTACTCAAAACAATCTACAGATTCAATGCAATTCCTATCAAAATACCAGTGGCATTTTTCATTGAACCAAAACAAATATTTCTAAAATTTATAGGAACCTCAAAAGACCCTGAATACCCAAAGCAATTTTGAGAAAGAAAAGCAAAGTTCAAAGTATCACGCTCCATCAATTCAAACTGTACTACGAAGCTATCAAAATAGCATGATACTGGCATAAAACAGATAGATACATAGATCAATGGGACAGAATAGAGAGCCCAGAAATAAACCTGCACCTATATGGTCAATTAATCTATGACAAAGGAGAGAAGAACATACAATGAGTTAAAGAGTCTATTAATAAATGGTGTTGGGAAAATGGGACAGATACATGCAAAACAATGGAACTAGACCACTTTCTTACACTGTATATAAGAATAAACTCAAATCATTAAAGACATAAGTGTAAGATCTGAAACCATAAAACTCCTAGAAAAAGCATAGGCAGTAAACTCTCTGACATTACTCTTAGCAGAATCTTTTTGGGTATGTCTCCTAGGACAAGAAAAACAAAAGAAAAGATAAACAAATGGGACTACATCAAACTTAGAGGTTTTTACACAGTTTACAAAGCCATTAACAAAGTGAAAAGACAACCTACTGAATGGAAGAAGATACTTGTCAATGATACATGTGATAAGGAATTAATATCCAAAATTTATAAAGAACTTACACAATTTAACACCAACGCCCCCCCCAAACAATCTAATTAAAAAATAGGCAGAGGATCTGAATAGACATTTCTTCAAAGAGGACATACAGATGACCAATAGACATGTAAAAAGACTAGAGGCCTGATGCACAAATTCATACACCAGTGGGGTCCCATGGCCTGGCCTATGAGATTGGGCCAAAACTGACTCTCCAACATCCCCTGGAGGGTCCTGCAAGCCAGGCTGAGGGACCCCACCAGTGCACAATTGGAGCCAGGGAGGGACACAGGAGGTTGGTCAGACAGGGAGGGACTGCAGGAGGGCTCCAGTGTTTGTCCGGCTCATCTCGCTCAGTCCTGATGGGTGGGACCCCTGCAGGAAGCTAACCTACTGGTCATGCATCTGCTCCTTGGTGGTCAGTGCATGTCATAGCGACTGATTGACCAGTCAACTGACCCCTGGCGGTCAGTGCATGTCATAATGAGCGGTTGAATGGCCTTAGCATATCATTAGCATATTAAGCTTTGATAGGTTGAACGGATGACCAGACGACTGGACACTTAGCATATTAGGCTTTTATTATATAGGACTAGAGGCCCAGTGCACAAAAATTTGTGCACTCGGGGGCGGGGGGAGGGGGTCCCTCAGCCCGGCCTGTGCCCTCTCGCAGTCTGGGACCCCTCAGGAGATAATGACTTGCTGGCTTAGGCCTGCTCCCGGGTGGCAGAGGGCACGCCCAATCCCTAGGTGCAGCCCCTGGTTGGGCTCAGAGCAGGGACGATTGGGGAGTTGGGGCACTGCCCCCTGTCATGCACAGAGCAGGGCAGATCGGGAGGTTGCGATGCCACCCCTAGTCAAGCTCAGGGTAGAGCCGATAGGGGGGTTGGGGCACCGCCCTCTGTCACACTCAAGGCAGGGTCGATAGGGAAGTTGCGGCGCCACCCCCTGCCACGCACAGAGCAGGGCCGATCAGGGGGTTGGGGCGCTGCCCCCTGTCACACACAGAGCAGGGACCATCAGGGGGTTGAGGAGCTCCCCCTGTCATGCACAGAGGAGGGCCGATCAGGGGGTTGAGGAGCTCCCCCCTGTCACACACAGAGCGGGGCCGATCAGGGGGTTGAGGAGCTCCCCCCTGTCACTCACAGAGTAGGGCCGATAGGGGAGTTGGGGCACCAACCCCTGTCACACACAGAGCAGGGCGGATCAGGGGGTTGGGGCGCTGCCCCCTGTCACTCACAGAGCAGGGCCCATCAGGGGGGTTGGAGCCCTGTACCCTGTCACACACAGAGCAGGGCCCATCAGGGGGTTGAGGAGCTCCCCCTGTCATGCACAGAGGAGGGCCGATCAGGGGGTTGAAGAGTCCCCCCTGTCACACACAGAGCAGGGCCGATCAGGGGGTTGGGGCGCTCCCCCCTGTCACACACAGAGCAGGGCCGATCAGGGGGTTGGGGCGCTACCACTGTCACACTCAGGGCAGGGCCGATGGGGAGGTTATGGCTCTACCCCGTCACACACAGAGCAGGGCCCGTGGGGGGGGGGGGGGAGGGAGTTGGGGCGCCGCCCTCTATCACCCACAGAGCAGGGCCGATCAGGGGGTTGGGGCGCTGCCCCCTGTCACACACAGAGCAGGGACCATCAGGGGGTTGAGGAGCTCCCCCTGTCATGCACAGAGGAGGGCCGATCAGGGGGTTGAGGAGCTCCCCCTGTCACACACAGAGCGGGGCCGATCAGGGGGTTGAGGAGCTCCCCCCTGTCACTCACAGAGTAGGGCCAATAGGGGAGTTGGGGCACCGCCCCCTGTCACACACAAAGCAGGGTGGATCAGGGGGTTGGGGCGCTGCCCCCTGTCACTCACAGAGCAGGGCCCATCAGGGGGGTTGGGGCTCTGTACCCTGTCACACACAGAGCAGGGCCCATCAGGGGGTTGAGGAGCTCCCCCTGTCATGCACAGAGGAGGGCCGATCAGGGGGTTGAAGAGTCCCCCCTGTCACACACAGAGAGGGGCCAATCAGGGGGTTGAGGAGCTCCCCCCTGTCACTCACAGAGTAGGGCCGATAGGGGAGTTGGGGCACCGTCCCCTGTCACACACAAAGCAGGGCGGATCAGGGGGTTGGGGCGCTGCCCCCTGTCACTCACAGAGCAGGGCCCATCAGGGGGGTTGGAGCCCTGTACCCTGTCACACACAGAGCAGGGCCCATCAGGGGGTTGAGGAGCTCCCCCATGTCATCCACAGAGCAGGGCCGATCAGGGGGTTGGGGCGCTCCCCCCTGTCACACACAGAGCAGGGCCGATCAGGGGGTTGGGGCGCTACCACTGTCACACTCAGGGCAGGGCCGATGGGGAGGTTATGGCTCTACCCCGTCACACACAGAGCAGGGCCCGTGGGGGGGGGGGGAGGGAGTTGGGGCGCCGCCCTCTATCACCCACAGAGCAGGGCCGATCACGGGCTTGGGGGCGCTGCACCCTGTCACACACAGAGCAGGGCCGATCAGGGGGTTAGGGCGCTGCACCATGTCACACACATAGCCACAGGGCGATCAGGGGGTTGGGGAGCTCCCCCCTATCAGGCACAGAGCAGGGCTGATCAGGGGGTTGGGGCGCCTTCCCTTGTCACGAACAGAGCAGGGCGGATGGGGAGGTTGTGGCCCTGCCCCCTGTCACACACAGAGCCGCAAGGCGATCAGGGGGTTTGGGCGCTGCCCCCTGTCACGCTGATCCCGGTGCCGGGAGCCTCACTGCTCCGCTGATCCCAGTGCTGGGAGGCATACTACCCTTTTACTATATAGAATAGAGGCCTGGTGCACGGGTGGGGGCTGGCTGGTTTGCCCTGAAGGGTGTCCTGGATCAGGGTGGGGGTCCCCACTGGGGTGCCTGGCCAGCCTGGCTGAGGGGCTGAGGGCCGTTTTCCGGCTGGCGGGTGACTGAAGCTCCCAACCACTCCTTTTTTTTCTTTTTTTCTTTTATTCTGGGCCAGCTTTAGCACTGAGGCCTCGGCTGCTGAAAGCTGGTTTCTGGCCTTTGTTTTTCCTTTTGTATTTGATACAATGTTGCGATCCTGCTGGCTGAAGCCCGGCTGACTAACGCAGGTTTCTGGCGTTTTGTTTAGCTTCTATATTTGCAACATAGTTGTTTAGAGTTGCAGCTGAGAGGCCGGCAGCGGCAGGCGGGGAACGTTGGAGTTCACCATCACTGGAGCAAGCAAGCCTCCCTGTTCACTTCAGTGCATGGCTGCCGGCCGCCACCTTGGCTGACAGTTAATTTGCATAAGGATATGCTGATTAGCCAATGGGAAGGGTAGCGGTCGTACGCTAATTACCATGTTTCTCTTTTATTAGTGTAGATATTCAATGTCACTAATCATGAGGGGAATGAAAATTACAACCACAATGAGATATCACCTCACACCTGTCAGAATGGGGCTATCATCAATAAATCAACAAACAACAAGTGTAGGAGAGGATGTAGAGAAAAGGGAATCCTCGTGTACTGCTGGTGGGATTGTAAGTTGGTGCAACCCCTATGGAAAACAGTATGAACGAGCCTCACAATTCTAAAAACAGAACTACCGTATTTATCTAAAGAAATCTGAAACACTAATTAGAAAAGATTCATGCACCCCCATATTTATTGCAGTATTATTTACAAATAGAGGCCTGGTGCACGAAATTCATGCATGGGGGTGGGAAGGTTCCTCAGCCAGGCCTGCACCCTCTCACAATCCAGGACAGCTCAGGAGATGTCAGACTGAAATTTTGGCTGAATCCTGGGCCTAAACTGGCAGTCGGACATCCCTCTTGCAATCTGGGACCTCTGGCTCCTAACTGCTCACCTGCCTGCCTCATTGCCCCTAATCACTTTGTCTGCCTGCCTGATTGCCCCTAACTACTCACCTGCCTGATTGCCCCTAACTGCTTGGCTGCCTTCCTGATCACCCCTAACTGCTCACCTGCCTGCTTGATTGCCACTAACCACTCTGCCTGCCTGATCACCCCCAACTGTTCTTCTGCCTGCCTGATCACCCCTAACCATCTCTGCCTTGGCCCCCACAACCATGGCTTTGTCTGGAAGGAAGTCAGACATTGGAAGATGGCTGGTCAACCTGGTCTAATTAGCATATTACCCTTTTATTAGTATAGATAGATTATATAGAATAGGATTGCTTAAATGGGGAGGAAAAGCCTTTTTCAGCAGGAAGAGATGCTCTTGGCAGACAAAAAACACATAATCCCTATATCTGGGCTGATAGTCAGCCATATGCATTGTACTGCCAAACCAGTCATTAAAAAATTGAATCACTTTCTTACACCTTACACCAAACAGCTGTTGCCCTTAAAATCCCTCCTCAGCCCCCACCTTAGGTTCTGCCTTCTCAGTTCACCCAGAGTAGGTTCTGATGTCGGTTTCTATGCCAGTCAGTGTCAAAAGCTCTGTCTCCTAGGCAGCCATTGGCTCCTCTCTATTCACCCAGATTTTGTTCTGATTGGTCAGTTTCTATGCCAGTCAGCATCTCCGGGCCTGATCATAGAGGTGGGGTTGATCAGCAGCCTCCCCAGGCTGCTGGCTGAACAGCCGACCTCTGGGAGAGAGAGAGAGGCTTGGCTGATCACCCTGCTTCTCTCTCCAGGCCTTACCAGCAGCCTCGCCTCTCCCTCTCTCTCTGAGAGGTCAGCAGTTCAGCCCGCTCGCTTGCTGCGCAAGCAGCCTGCCATTTGGTCGAGCCTTTGGTCATTTTGGATGTTACAACCCTGGCTCTTTATATATATACTAGAGGCCCAGTGCACAAAAATTTGTGCACTCGGTGGGGAGAGGGGGTCCCTCAGCCCATCCTGTGCCCTCTCTCAGTCTGGGACCCGTCAGGAGATAATGACCTGCTGGCTTAGGCCTGCTCCTGCGTGGCAGAGGGCAGGCCCAATCCCTAGGTGCAGCCCCTGGTCGGGCTCAGAGCAGGGCCGATGGGGGAGTTGGGGCGCTGCCCCCTGTCATGCACAGAGCAGGGCGAATCAGGAGGTTGCGATGCCACCCCTAGTCACGCTCAGGGTAGGGCCGATTGGGGGGTTGGGGCACCGCCCCCTGTCACACTCGGGTTGATGGGGAGGTTGCGGCGCCACCACCTGTCATGCACAGAGCAGGGCTGATCAGGGGGTTGAGGAGCTCCCCACTGTCACTCACAGAGTAGGGCTGATAGGGGAGTTGGGGCACCGCCCCCTGTCACACACAGAGCAGGGCCGATCAGGGGGTTGAGGAGCTCCCCCCTGTCACTCACAGAGTAGGGCCAATAGGGGAGTTGGGGCACTGCCCCCTGTCACACACAGAGCAGGGCGGATCAGGGGGTTGAGGAGCTCCCCACTGTCACTCACAGAGTAGGGCCAATAGGGGAGTGGGGCACAGCCCCCTGTCACACACAGAGCAGGGCGGGTCAAGGGGTTGGGGCGCTGCCCCCTGTCATGCACAGAGCAGGGCCCATCAGGGGGGTTGGGGCTCTGTACCCTGTCACACACAGAGCAGGGCCGATCAAGGGTTTGGGGCGCCGCCACTGTCACACTCAGGGCAGGGCCGATGGGGAGGTTATGGCTCTACCCCGTAGCACACAGAGCAGGGCCCGTGGGGGGAAGGGGGGTTGGGGTGCCGCCCTCTATCACCCACAGAGCAGGGCCAATCAGGGGGTTGGGGCGCTGCACCCTGTCACACACAGAGCTGAGCCGATCAGGGGTTTAGGGTGCTGCACCCTGTCACACACAGAGCAGGGCCGATCAGTGGGTTGGGGCGCAGGGTGATCAGGGGATTGGGGAGCTTCCCCTTATCAGGCACAGAGCAGGGCTGATCAGGGGGTTGGGGCGCCTTCCCCTGTCATGAACAGAGCAGGGTGGATAGGGAGGTTGTGGCCCTGCCCCCTGCCACACACAGAGCCGCAGGGCGATCAGGGGGTTTGGGCACTGCCCCTTGTCACGCTGATCCTGGTTCCGGGAGGCCTCGAGGCTCCGCTGATCCCGGTGCCGGGAGGCATATTACCCTTTTACTATATAGGATAGAGACCTGGTGCACCGGTGAGGCTGGCTGGTTTGCCCTGAAGGGTGTCCTGGATCAGGGTGGGGGTCCCCACTGGGGTGCCTGGCCAGTCTGGGTGAGGGCCGTTTTCAGGCTGGCGGGTGACTGAGCTCCCAACCGCTCCTTTTTTTCTTTTTTTCTTTTTTTTATTCTGGGCCAGCTTTAGCTCTGAGGCCTCGGCTGATTAAAGCAGGTTTCTGGCCTTTGTTTACCTTCTGTATTTGATACAATGTTGCGGTCCGGCTGGCTGAAGCCCGGGTGAATAATGCAGGTTTCTGGGGTTTTGTTTAGCTTCTATATTTGCAACATAGTTGCTTAGAGTTGCAGCTTAGAGGCCGGCAAGGCTGGCGGGGAACATTGGAGTCCGCTGTCACTGAAGCAAGCAACCCTCCTGTTCGCTTTAAGCTGCCTGGCTCCTGGCTGCCATCTTGGCTGGCAGTTAATTTGCATATCGCCCTGATTAGCCAATGGGAAGGGTAGTAGATGTATGCTAATTACCATGTTTCTCTTTTATTAGATAGGATATACTAGAGGCCCATTGTATGAAGATTCACACAATAGGTCTTCCTTCCCCTGGCTGCCAGCACTGGTTTTCCTCTGGCACCCGGGACTCAGGCCTTTGATCTGGCCACAGAGAGGCTTGGCTTCTCCCCTTCGGCTGCAGTGAGGCTTCTCTGCTGCTGCAGTGGAGAAGCCAAGCCTCTTCGGTCTTCAGTCTTCAGTCTTCGGTCTTCACTCCGGCCGGAGCCTTCAGTCTTTGCTCCTCACCTGTGTATGCAAATTAACCGCCATCTTTGTTGGGTTAATTTGCATAGTCACTCTGATTGGCTGGTGGGCGTAGCAGAATGACACCAATTTGCCTGTTTCTCTTTTATTAGTGTAGATAGATAAAAAAGACATTCATCACTTCCTATCCTGGATCTTAGTTTTATATCTGTCACAGGTGCACTTGGAGGGACTGGAAGGGTTGAGTGATTTGTTCCTTCCATTCCTGACCTTCTCAGAGTCTGAGTGTTCTTCCATTGCTATGACCCTTTGCCTGACCCTCTCACTCCAGCTCTGTGGCCCTGAGCCTAGGACCTCTGAGCCTCTCCTTACACATAACCCTGGTGGAGCCCGAGAGATCGTGCAGAACAGAGGCTCAGTATCCAGACACCCCTGGGATCAAATCCTGGCATCACCCCTTGCCAGCAATGAGACATGGAGCAATTTTTTTTTTTTTGCCTCTCTCAACCTCAGTTTCTCCATCCATAGAATGGGACTGATAATAGCATCTCCATCATGGCACAGGTATGAGGGTTTAAAAACCTTTAGCCCAGCAACTGGTCCATCACAGGTGCTCCCTCAACATAAGCCCCAGGGCTGGGTGGAGCTTTGCCTGCTTCCCCCCCCCGCAAGAGCCTGAGATTGGTAGACACAAGGGAACCTGTGAGAAATGAGCCCAGTAGACATTCAGACAGGCTCTCTCTGGATGCCTGTAACTCCAGGAACACATACTCCTGAATTAATCAGGAAAAAGGAGCAGGAAAGTAAAAACGAACCTACAGTGCAGGGCTCACCAACTCAGTGCCTCAGGCCTGGGGAGGGATGCAGATGGCAAGGTTAATGAGTAAGTTAATTACTTACTTAACCAACTGGTACAGAGCCATGGAAACAAGAAATGCCTTCCTCAGAGAGGCTAGGGGGCGCGCAGGAGGGGGACAGCCTCAGGAGCCCAAGCACTGGGTTCAAATTCCAGCCTCACCACGAGCTAGCCTGGACAGCTGAGGCCCGTTGCTTTGTTTCTCCTTGCCTCTAGGGACAGGAATATGGAGATCATCGCACTGTTACCAGAGGGCATACCGTAGTTCTTCAGGGGTGTTGAGGGTGAAGACTCCCAGGGACACTCACGCAGGAGGGGTTCTAAGTGGCAGTGGTGAGGTTCATTCAAGTGAAAAGAGACAGGACACTCTCAAAGACAGAGAGCAGGCCAAACCAGCTTTTAACCCACAGCCAGACACACTGCCCATTGTCACGGGGTGGGGTATGCCTGTGCCAAGTGCGGTCTGTTTACTGTGCTCACCAGGCACTGTTTGTCCTTCTTCGTGCCTCTCTCTCTCCCTGCTCGCACACTGGTACAGGCCTCAGAAAAGTTACTGACCTGCTTGTTTGTTTGTTTTTGTCTTACTTTCCTCACACGTAAGCAGGTGGTTAGTAATGCTGGCTGTGTTGCATTGCTGCAGAGTTGGGCGGGTGAGCGTGAGCAGTGTGGCCACAGCAGGGCCTGGCATGAGCAACCGGTGGCTGAGTTTGCAGCTGCTGCTGATGGGACTTGCCCCTGCTCTGCTTCCCTGTCCTCTCCCCAGCCAGGCCTGCCTCCCGCTGCTCTGCGCCTCGCTCCCACGCCAGCCTCTGCACCAGCTGTGCCCTGGCCCCAGCACTTTCCCTGCCCTCGTGTGTCTAATTACTAGTAATCCCTGCCTATCTCTCAGCTACCAGCTCAATCAACTGAAATATTGCACTTTTCAGGAAAGGCAAGCTCTCTCCTCTTGGTGTCACAGGTGCTAACTCAGTCTTTGAGGCTGAAAGTGTGGAATGAATTCTCTGATTAGCAACGCCTAGGTCATCTGTCCACTTGGGAGCAGTGCGAGAGGCCCAGAGCAGAGACCCATCAAAAGCCTCAGGCTGCGGGAGGAGGGCTGGCAGTGCCCCAGGAGGAGGGAGCTGCTGTTCTTGGCAAACAGAACTATCATTGTCCAAACACTGTCCCAGGGCACAGACAATGTGATATGTGTCTTAGGACATTCACCCCAGAAGTCATGTGAGGACTGTCAACCCCTGGTTATTGGCACCAGTTCAAACAACAGGAATCTCCAATTTGGGGTGAGTGAGGAAGGAAATTTATTCAGTGCAAACAACTTGCAGCATGGCTATAACACTTCAGTGCTTTAGCTCGGCAGGAGACACATTCTTTAGTGGGAAAGGAGAGTATGTTCCCCAAGCCAGAGGGGAGCTGGCTTATATGGACAGAAGTCCCTGCTCCTGGTCCCTGATTGATCTGTCCTCATGCAAATGAGGGCTCCAAATTTTCAAAGTTTGGCCCAAAAGGCACTGTCCTGATTGGTCAGAGCTGCGCAGCTCTGATTGGATGGGGAAAGCCTCAGTCCTATTGGTTGAAATAGGATTCCAGGTAACCTTTATAAGGGCCGGCTCAGATGGCGGGAACACAGGGCAGGAGGCAGTTTAGCGCAGAGGCCTCTCTGCTCTATAGTTAGTGTAAGAGGCCTCCTGTGCAGAAATGGCTGCTGGTCTCTGCTTTTTTTATTTGAGCCCAGTTATCCACCAGGAGCCCTTCTTATTAGGTGCCTTTTTTTTCTCAGGGTTCACAGGACTCACTGAGGTGGGTGATTCATGCTTTCATTGAAGCGAGAAGGATGAGGACTGATGATTTGGGAGACATTTCAAAGGAGATAGACAAGAGAGGCTGCTAACTTCTCAGCACAACGGGCCCAGAAAGCCCAAAGCCTAGGCATCCCGCCTCTCTCTTTCCCATATCCAACTACTACTAAGTCCTGTTGGCTCTACCTCCAAGATATATTCCAGTCTCTCCCCATCCAACAGTAAACCCCCAACCCCCACTCCTCTCCAGTCCAAGGGATGGCAAATGTTTCCTGGAAAAGCTAGAAAGTGAATATGTCCAGCCTTGCAGGCCAGACAAGCTGTATTACAGTCACTCAAACTTGCCTTTAGGGCAAAAAAACCATAGATGGGGCATGTCTGTGTTCCAATAAAACTTGATTTGAGAAAAGCATGGCCCACAGGCTAGAATGTGCCACCCCCTGTTCAAACCTACCCCAACCGTGTCTGTCTGGCCAGTGCAAAACCTCCGGGCTGGTCTCCCTGCTTCCATGCCCCATATGGCAGCCCAAGTGATATTTTTAAAAGTAATCAGGCAGTCACAGCCATGTTCTCTGGCTTCCTGTGTCGCTGCCTGATGGCCTCCCAGACCACAACCCAGCTGCCAGCCATAAAGGAGCCAAGCCCAGTGGGGGTGCTGCCAGGGCCCCAGGGCAAGAAGTCCCAGCAGGAGCTGCTGCCCGCACAGTGTTGGTGACGAAGGCATTTCTGCTTTCCCCAGTCGACCTTTTCGAACGGGCAGGGGCCATCCATGCAGCAGCGGCACAGTGCACAGACCTGAGGCCCAGCTCTCCCTGGAGCTCCCCAGGGTCTGCCCTTCAACAGGTCCTCAGGGAGGTCCTCGCGCCCTGCTGCTGCCCCACATGGACACCCCGGGGCCCTCTACCTGGACAGCCTGTGGGGCAAGTGGTCTCCCTGCATGGCATCAGGGCCATTGTGCTGCTTTCCCAGAGCTGGCTCCGGACAAGCCTGCAGCCCTCGGGGAGCACCTGCTGAGAGAAGCCCAGGCAGAGCAGCCTCCAGCCCTGCCCCTGCATCTACTCCTGCCCCCCTCTCCCCTGCTGCCGGGGACCAGCCCCAGCAGTCCAGGGGTTCCCAAAGGTGAGGACGGCGTTGGCGAAGAATGAAGGACACGGAGACAATGTTCAGATCATCAGCATAGTTGTGTTCCTTTATTTTCCTGTTACTGCTGTATTTATACTACTTGATTCTATAAGCATGCCTCTATATCATGGTATGTTTTGGGTCCTCCCTTGACCTTCTCCAGTTCCTTGTTTTATGTTTATAGTTTCTTATCTGACCTTTGCTAAAAATCTTCTCTCTATCTAGCTCTGTTGATTTTAATCCTATCCATTCTATTCCAAAGGTTAGTCTCTGTGTTCCATTATAAGGGCTAGTTTGTTAGCTCCATTCCAAGGTCACTACTCTACTGCTCTACTGTTAAGCTACAAGGAAGTAACTGAAGGAGATTTTCCTATTCTATGGCCCAAGTAAAGGTTATGTCCCTTTAGCCTTGCTGGTGGTCTTCCTTGGGACTGCCCTGCGTCGGCGGGTTTTTAGGGGCATAGTCTTTGGTACTTTCTCTGGTGGGTAGACCCCTGGGGATGTGGGCCTAGTAAGTCCCAAATTTATTGTCAACAGCCTTAGTCTAACTTCTTCATAAGTAGTACACAGTATTTCTGTAACACTAGGGGGTTTTACTGATTTATTCCCTTCCTTAGTCCCGTTAATCCTAACTCCAGGGAAACATCCCCACCTGGGGAAACAACCTTTCTCGGGGAGGTGGCCCTGGTTAGAACACATAGCGCTAAGAAGGGGAACAAACATATTAAGAACAGTATGCCATATATGCCAGGTCCCTTGGAACATATGCTGTGCAGATGTTTCTTCCCTGCAGCGACTGTGTCAAGCAGCAAGGATGGACCGGCTTCTGGCAACCTGCCATCCTTCATTTCCCCTAGACCAGTAGTCAGCAAACTGCGGCCCCTTGAGTGTGGCTTTTTCACAAAATACCACATGTGGTGTGCACGTACAGTGCGGTTGAAACTTCGTGGCCACACTCAAGGGGCCAAAGAACCACATGTGGCTCACCAGCCGCAGTTTGCCGACCACTGGCCTAGACAGTCTGTCCTTGTCTTCATTTCTGTAGAGGATTCTGTATTTTTGGTTGTGGTGTCACATTTGTTTTGTTTCTGCTTTTTAAATTAAGTCTCTGGTTGAGACCCTGTGATGAATATATTAAACTAGAGTCCCAGTGCATGAAATTCCTGCACCGATAGGGTCCCTAGGCCTGTCTGGCAATCAGGGCTGATCTGTGGGGCGACATGCAGGGCAATTGGGACCCCCCCCGGCACCCGCATTGTCTGGCCTGGTGCCGCTTGCTTGCCAGCCCTGCCCCCCACCACCCCCCCCAGTAGAGGCCTGCAGGCTGGAGGCAGCTCCTGCATTGAGCATCTCCCCCTGGTGGTCAGTGCACATCATAGTGACCGGTTGTTCTGCCATTTGGTTGATTTGTATATTAGGGTTTTTTTTTTTATATAGGATAAGTACATTTTGGTTTCTGTGTTTTCAAAATCCTATATAATAAAAGGCTAATATGTAAATTGTTCCCTCCACTGGGAGTTTGACCAGGGGACGGGGCTGGCCCACCAACCACCTGCAGCCCTTCCCCCTGGCTGGCCCAGCCCAATCGGCCCCGATCAGGACGAGCCAGCCAGACCTCACCTATGCACGAATTCGTGCACCAGGCCTCTAGTAAATAAATAAAAAGTAATCAGATGGCGTCTCTCCCTGGCCTAAACTTGCCATGTGGCTTCCCCATTGCCCTTCCCAGAAGACCTATCTCTCATCTCCCCTGTCTCCCTGTCTCCCCATCTCCCCATCTCCCCATGTCTCCCCATCTCCCATGTCTCCCCATGTCTCCCCATCTCCCCATGTCTCCCCATCTCCCCATGTCTTCCCATGTCTCCCAGTCTCCCCATGTCTCCCTGTCTCCCCATCTCCCCATGTCTCCCCATCTCCCCATGTCTCCCCATGTCTCCCCATGTCTCCCCATCTCCCCATGTCTCCCCATGTCTCCCCATGTCTCCCCATCTCCCCATGTCTCCCCATGTCTCCCCATGTCTCCCCATTTCCCCATGTCTCCCCATATCCCCATGTCTCCCCATGTCTCCCCATCTCCCCATGTCTCCCCATCTCCCCATCTCCCCATGTCTCCCCATCTCCCATGTCTCCCCATGTATCCCCATCTCCCCATGTCTCCCCATCTCCCCATGTCTTCCCATGTCTCCCAGTCTCCCCATGTCTCCCTGTCTCCCCATGTCTCCCCATCTCCCCATGTCTCCCCATCTCCCCATGTCTCCCCATGTCTCCCCATGTCTCCCCATCTCCCCATGTCTTCCCATGTCTCCCAGTCTCCCCATGTCTCCCTGTCTCCCCATGTCTCCCCATCTCCCCATCTCCCCATGTCTCCCCATGTCTCCCCATCTCCCCATGTCTCCCCATGTCTTCCCATCTCCCCATCTCCCCATGTCTCCCCATCTCCCCGTGTCTTCCCGTGTCTCCCCATCTCCCCGTGTCTCTCCATGTCTCCCCATGTCTCCCCATCTCCCCATGTCTCTCCATGTCTCCCCATGTCTCCCCATCTCCCCATGTCTCCCCATGTCTTCCCATCTCCCCATGTCTCCCCATCTCCCCATGTCTTCCCATGTCTTCCCAGGTCTCCCAGTCTCCCCATGTCTCCCTGTCTCCCGATCTCCCCATGTCTCCCCATCTCCCCATGTCTTCCCATGTCTCCCAATCTCCCCATGTCTCCCTGTCTCCCCATCTCCCCATGTCTCCCCATCTCCCCATGTCTCCCCATCTCCCCATCTCCCCATGTCTCCTCATCTCCCATGTCTCCCCATGTATCCCCATCTCCCCATGTCTCCCCATCTCCCCATGTCTCCCTGTCTCCCCATGTCTCCCCATCTCCCCATGTCTCCCCATCTCCCCATCTCCCCATGTCTCCCCATCTCCCATGTCTCCCCATGTATCCCCATCTCCCCATGTCTCCCCATCTCCCCATGTCTCCCTGTCTCCCCATGTCTCCCCATCTCCCCATGTCTCCCCATGTCTCCCCATGTCTCCCCATCTCCCCATGTCTCCCCATGTCTCCCCATCTCCCCATGTCTCCCCATATCCCCATGTCTCCCCATGTCTCCCTATCTCCCCATGTCTCCCCATCTCCCCATCTCCCCATGTCTCCCCATCTCCCATGTCTCCCCATGTATCCCCATCTCCCCATGTCTCCCCATCTCCCCATGTCTTCCCATGTCTCCCAGTCTCCCCATGTCTCCCCATGTCTCCCCATGTCTCCCCATCTCCCCATGTCTCCCCATGTCTCCCCATGTCTCCCCATCTCCCCATGTCTTCCCATGTCTCCCCATGTCTCCCCATCTCCCATGTCTCCCCATGTATCCCCATCTCCCCATGTCTCCCCATCTCCCCATGTCTTCCCATGTCTCCCAGTCTCCCCATGTCTCCCAGTCTCCCCAAGTCTCCCTGTCTCCCCATGTCTCCCCATCTCCCCATGTCTCCCCATCTCCCCATGTCTCCCCATGTCTCCCCATCTCCCCATGTCTTCCCATGTCTCCCAGTCTCCCCATGTCTCCCTGTCTCCCTATGTCTCCCCATCTCCCCATGTCTCACCATCTCCCCATGTCTCCCCATGTCTCCCCATGTCTCCCCATCTCCCCATGTCTCCCCATGTCTTCCCATCTCCCCATCTCCCCATGTCTCCCCATCTCCCCGTGTCTTCCCGTGTCTCCCCATCTCCCCGTGTCTCTCCATGTCTCCCCATGTCTCCCCATCTCCCCATGTCTCTCCATGTCTCCCCATGTCTCCCCATCTCCCCATGTCTCCCCATGTCTCCCCATGTCTTCCCATCTCCCCATGTCTCCCCATCTCCCCATGTCTCCCTGTCTCCCCATGTCTCCCCATCTCCCCATGTCGCCCCATGTCTTCCCATGTCTCCCAGTCTCCCCATGTCTCCCTGTCTCCCCATGTCTCCCCATCTCCCCATGTCTCCCCATCTCCCCATGTCTCCCCATGTCTCCCCATGTCTCCCCATGTCTCCCCATCTCCCCATGTCTCCCCATGTCTCCCCATGTCTCCCCATCTCCCCATGTCTCCCCATATCCCCATGTCTCCCCATGTCTCCCCATCTCCCCATGTCTCCCCATCTCCCCATCTCCCCATGTCTCCCCATCTCCCATGTCTCCCCATGTATCCCCATCTCCCCATGTCTCCCCATCTCCCCATGTCTCCCTGTCTCCCCATGTCTCCCCATCTCCCCATGTCTCCCCATGTCTCCCCATCTCCCCATGTCTCCCCATATCCCCATGTCTCCCCATGTCTCCCCATCTCCCCATCTCCCCATGTCTCCCCATCCCCCATGTCTCCCCATGTATCCCCATCTCCCCATGTCTCCCCATCTCCCCATGTCTTCCCATGTCTCCCAGTCTCCCCATGTCTCCCTGTCTCCCCATGTCTCCCCATCTCCCCATGTCTCCCCATCTCCCCATGTCTCCCCATGTCTCCCCATCTCCCCATGTCTTCCCATGTCTCCCAGTCTCCCCATGTCTCCCTGTCTCCCCATGTCTCCCCATCTCCCCATGTCTCCCCATCTCCCCATGTCTCCCCATGTCTCCCCATGTCTCCCCATCTCCCCATGTCTCCCCATGTCTTCCCATCTCCCCATCTCCCCATGTCTCCCCATCTCCCCGTGTCTTCCCGTGTCTCCCCATCTCCCCGTGTCTCTCCATGTCTCCCCATCTCCCCATGTCTCTCCATGTCTCCCCATGTCTCCCCATCTCCCCATGTCTCCCCATGTCTCCCCATGTCTTCCCATCTCCCCATGTCTCCCCATGTCTCTCCATGTCTCCCCATGTCTCCCCATCTCCCCATGTCTCCCCATGTCTCCCCATGTCTTCCCATCTCCCCATGTCTCCCCATGTCTCCCTATCTCCCCATGTCTCTCCATGTCTCCCCATGTCTTCCCATCTCCCCATGTCTCCCCATCTCCCCGTGTCTTCCCGTGTCTCCCCGTGTCTCCCCATGTCTCCCCATCTCCCATGTCTCTCCATGTCTCCCCATCTCCCATGTCTCCCCGTGTCTTCCCGTGTCTCCCCGTGTCTCCCCATGTCTCTCCATCTCCCATGTCTCCCTGTCTCCCTATGTCTCCCCATCTCCTGTGTCTCCCCATCTCCCCATGTCTCCCCGTGTTTCCCCATGTCTCCCCATCTCCCGTGTCTCCCTGTGTCTCCCCATGTCTCCCCATCTACCGTATCTCCCTGTGTCTCCCCATGTCTCCCCAACTCCCGTGTCTCCCTGTGTCTCCCTATGTCTCCCCATGTCTCCCCATCTCCCGTGTCTACCCGTGTCTCCCCGTGTCTCCCCATGTCTCCCCATCTCCCATGTCTCCCTGTCTCCCCGTGTCTCCCCATGTCTCCCCGTGTCTCCCTGTGTCTCCCCATGTCTCCCCATCTCCCGTGTCACCCTGTGTCTCCCCATGTCTCCCCTTCTCCCGTGTCTCCCCATACCTCCCAATGTCTCCCCATCTCCCGTGTCGCCCTTTGTCTCCCCATGTCTCCCCATCTCCCGTGTCTCCCTGTGTCTCCCCATGTCTCCTCATCTCCCGTGTCTCCCTGTCTCCCTGTGTCTCCCCATCTCCTGTGTCTCCCCGTGTCTCCCCATTTTTCTTCCTGTCACTACCCAGTTCCCACTGACCTCACTCTGCCTGTGCACAGGACCTGCAGCCACGGCTTCCTTCATGCTTGGCCACTTCAGCTTCACTGGAAGGTTCTCCCCGAGCCCCCAGCCCCCCTACCCCCACCCTTTGTGTCTGGGTCCTTTGGGTCATTCAGCTCCTGACTCTCCCCTTCCATCAGAAAACCCTCTGATGTCCACTGCTGCTGCCTCCCTCCCCATGACGCCACTGGGTGTCCCCCAGCCTGTCCACACTCGATGTGGGCATGGCGTCCCGGGAGGAGCCCTCAAAGCTCCGCTCGCTGGACAGAGAGGCTGCTGACATGTGTCCAGCAATGCCTGGTCCACGCCTGCTCGCCTCAGGCTTCTCCAAGCGCTGCTCCTGCACCTGCCGCTCCTTTGGCGTGTGATGACGCCAAGCGCTTGCGGCTTATCTGACCCTCGTGCTTGTCTGGGACCCTGTGCAAACGTGCTTGCCACCCAGGCCCACCCGGAGGAAGGCCGCCTTCCCACAGTGGGACTGGGGGCTGCAGACGCCCCAGGAAGTGCCCATCCCGGAACCCGGCCTCGGTTCCCGCTGCTCCTGGGGTGGGAGAAGGGTTACTTAGTTGCTTTGTTTCTTTGTCACTTTGTTTCTTTGTTTTGGGGTTCTGTCCTTGTCCACCCACACCACCTCCCTCCCATGAGGACAGTGAGGCACAAGACTGAGTATTTCCACCAAATGCCCTCTCCCTCCTCCTTCCCCCTTCCCCCTCCTGCGTAGGCCCCGCTTTTCTTCGAGGGCAGTTGGCCCAGGGCAGTGAGGCTCTTGCCAGCTGGTTGGCGGTTAGGGGCCATGTGATGGTGCTCTGCTAAGGGGGCGCAGGCAGCACAGCATGAACTTCTGAAGAGGGTGCTGACTCAGCCAGTGCTTCGGCTGCTTGGCGGCCATAACAAAGCACCACCGTCTGGCAGCTTAAGCACCAAGTGATGTTCTTAGGGTTCTGGAAGCTGGAAGGAAGCCCTGGTGCCAGCCAACTCGGTCCTGGGATGACGTTTCCAGGCTCTCAGCCCCTGCCCACTGTCTCCACGGCCTGGTGCACAGAGGAAGAGCGCTCTCTCTTGCTCTGTGTCAGGCCTCCGACCTCACCGTTATAACCTAATTTAACCTTAATCATCTCCTAAAGCTTCAAAATGTAAATTTTGGGGGACACCATTCCGTCCACAGTAGCTAGGCAGCACAGCATTTGGCTGCTCCCTCCCTTTCCTCCCACCTCGAGTGCAGATCCGATGGCTGGAGCTCAGCAGCCACCTTGGAGCATGTGGTGACCTTGAGAGTAAATGCCAGGTGCTGAGGATGGAGGCGGAGAAAGACGCCTGGGTTGATCTTGTGGAGCCACTGGTGTCTGGGTACCCCCAGATGTAATTTGTCTTTTGGTGGCCTAGGCATCATGATGTTTAAAAATCTCCTCTGGTGTCCTGGCCACTGTGCTTAGTGGTTAGAGCATCGGCCAGTGCACCAAAGAATCTCAGTTCGATTCCCGGTCAAGGGCACATACCTGGGTTGCAGGTTTGATCCCCAGCCTCGGTCGGGGTGCATGCAAGAGGCAACATCTCTCTTCCTCCCTCCTCCCTTCCTCCCCTTCCTCCCTCCTCCTTCCCTCCCTCCCTCCCTCCCTCTTTTCCTCCTTCCCTTCCTCCCTCCTCCCTTCCACTCTCTCTAAAAATTAATGGAAGAAATATCCTCTAGTGAGGATTTAAAAAGATAAAAATTTCCTAATAGTGTGGTGAAGGCTTAGGAGAGAGGGTACGGGGTGGAGGTGGTCAATAGGAGAAAAAAGGGGGGAACATCTGTAATATTTTCTACAATAAAGATAAATATTTTTTAAAACCTCCTCTGGTTTTAAAGCAGTGGTTCTCAACCTTCTGGCCCTTTAAATGCAGTTTCTCATGTTGTGACCCAACCATAAAATTATTTTCGTTGCTACTTCATAACTGTAATGTTGCTACTGTTATGAGTCATAATGTAAATATCTGATATGCAGGATGGTCTTAGGCGACCCCTGTGAAAGGGTCGTTCGACCGCCAAAGGGGTCGTGACCCACAGGTTGAGAACCGCTGTTTTAAAGTGTTAAGGTGAGAACACTGTTAAAGAATACATTCTTGTGCAAGAGAATACACTACATTTTTAACTGGTATTTTACTTTTGTTATAGGAGACTAACAACTTCTAACAATTAGACATCTAATTTTGGGAAATGAATCTTTTCTATCTAATCAACGTCAGGATTAAAATAAATATTCAGATATAAACTAGTCCGATGTGGCCTTTGTGTCAATAAGTGTGTTCGTGAAAGTGAAATCCTTGTGTAAGGACCACTAGAAGCCAATGAGCTCTTTCTTTGTGTGATGCCATGTGCCCCCGTGTTCCCAGCCCGAATGGGGAAAGGCCCCAAATAGCAGCTTTCCCCATTGGTGAGAGAACTGGTTTAGTCAGCAGGGCCTGGGTTTGAATCCCAGTCCTGTCACTAGAAGCTGAGAGCTCTGGGAAAGTCACTGACCCTCTGTGTTCTGGATGTCCCCAAATGAGGCTCATGTTCCACCCAGGACCCAGGACTAACCAGCAACACAGGAAAAGCACTTCCCATCATGCCTGACGGTGTGACTGCTCACACAGGGCAGCCGTCCTCGGGGGCTGGCTGCGGCTGGGCCTCCCCCTGGGTCCTTCCTGCGAGAGGAGGTTTTCCCCTGCGTTCTGGGAAAAGTGCCAGAGCCGGCTGCCCTCTGGAGGGGGAGCTAAGTGAGCAAACATGTCTGGAGCAAAGCTGATTCCTTTCTGGGGAGACACCATCTCCTGGGGTCAGGGGTCAGTGGGCTCAGAGGGCTCATAACAAGTAGTGCTCCAGACAAGCTGGCTGAGCAGCTGCTGTTTCTCAGACAGCCCCTCAGCTGGGCCCCACTTGTTCGCGTGGCGGCCGAGACATTCAATGGCAAGTGCCCTCAAAGATAACAGCACTTACACCACACACAAGAGTAAACTCCAAATGGATAAAAGACTTAAATCCAAGGCATGAAACCGTAAAAACCTTAGAAGAAATCATAGGCAGTAAAATCTCAGACATCTCACGTAGCAGAATTTTTGCCAATTCATCTCCTAGGACAAGAGAAACAAAAGAAAAAATAAACAAGTGGGACTACATCAAAATTAAAAGGTTCTGCACAGCAAAAGAAACCATCAACATAATGAAAAAGGAGCCCACTGCATGGGAGAACATATTTGCTAATGATCCACCTGATAAGGGGTTAATATCCAAAATATATAAGGAACTTACACAACTTCACAAAAGGAAGACAAAGAATCCAATCAAAAATGGGCAAAGGACCTGAATAGACACTTCTCCAAAGTGGACAAACAGATGGCCAATAGACATGTGAAAAAGTGCTCAAACTCACTGATCATCAGAGAGATGCGAATTTAAGCCACAATGAGATATCACCTCACACCTGTCAGAATGGCTATTATCAATAAATCAATAAGTGTTGGCGAGGATTTGGAGAAAAGGGAACCCTTGTGCACTGCTGGTGAGAATGCAGACTGGTGCAGCCATTACGAAAAACAGTGTGGAGTTTCCTCAAAAATTAAAAATGGAACTGTTGTTTGACCTACTGATCCCACTTTTGGGAATATACTGGTAGTCTAAAAACACTAAAACACCAATCAGAAAGAATGTATGTACCTCTATGTTCATAGCAGCATTAATTACAATAGCTAAGATCTGGAAACAGCCCAAGTGCCCATCAGTAAATGAGTGGATAAAAAAGCTGTGGGACATGTACACCATGGAATACTATGCAGCAGCAAAAAAGAAGGATCTCTTACCCTTTGTTACAGCATGGAGGGGCCTGGAGAGCATTATGCTAAGCGAAATAAGCTGGTCAGAGAAAGACAAGTATCACATGATCTCACTTACTTGTGGAATCTAATGAACAAAATGAATTGACCGACAAAATAAGACCGCAAGCAGGGAGGCATGGAGCAGACTGACATACCCCGATGTGGGTGGGGGGAGAGAAGGGATAAACCAAAGAACTTACATACTTCTATGCACAGCCCATGGTCGCGGGCAATAGGGGGTGAAGACCTGCGGGGGGTGGGGGGGGAGCTGGGAGGAGGGAGTTAAAGGGGGCGGGAATGTAAGACATCTGTAATACTATCAACAAGAAATGTATGTATTGTTAAAAAAAGATAACAGCAATCGAGAGCAAGGGGCAAAATCCTGAAAGCTTGAGGCGGCCCCAGAGGCCACGCTTCTCATGTGCTGCTCACCTGCAAGCACGCGCTCTCAGGGAGGCGGGACGTGAGCGGCTGCCGACCCCGCCCTCCCCCGCGTGGGGCTGCGGACCCTCTCTCTCCCCGCGTGGGGCTGCCGACCCTCGCCCTCCCCCGCGTGGGGCTGCCGACCCCCGCCCTCCCCCGCGTGGGGCTGCCGACCCTCGCCCTCCCCCGCGTGGGGCTGCCGACCCTCGCCCTCCCCCGCGTGGGGCTGCCGACCCCCGCCCTCCCCCGCGTGGGGCTGCCGACCCCCGCCCTCCCCCGCGTGGGGCTGCCGACCCCCGCCCTCCCCCGCGTGGGGCTGCGGACCCCCGCCCTCCCCCGTGGGGCTGCCAACCCTCTCTCTCCCCGCGTGGGGCTGCGGGCGCTGAGCCGAGCGAGGGAAGGGGCCGAAGGTGAGGACCTGGCAGGCCCGCTGCGTGTGGAGGACGACGAGCAAACAGACCGTCCTCTCTGGGACTCCATGTGCGGGTGTGGGGACTGGGCGCTATCACAAGTCACCGAGTCCAGACCAGCGTTTCTGGGAGCGGGCGGGGCGCCCATGCTGGGAGCCTGGGGCAGAGGCCCTCACCCACGGCCCCTGAAGCCGCTGCTGCTCGGCAGCTCTTGGTGCGTGGGGTGGCCCCGCCGGCTCGGGAAGGCGGGGAGTGGTCAGAGCTGAAGATCCCAGAAGCTTTGCAGGAAGGTGTGAGGCTGGGCAAGGACAGGGGTCCTGTGGGCCTGTGGGGATGGGGCGGATGATGAAGGCCGCCTGGCTGGTCGGCTTCTCTTGGTTCTGAAAGGGGGGCCCTGGAACCTTCTCTCCCGGATTCTGCTCCCTCCTGCAGACCTGGGGTCGGCTGGGGGTGGGTGCAGGAATCCGCGTTTCCATAGAGCTTTGGGCGACTCCTGTGCACCCTAAAGGCCTGGTTCCCAGCCTGAGCTTCCACCGGAAGCCCCCAGAGCTTGCTACACGCAGGCCGAGGGACCCCACCTCAGCACCCCCCCCCCCCCCCCCCCCCGCCCCGCACTGAGTAGGTCTGCATGTCTAAGGAGTCCCCGGTGGCCCTGCTGCTGCTGGGCGCCCCGCTGAGCAAAGCGCTACTGTCAACTGCGCGGAGCTCCAGTGGGGGCAGCTCCCGGCCGCAGGCTCCCCAGGTCCGGGCCAAATCTGCACCCTGCACCCCTCGCCCGCAAAGGAGCTGGGAGATACTCCGAGTGAGCAGTGGCTCCAGGAGTCGAAGGACCTGGACCGTGGTCCTCAACTGACTGAGGCTTTACAAACACCCCAGGGCCGGGCAAGCATGGAGCCCAGTGCGACTCTGGGTGCGAGCGGACAGGCGCACCATCAGGTTTCACTTTCCCTGGCGAGTCCTCGTGCAGCGGCAGAAAACCGGGGCCGCTGTCAGCACCCACAGCCAACAGCACCGTCTGGGGTGGGCGCCACAGCGGGGCCCACTCCTCCGGAGAGGCCCAGGGCATCTGGGCGCAGGGGCAGACCTGCCCCAGCAGAGAGGGGTCTGGGAAGGGGGGCAGGGACCTGGCCAGATCCACGTCAGCCACACAGTCAGTGACAGGGGCGAGGCAAGTCCACAGACACAGCTGCTCTCCTCCTCCCTGGCGGGACGGCATCTGCTGGGCCGAGCAGGGAGGGCAGAAACTCCCTGCGGCCTGGGACGGCCTCCCCGGGACAGAGATGGGAGCGCCCCTGCCAGGGCGGGCAGCAAACCCCGTGCCTCTGGGTGTGTGCAACTTTGCAGGGACTAAGAGGGAGGTCTGCTGGAACTGGTGCCTCACCTGAGTTAGTTTTTATTAAAAAGCAAATTCTCTGGGAGTACTTCTTCCTTCTAACTTGGGGTGAGACCCTGGAACCTGCATTTTAAACAGACGACTGGGTGAGTTAATGTTATGATCAGAGAACCTCTTGTGTGAAGCCCCCGGCTGCCTGAGCAGGGCAGTGGAGGACGCTGAGGCAGAAGGAGCATTCTTCATGAGCTCTCTGCTGGGCACAGGCTGGCTCAGAAAGACCTGTCCCCACAATTTACATCTGGGTCCAATGAACGGAGCTGACTCACCCCGGGAGCCTGGGTGTCACACTCATCTGGCTTGGACTTGATGTGCTTTTAAGGCCTATCTAATAGGATGAGCTGGATTGCTGGGCAGAGAAATGGCCTTCTTTTCTCTCGGGGGACTTCTAAATCTGCTCACTGGGGATCAGCTGCCCATCCCTACAGTGATGGAGGTCTCACGGCCCAGCTTTGGTCAATGGCGCTGGCCTGCCCTGTCTGCCCAGGACAGATGTTCTCGTACAATCTGCTCAGCCTGCGGTACCAAGGATCGCAAATTAGGAAGGTGGGAGCCAGGAAGGAAAGGAGAGAGGGAGAGACAGGGAGAGAAACTATTTTAAGTTCACACTGACCTTGGCGTTCACAAATTAACTCTGAAAAATCCAAAGGTCTGTGCCCCCCAGCCATTTGCCATTTTGATGAGGCACAAATTTGGACAGTGTCTGGGGTCACGGAGGGCGAGTGGGTGGTGTAGCAGGCGTGGGCAGAGCTGGCGCCAGCAGCCTCGCTCAGGGGAACTCCTGACACGGTGGGAGTTTGTTTCCTGGGGAGATGTACATGTTGTTAAAGAGAGAATTTCAGGGAATAAAGACATAACTGTCAACTTGCAACTTGGGATGAACCCAGGAATCCGTGTCATCACTCCAGTGCTCAGACCCAAGGCTCCAGGAGGCCTCGGCCGCGCCTCCCAGACACCGATGGCCTCTCCGTGGCAGGTGGTGGAGGGAAAACAGTGACGAGGCTCACACTCACTGATGCTGACTGTCTGCCGACCAAGTGCACCTCACTAACCCAGGCCCGGGGCATGGATGAGGCCCAGGGAGGCTGGCAGCTGCTAGGCAGCCTCCCATGACAGGGCAGAGCTGCGATTTGAACGGACAAAGACTTTCTTCATCCCAGCTTTCCTGCTGCTCCAATGCCGGCCAGACGCAGTTCTCTCTCAGAGAATCAGGCAGCTGGACCCTGGTATCTGCACGCCTTCTCTTCACACTGTCCCACTAGACCAGTGCTGTCCAATAGAACTGTAATGCCAGCCACATGTATCATTCACATTTTTTGGTAGCCACATTAAAAAATGAAACATTTTCTTTAACAATTTTTAAAAAATGTTTTTGTTATTGAATATATCTATGTCATTTCAACATGTAGTTGATACTAAAAAATTATCCATGAGCTAGTTTACATTCATTCTCTTTTCTAAGTCGTAGACCCGGTGTATGTTTGGCACTCTGAGCACATCTCAGTTTGGACTCAGTCCCCACCGCTGGCGAGAGGCACCTGCCGCGGCACCTCCCGAGGGGGAAGATTTGCTCGTGGGAGTGCCCAGGCAGAGGGCGCACGGGGAGGGGAGGGGGGCGAACTCGGACACAAGGACCCTTTCACAGGGGGCGCCTAAGACCATCCTGCATATCAGACATTTACATTACGATTCATAACTGTAGCAACATTACAGTTATGAAGCAGCAACGAAAATAATTTTATGGTTGGGTCACAACATGAGGAACTGTATTGAAAGGGCCAGAAGGTTGAGAACCACTGGCTTAGAGGAATCAAGGTACTTGCCAAAGTCCTTGCAGCTCATAAGAGAGGCAGAGCTGGTCCTCAGACCCAGGCTTTCCACTGCACAGGCCTCAAGCAAATAGGAGGGAGTAGCAGAGGTCAAAGTGTGAAGAGGTCATTGTTTTGTGCAAAGGGCACAGGCAGACATATTCCTTGAGCACCGACTACGTGCCAGCACGGGCTCAGTGCTTCTTTGTAGCTCTTGATCCCTCCCTGTCCTCCTTGCCCACCTCTGCACATGCTTGCAGCAGTGCCTGCCTCCCGCCTAAACTCCCGCGTGGCGGGCCTCCATCCAGACCCACCCTGTCCTGTGGGACGGTGGCGGTTAGATCGACACCCCATTTCCCCTTCCAGAGGCGCGGCTACAGGTTGTCCAAGGTGCACCCGGCAGTATCTTCCAGGGTCACCTCCCAAATCAGCGACCTGTCTCCAGTCCTGCAGGCTCTGCTTTCGGGGCGCCCAGACACACACAGGACGCGATGGGCGCTGGGGCGCACAGCCTGCGGGTGAGGAAATGCAGGGGCGGGAGCTGGTCTCCGCCTGGGTCCACGGCCTGAGCTGCGGTGTGCTCACCGAGGTGGCCATGTCCGGTGGCCCAGGGCCTGCTGGGAGCAGATGGGGAGTCCATGGCTCTGAGCAGCTGGGTCAGTTGCCCAATGTTGTCCACATGTTAGAACGGATTTCAGCCAGGGAAGCCTGCGGAATAGAGGCGGCCACACGCCCTCGTGCGGCATGGTGTGTGTCAGCCCTGCCCACTGGATGGGACCAGCACCTCTTCAATGAGGGCTACAGCCAGTGCTGGTGCCCCTGGACTGAGCAGTGAGTGTCCATGGCAACTGCAGCCCCGGTCCCGCGCCCAGGCCCTGGTGACTGCAGCAGGGGTGCTGCCAGGGAGCATGACCGCCCTCCTGAGCTCATCTCTGGAAACCCAGCGCACTAGCCTCGCCCTCTATCCCCAACCAGCCCCTGAGCGAGCAGCCTGCTAGTGTGGCTGTCCCTGCTCCAGGCCGGGATTGTTCTCTTGCGCGCCCCTCCCCCCCCCCCCCCCCCCCCCCCCCCCTGCTCAGGCTCTGAGCAGGGGAGTCAGCTACCCGGACTTCCCATCTGTAAGAGCCGCAGTGACTGCTGTGGAGTAAAGGGAGCCCATTGCAGGGCAGGGCAGGGCCAGCCGCATCCTGTGAGTAAAGGTGCGAAGCAGGGTCCCCGTGGCCCCGGTCCCCGTGTAGGGCAGGGCGGTTCCTCTCGCTTCCAGCCCCGCGCAGGCACAGGGGACGCCCTTCGCCCGGCGGGACGCCCGCCCCCGGCGCGCAGAGCAGCGGGGGCGCCCGCGGTGGCGCCTGAGACGTCGTACCCGCCAGGGCTCAGCTGCTCGGCGGGGAGCGAGGCTGTGCCGGGGGCGCAGAGCTTCCGGGAGCCGCGTGCAGCCTGGGGAGAGCGAGGGCGGAGGAACGGGCGCCGCCCCGCGACGCCCGCACCCGGCCGCCGCTGCCTCCCTCCCGCAGCCCCCGCGCTCCGCCCGCGGGACCGGGCGGCTCTGAAGCCTCCCAGAAGGTCGGTGCCGCTTGGGGAGCGCGCCTCGTCCTCCCGCAGCTCCTCCCGCTCCCCGCGGGGCGGCCCCTCCCGCTCGCCAGCGCTGATGTGGTTTTCAGGGACTTTGAGAACAGACCTGAAAAGCACAAACATCAGCGGTAAACGATATACACTCACCATAAACCAGTCCCACCGCAAGCAAAGGCCGAGTCCCCAGCACGCACCGCTTCCGGGGAAATTTCCTTCTGCTCCTGCCCCGGGCTCGCCTCGGTCCGCCGGGAGGACCTGTACCGCGAACCGGGAACTTCCACCGCCCGCGCCTGGGCTCTGTCACACCCGCAGGCCTCCAGTGCTCAGGACAGCCTTCGATGCTTATGCGCTGCCACAGGCCCGGGGCGGAGGAGGGGGGGGGGGGGGGAAGACACCTGGGTTAGAGCCCACGTGAGAGAGGGAAGGGGCGGGGCAGGGAGAGTGAGCAGGGGCTCTCGCAGGGCCAGCCCAGAGCACTGCGCAGTGGGCGCGGGCCGGTGCCAGCACCACCACCTTCATTCTTTCTGCTGCCCCAAGAACGCTCTGTTGAGCACCCACTATGCTGAACGCCTTAAGTCTGAGTCCCATGAATATCCACCCATTTTACAGGTGAGGAGACTGAGACTGGGACTCACATGCCTTGCCCAAGGGTCACATCCCGTGAGAGTTCGAGGCAAAATTCATACCGCAAATGTGAGCTGATAGCAGAAGCCGGTGACCTCAGTCCGGCCCCAGTGGCCGCCCCCCGCCCCCCCCCCCCCCCCCAAGGAGGGTCTGCATGTCAGAGCAGCGGCATGGCTAGAGGCTATTTCAGCAGGAAAAACACGCTCAGCCCGGGTCATGGGCAGGCAAGGGAGGCCCCCAGCTGGCCAGGTGTGCAGAGGCCACAGGCTGTGGGTCGCAGAGCAAGGCCATTCCCGGCTCCTCCGGCTTGGCCTTCCTCTGTGGGCTCATGGTGAGAATGAGGGTGAAGATGGCGATGAGCTCCCAACCTGGTCTGGAAGATTCAAAGAAAATGACACAAAAAAATTAGCAACTCTGCAGGAGTTGAACAAGAAAACAAGTCACTGGTGTGGTGATGAATTTAGTTTACAAGTACACAGAGTGGGGCAAAGGTAGGCGCCCAGCTGTGTACACGAAACAGAGCCTATTTTTGTGTGATTACGTATTAATTGTTGTATTGCTTTCCATATGAGCCACTGTCAGCCCCGTTTTCTCCATCCTGCATTTCGTTCAGGAGAGAGCAGGGGCGCACAGGAGCGCGAGGGATGGCTGCGGCCGGTGGGCTGATGGCACATGTGAAAGCCTGGCCGAGAGGCTGACTCCGGAAGTCACAGAAGGATGCTGAGGTCCCGAGAGAGGAAAGAAGCTTGGAAGGGCCGCCTTGAAAGCCCTCAGGGACCTTGGAGGGTCCTAACTAGAAAGGCATGTGCTGTGGGGTCAGCCAGAGGGCACCCCGGGCGGCTGTGGCTGCCCCTGGGCTTGAAAGGACTTCAGGACACTCAGCCAGGCCGAGGGCCTTCCTGCTCTCCTCCCGCAGGCCCTCCGAGCTGTGTCCCCCAGAGCGGGTGCGGAGGAATTCTGGAAAGAGACGTCTGGGAATTGCTATAGTCCTAGCCTTTCCCACAGAGATCACAGTGATCACACTAAAGACTCTGAAAAGTCCTGCAGACAAGAAGCGTTTTTTAACTTTGTAGATCGTTTCCAGTTGCCTGAGCCTCTGTCCCACCTCTCCTGCCCTCCTCCCAGGAGCCAGCATGCTCAGTGGCGCTGTCCTCAGGGCCCGGCTCTGAGAACTCCCAGATGCAGCAGGTGAGCAGGGCAGAGAGCACTTGGATTACTCTGCCTGGGCCAATGCTGTCGGTTGGGGCAGCTCTGGGGCTAAGTTCGGGGCCAAACCTGCACGCCTGGGACTTTCCCGGGGCTCCCTCCCTGGCTCGGGCTCCTTCTGACTCGCCACCCAGCCCGGCAGGTCGTCTGAGAGCACAGCCCACTGCTCAGGGCCAGCGCGGGCAGCAGACCAAGCCCCCAGCTTCTCCGACATCCGAGCTGCTTTCCCTGAAACACCCCCTGTATCTTCTGGATCTTGTATTCTTCGGCACATGCTTTTGCTAAGAATAGCCTCCAACCCCTGAACTGAGGTTTTAGAGGAAGAGCCCTGATTTGACTAGAAAAGAAGGCGTCCTGGGGGCCGCTCTGGCTTGCCCCCTGGAGCCTCCTGAGCCCTCGGGCGCCCCCAGGGCTCCGGGAGATCGCCTCTAGGCCAGTGTCCAGCTGGCGCCAGGCTTCCGAGTGTGTGCAGCATCGACAGGTCGGCACAATCCCTGTCACGGAGCACAAGGGCCTTCGGAGAATGGGGACACTGTTGTTGCCGGGAAACCCCCACTGTCTCGGGCCGCCTGTTGCTGTGTCCGGCAGTGAAGGCAGGGTTGAGCCATATCAGGCGTTTACTGAGGAGCCAGCCCACGAAGAAGACAGGGCGCTTACAAGCATCAAGCCCTGCCTTTCAGCAGGTGCCGGTGACGGACTCTAAAGGGGGCGGGGCTTGGGGGGGGGGATGGGAACGGAATGCAGCCACGTGCAGCCCTGGAGTCCGCAGGCGTCAGCTATTGTCCTTGTCATCAGGCGATGAGATGATGTGGATGAGATGATGTTTTGACTCCTGGTGGGTCGGTCTGACCCTGTGTATCGGCTCTGCTTGCTGGATTCGCAGCTGAGTCACCTCAATGGCTTCACACAGGCCTTGGAAAGGAAACTTAAGAAAAACTTAACCCCCTCTTCACATAAGTGTATGTGTTCTAAGATTTAAAATAATATGATTATTTTTTCAGATTAATTCAAATGCTCTATCAGATTATAAGTCCCCCTATCACTAGTAACTGGATTATTATTAGGTATTGACTCTGGCATGTCAGTCAGTTCCCTATCACCCTAGTTTGAGATGGACTCGGGATTTGTAGCTGAAGGATCAACAGTGCGTTGAACAAAGTGATTGGGAATCCTGGGGGCAGTCCCACGAACCCTGACCCGGGAATGGGCTTTCAGTTTCCTGAAGGGCATGACATTTGGGCCATCTTCAAAGATAAGTCAGTTCTCGGGCCGCAGAGGAGCGGGCATGGAGGTGGAGGTGTGTGCGGAGGCGGCGGTGCGTGCGAGGGCAGGTCTGCTCGGCGGGGGGCAGCTGGCTCTGGTTGGAGGACAGTGGCTGAAAGTCAGAATCAGACCACAGAAGGCCTGAATCCAAGACGGTCCTCTCCCCTCTGCCAGGAGCCTCTCCGCTCCCCTTCCCTTGGGAGGAAGGGATGGAGATGAGGGTGAGGGTAGATGTTTGAAAGCGGGAACCATCAAGCCCAGACGGGTGGCTCAGTGGTTGAGCACCAACCTGTGAACCTGGAGGTCATGTCATGGTTAGATTCCAGTCAAAGGCAAATGCCCAGGTTACAGGCTCAATCCCCCTATGGGGACCTGCAAGAGGCAGCGAATCAATGATTCTCTCTCATCATTGATGTTTCTAGCTCTCTCTCCCTCTCCCTTCCTCTCTTCTTTTAGATGTTTATCTTCCAAACCCTTTTCCCTGGGATGTTTAGGGATATCAATTGTAACATAAAACAAGAGAACTATAAGGGAAGTTTTATAAACACTTTTAGTATAAATTTTCATATTTATCTGGTGTTTCATGGGCTAAGCCTAAATTCATAAACTGATTTTTTAAAAAAGGGACAAAACAGAGTTATGTTCAACACAACCAAACCACAAATTATGTTTATAACAGCTGGTTTTAAAGCATTTTGATTGACTGGATAAAGGTAATCAATTTTTTTAAATTATGTGCCTTTAGATGCAGACATAAGAACTGTCTTCTGTTCATAAAGTGCTGCCTGGGACCTTATGCACATTCCCAGACACGGGCCCTGTCACAGACGAGGGAACCGAGTGTCCAGGGGCCCGTGGCCTTGCCCAGAGCTCATACTTGTTGGAGGGCATGGAGGCTTTGTCCTCAGCTCTGCCCGCCCTGTCCCGCTCCTGTCCCCTCTCAGCTACACGCTCCATAGGGGATCTGACACAGTTTCGTGCTTTTGAATACCATCACGAGCTGGTGAATCCCAAAATATATCTACTCCAGCTCCAACCCCCTTGCACACCAGGCTCAATGCCCCAACGGCGCCTCCATGGATGCCTGCGAGGCACTGCTGGCTCCTCCTCCCTCCACAGCCTGGCCTTCCTGACCCTCCTCACCGGGCACACCACATCCCCGCGCTGTGGGCTACTCCCGCACTGTGACTCCAGCTTGCCCATCTCTCAGCATCTCTATTGCGACCATCCTTGTCTAGATGCCATCAAAGTCCCTTGACGTGTTGTGGGGCACCCCCAGGCGGCCCCTGCTTCATGTGGCCCCCTGCCTCCCTGCCTCCCTACAGAGCAGCCAAGATGAACTTGGAAATCACAGATTCCATCAGGTCACTCTCCTGCTTCAAACTCTATAGTGACCTCCAATCAAACTCCACAATCTAACTGGTCTCCTTACCTCCACTGGCCTCCAGGGGCGTGTTCCCAAGCCCAGAGCAGCGGCTCTGGCTGGGCAGGTGCCAGAGGGGCGGAAACTGCCTCCAGGTCAGCTGCAGAGGAGCCCCAACCAAGACACCCACATAATTAGCTCTGTGGAGAGGGAGAGGCCAGGTCCCTGACAGGAAACCGCCAATGTGCTCTACTCCATCCCTAATTTCTACTCTACTTTTCTTCCTTAGTAATAACAGCCCTGATTTGTGTTGGGCAAAGTGACTGAACAAAGACTAAAACTCCCAGTCTCCCCTGCCACCGGATGTGGTTATGGGACTAAGTTATGGGCGGTTCTGGGAGGGGTCCTTGAAAGGAGAAGGCCTGTCTTCCTCAGCCTCCCTTGCTCCTGCCGGGGCCAGGCAGACGCGCTGGCTGGACTTAGCACCCTTGGGGACCATGGGGGGACCTGGGTGCCGAGCCACACAGCAGAGCACAGAATGAATGCCATATACCTGGTCCACACTGTGCTAAACCTTGAATTGAGTTTGTCTGTTGCAGCAGAAACTAACTGTACCTGCCAGGTGGAGGCACGACAAGACTAGAAGCAGGGAGGATGCTGGGGGCGGCTCAGTTCTCAGTAGCAGGCCTGAGCAGTGGAGGACGCGGGAGCCATGGAGCAGGTGGAATCTGTATAGGATGAGGGCGCCTCCTTAAGGAGTGAGACCTGGGCACAGGTGTGAGAGTGACCAGTGAGCACCTGGGACCAGCCAATGGGGAAGAGATGGTGAGAGTGACCAGTGAGCACCTGGGACCAGCCAATGGGGAAGAGATGGTGAGAGTGACCAGTGAGCACCTAGGACTGGCCATGCGAGTAAAGATGGTGAGAGTGACCAGTGAGCACCTGGGGCAGCAATGTGGGCACAGGTGGTAAGAGGGACCAGTGAGCACCTGGGACCAGCCACACAGGCACAGGTGATGAGAGTGACCATGGGCACGTGCAACCAGCCCTCCAGGCACAGGTGTGAAAGTGACCAGTGAGCACCTGGGACCAGACACTTGGGGACAGGTGGTGAGAGTGGCCAGTGAGCACCTGGGAGCAGCCATGGGGGCACAGGTACTGAAAGTGACCAGTGAGCACCTGGGGCCAGCCATGAGGGCACAGGTGGTGAGAGGGACCATGAGCACCTGGGAGCAGCCACACGGGCTCAGGTGGTGAGAGGGACCATGAGCACCTGGCACCGTCGCTGTGAAACACTGTGATGCGGCTGATGTCTGGCACTGTGTCCTCTGAATCAGTGCATTTAGTCACAGACTTTCAGGCATGTGAGCCTCTATTTAAATCAATGCAGCCCTGGCCAGTTATCTCAGTGGATAGGGGGTCAGCCTGCAGACTGAAAGGTCTTGGGTTCCATTACTGGTCAAGGGCCCATGCCTGGGTTGCAGGTTCCCCATCCGTGATACGGGCAAGTGTGGGAGGCAACCAATCCATGAGTCTCTCTCTTTCCCCACTCCTCCCTCACTTCCATTCTCTCTCTGTAAAGATCAATGGAAAAATATCCTTGCGTGATAACTTAAAATAATAGAAAAAGAAAAGAATCAATCAATCAATCAATGCATATAATGCTGTTGTGTAGAGGTCAACACTTTTCCAAGTCTGGCTATATTTTCCATTTCTCATGAAGGAAGTGCCGTTAGAGTCTGTTTTTAGGGGCTGACCCTCAGGTAAGACGTGCACCCTCTGGGCTCCGACTTGCACACACTAAGCCTGGGCTCTGGTGAGCGAGAGGAGGCCGCCCACGCCCCCTGGCCTGGGTGGATTGTGCTTTGGTGGGAGGGGCTTCTCACATGGGCCTGGCCCTTGCACTGGTTTGGCCTCCCTCTTGTTTGGGCCGGCAGTCACTCGTCTCCATAAAAGCTGGCACACTGAGGAGGGTGTTTTTATTTTTTGTCAAACTGGAATTTCCAGACGGGGCTCTGCAGTATGAGGGCTTCTTTACTAGGTTCTGCGGCTCGCAGAGGAATGTTCCCTCCTGTCCATTTCATGCTGGAGTTCAGCGCTGACCCCAGGGCAGAGGGCGTGCAGGGAGAGCTGTCTGTGACCCAGGGCTGCCAGCACAAGTCCCTTTTGGGTTCCCACTCTGAGGTCTGGCCAGAATCCTAGCAAAGTGAAATGGATGGCACTGAGGTCCTTCTTGCACAAAACAATGTGGCTCCTCCCTAAGCTGGTCCCTCGGATGGCGGTGGAGCCCGTGGGCAGGGTGGGAGTCCCTGCTCTCCGCAGGAGAGCTGTTTATCCGTCCGTGGGCTCCCTGAAGACTTCCACAGTGGTCGCTGCGTGAGGAGACAGCGGTCCAGCACACAGTTCTAGGCCAGCCGGTCCCGCCTCCGATGCTCACCCCTTACTAGACCTCGTCTGCCTGAAGGGGGCTGAGCTGTCCCTAGTGGGTCCCGCAGGCAGGAGCGCGGTGTCTGCTGAAGCTGCGCCACATGGCATTGCGCTGCCGTCATATGCTCTTCTCTGGTCACTCGGTCCAGGGGGCCCTGCCAGTGGTGAGGACACAGGCACCCACGGGAGGCTGCGCGGGCAGGGACGGAGGCACGGCCTGCAGCCCGGGAGGGAGCCGTCAGGAGGCCCTGGTCAAGCGCAGGGGACGCAGCCCGGCTGCCGTGCTGACTGCAAGGTCACCAGACCTGGGCCGGAGCCACTGACTGAGCAGCAGCCGCGCTCCTGACCCAGAGACACGGACAGTGGTGCTGGCGGTGGCAGCCCTGAGGTTTGAGTAATATTTTATAACTTGTATTGATACCTAATACAGGTGTACTTTCCTTTTTTATTGATTTCAGAGAGGAAGTAGAGGGGAGAGAGAAACCTCAACGATGAGAGAGAATCATTGATCGGCTGCCTCCTGCACATCCCACAATGGGGATCGAGTCCGCAACCCGGGCCTGTGCCCTTGACCAGAATCAAACCCGGGACCCTTCAATTCACAGGCTGACACTCTAGCCACTGAGCCAAACCAGCTAGGGCTACAGGTGTATTTTTAAAAAGCATAATGAGCCCAGCCGGCGTGGCTCACTTGTTGAGCATCGACCTATGAACCAGGAGATCACAATTCGATTCCCAGGTCAGGGCACATGCCCGGGTAGCAGGATGGATCTCCAGTGTGGGGTGTGCAGGAGGCAGCTGATCAATGATTCTCCCTCATCATTGATGTTTCTATCTCTCCCTTTCCCTTCCTCTCTGAAACCAATTTATATATATATATATATATATATATATATATATATATACACACACACACATATATATATATAATCTTAAAAGCATGATGGTACACCTTGGGAATATTATTTGATTGATTTTGAAATAAAGTAGCAAAATAAAAGCTTCTAATAGGGAACATCTATAATTGTTTCCCCTTCTTAAAATCTTAAAAATTTTTTTTGCTGTTATTGTTCATGAATGTGGCGACTATTTGTCACTTTCTGTCGTGCATCATGAATTCCCATTACCTCCCACAATTCAGGGTGATTAGGGATTTGACCCTCCCTTACGTAGAAAGCCTGGCTAAAATGTCTTAGTTGGGGGCCCCTAAGGCAGACCGTGAGACAGGAAATGTGGTCTAAGGGGTTTATTTGGGAGAAGATTCCAGGAAGAGAGAGGGAAGTGGGACACGGAGCAGAGGGCCAGCCCTTATTGGCGTTACAGCTCAGGGATCCCTGGGCCCCCGGCCCCCTGAGCGCTGGTGCGTGTGGCCTGTGGGTGACTTCTGCAGGCCCGGCTGAAAGAGGGTGTGGACAGCAGCTCTGCGGGCAGCTCCCGTGACCACTCTCCCTGGGAAGTCAGAGCCCCCTGCTCTCAACTCCAGCAGGCGGAGGAAGCGGGAGGTGGGAGAGCTCAGGCACTTGCTCTGCACACTCTGTCCCAGGAAGTGCAGGAGGAGGGGCACTCCAAGTCGTTCATGGAACCAGAGTCACTTGGATCGACTAGGCCCGGTTCTGAACTGGAGCTGTCCTCCTTGCCGCCTTGATAGTGGAACTTTCTTGCTCCTGTCCATCCCAAACCCAGGCCCCATGGACCCTGTGATTCCAGGAGCCCTGGGCATCCTTCAAGTTCTCTCTGTGATAGGACAGACTTAAGAACTTTTAACCAGAGCCCTGGTCGGGTAGCTCAGTTGGTTAGAGTGTCGTTTCGGGTTTGATCCCTCGTCAAGGCACATACAAGAATCAACAAATGATTGCAAAAATAAGTAGAACAACAAGTCAATGTCTCTCTCCCTCCCCCTTACTGTCTCTCTAGAATCAATTTTTTTTAAAAAAGAGCTTGCTCACTGGCATCTGAAGGTCACCTGTGTGTGCGACACGTTACGGAGGCTTTGAGAAAGCAGTGTGAGGCCGCCAATGTCTGTCGCTGTGTTCAGTGGGAACTACAGTGCAGAGAACCCCCAGTTTAAAGATGAGAGGTCACTGTCTGGTCTAGTTTGGCAGATAAAAATGTTATTTTCTAGGGCGCATATGCCTCTCCCTTTGTTGGACAAGAGATGAGGTCCTGCTTGTGAAAGCTGCTCTCGATATCAAAGGCCAACATTCAAGGTATGTCCATCTGCCTCTCTGATGGAAGACAACGACGGGGCAGGAATGACTTGCTATCTCCACATGCCCTGCCTTGGCCCTTTTGTTCTCCTTCTCGTGCTCTAGCACCTGCAGACCTCACGGGTCCAAAACCTTGATATCAAGAGAGGATGAAGACAGGCTGCTTGGAGTGAGCACATCTGGAGACCATCAGCGATAGTGCTGACCATTTTCACAGTGTGGACAAGCCACTCATCTATTTGTGCCACTTTACTTGGCGCTGGGGAGGGGACGGTTCTGAAAGTATTTTACTGACTTGCTGAATGTTGTAGACACGTTAGGCTTGACAATCTCCAAAGCAGCATCTCATAGTGGTTAAAATTGGGGTTTGTATCAAGTAGCCTGGGTTCGGCTCCCAGCTTGTTATTTTCTATTTATATGATCGCAGTTTTTCCAGATCTTTGACTCGTGATCTGTAACGTGGAATAATAACACCCATTCCATGGAATTCTTGGGAGAATAAATGGCACAGTGATTGCAGAGCTTAAACAGATGTTTAAAAACGTTCATATTATTTATAATCCGTGAGGGTCATAGTAGGAAGCGAATGGCAGACTGCAGCTGGGTAACTTGAGGAGAGTTTAAAAGAAAACTATTTACAAAGTGTGAGCAGGGTGTAGGGGACACCAAGAGGGGGACTGGAGTTACCTGGGACTGTTAACTCCCTGACCCTGAGAGCTGGATAGAGCAGCACTGAGGGATGGTCCTGCCCACGAGGACCCTCAGGAAGGAAGGTGGGAATTGCCCTCCTGACCGCCTCCCCCTTCTCCCTCTGGCCTCCTGCTAGAGGTACACCCCTCGCTGAGCCCACAGGAAGCCAGAGCACAAGAGAAACTGCAAGGAGGCCCGGACAGGGAAGCACCTGAGGCCAGAGCAGGTGGGCAGGGTGTCTGCATGGTCTGGAGGGAACAATAAGAATTGCCCAGCTATGGTCACTGCTGGGATTTCTGAGGTTCCTAAAAGAAACTCATAGAAAGCCAGGCTTCTAGGGAATGTGTCAATTGAGTGGACATGGAATTTTTCCCTTCTGAAAAGTCTGTTACCTAAACACTTTTAGTATTAAGCTGTCATTGATTTGAAATTATTAGGGTTTCTGTTTTTCCAACCTTCCCACCTTGCTTAGGAAGAAGACTGGATTGGTTGAAGCAATCTTTCTACTTCTTTCTCAGGTCTTTCCAGAAGTTTTTAAATCCTGATTTAGTTCTCATTGCCAACTTCTCACTGAGCCTGTGGATGCATGTTCAATTATAATGGCTAGAAAGTCCACACAATTTCCCGAGTTATACCTAAGGTAAAGCTTGAATGTTAGACTGAGAACATGAAATTTTTTTTTTTTTTTCCCCAGGGGAAAAATTTCTTTATTTAAAACTGCTTTTTTTTTTTTCCTGTGAAACTATAAGTTTACAAGTGAGGAGAGAACTGCCCAAACCCGTGCCGGTGCCTCCCGCCCCCGCCCAGCAGTCCCAACCTGCCCACAGTCCTGCTGGGTCTCTGACGGGAGGGCTTCCACGGTGACAGTCTGTGAAATCCTGGCGATGTTGGAGGGGTTCAGGGCCACGGATGGGGCAGCAGTGACTTGACTTCCCTCTGTACCTGGCTTTTTGCAGCCTCTGTCCTCTCCCTACCCTCATGATTTTGGACTGAGAACAAAGATACCTCATTTCTGGGGAAACTGAGGGAGATACATACACACAAGCACCCCAACACATTCTTATTTCACAATAACCCTTCCCCCTTCTCCCCTCCAACCTGCAGAGTTAAAAAAAAAAAAAAGACATGTCACAGGGCAAGGTGGCACTGCCTCCAAGGGGTGAGAGAGGAGGGAGAACAGGCCACCAAGCAAGCGCCCAGCTGCCTCTCCACCGCGGGCAGCAGGAGCTGCCTCCGCGGCAGAGAACTCCCGGGGTTTTAAAGCAGAGGAGGGGACCTACGTGATCTGGGGAGCGGGCCTGGCACCCTGCTAATGTACTTCTGTGGACAGGAGCCAGCCGGGCCTCTGCACCGGTTCTGCTGGCACCCCTTTCACTATCACCCCTAATATGGGAAAGCCAGTAATTAAGATAAAAAGAAATCAACATATAAAAACATCTACTTCCCCAAACTCAATTAAAAATGAAGAACCAACAACAACAAAACACCCCCAAAATACAGATGGATCCCAGGGATTTTTTCTTCCCTAAAAAAGAAGGTTCAAACCCCAAACCCAGTTAACAATTCCCAATTTCCTAAAGTAGCAGAAACTCCCTCCGAGGTAGATATCTGAGTCAGACACTCTCGTTCACCAAGCAGTTCTATTGGTTTAAGATGAGCTGCATATGAGGTAATAAAGCCATCTGGAGGGGGAGGGGTGGAGGCCTGGGGCATGGCCAGGTCATCTGTCCAGAAGTTGTGTCCCCATTTTTGGCATCTCTGGTAGGTAGGGCAAGGCTGGCGTCTCCACAGATCCCAGAGCAGATAAGGGGTGGGGGAAGGAGAATGGGTGAACCCAGAGAGAGAGAGAGAAACAGAACAGTCATATATGTGTCCATGAGAGAGAGAAACAGAATAGTCGTGTACGTATCTATGAGAGAGAGAGAGAGAGAGAGAGAGAGAGAGAGAGAATGAATCTGAAAGATAGGATTCTGGGTGTGTTTCTGTGTAAGAAATGGGGAGAGAAAAGGCTTGAAAAGAAGGGGAAAAAGGGGAGACAGACCCCACCTTCCCCTTAGGGGACCCCCTTCTCCATTCCATGTAGTCAGCAACCCCAGCACTGAGTCGGCTGGGGTAGGGCGACCCCATTTGCCCTTCTCCATCTTGTGCTTCTCCTGTGTCTGGGGCTTGTCCTCTGGATGCCTTTGTCCTCTCGTCAAGAGTCACCTCTGAGCCCCCACCCTGTGGCCTGAGGGGTGAGATCAGTTGGAACTGTCGGAATGAACGTTCCCTGGCCCCTCTGTTGGGGATGTCACTGAGGACGGGGTCACAGCCTCCTGCCAGCCGCCGTTCGCCCTCATTTCCCGGGGGCTGTACATCTGGCCTCCCCCGAGGCTATCTCTGTAGCCCCCGGGGCCCATGGAGTGTCCCAGTGACTCCACCTGGGAGGCAGGGTACGAGTCTCCGTTGAGCCCGGGCATCCCCAGAAACATGTCTCCGGATCCTGAGAGGTTGAAAGAGCCGCCAGAGCCTGCGGAGGAAGGGGGTGTCGGGGAGCTGGTTCGGCTGTGGCCCCCCTGGGTGACAGACACGGCGGTCTTGACGGCATAGATGTTTGCCTCCTCTTGAAACTTCCCGATGTTTTTCTTATAGCGAATCCGCTTGTTGCCAAACCAGTTGGAGACCTGAGAGACAGTGATGCCACACTTCTTGGTGAGCTCCTCCTAGGCCTCCTCACTGGGATACGGGTTACTCAGGTGGGAATAGAAATACTCATTTAGGACCTCGGTGGCCTGTTTGCTGAAGTTGCGGCGTTTCCGTCTGGCGTCCAGGAACCGGGAGCGCAGGATCATGACGGCCTCGCAGGTGCTCTGCTTGAGCTGCATCTGGATGGCGCTGAACTTCCGGTGGATGATGCTCACCATGCGCTCCATCTCCTTGGGTGCCACGGGCCGCGTGCGGCTCTGCTCCCGCAGCAGGTTCATGACCTGGGTCGTGAACTCGTTGCATGCCTGCTCATACTTCTCCAGCTCCGAGTGGTAGATGTGGCGGATCTGGGCGAGCTTGCTGCGATAGTCCGAGTGTTCAATGGAGTTGTCAGGGGACACGCCGCCCCCGGAAGCTGCTGCGGCTGCAGCTGCTGCCGCCGAGCCCCCCCTTTCTCAGGCCCAGCCACACCTTCTGCCAGAAGCATGTTGTCCAAGCGCATAAGCTGGGGGTCCACGGGCTCCTCCTCCTGGGAGCTTCGGATGCTGAGGCCGGTCTTCTCCTTGATCTCACACAGGACGCTAAAGAGCGCTGGCTTCATCCGGTGGCAGTTCAGGGCGTGTTTCTTGGCCTGGGCCTCGTCCAGGCTCTGGTCCGTGATGGTCATTATCTGCTGCAGAATGTCCCCGATGTCCTGCTTCCCGCGGCCTCCCGGGACCCCCCCCCCCCCTCCGGGGTCTCCGCCACCGGGAGGCTCGCCAGGGCCCCCAGGCTCCGCACCCACCAGCCCCAGGCCCCCCCGGCCCCCGCCTGGAGGGGGCGGCCCCAGCAGCCGCTCGTCCATAGTGGGGGGGGCCCAGAGGCCCCCTCCCCGTCCCGCCCCTCCCCCGCCGGGTTACTTCCCCCCAAACTCGCCGGGGCCGCTGCTCCCTCCGCCCCGACCCCCGCCCGTCTCTCCATCTCCTGGCTCCCCCGGGGGTTCACCCCGGCTCTGAAGGGAGACCTGGGGTACCGGCTGGGCCCCCCACAGGAAACCCCGGCCCCCCGCGGCGGAGAAAATGGAGCCGGAGAGAGAGGAGCGAGAACATGAAATTATACTTGGGATTTTAGCAGCCGGCTTTGCCTGAGGCTTAGCTGAGGGCTTATAGGTGTGGCTGAAGCTAATGGACAGGACTTGAGAAAACAGTCCCCCTTTCTACACTCTCATGCTTTTATCATTTGATCGGATTACTGTTTTCTTTAATAACCTCCTGTTTGAAATATATTGGTTTATTTATAATAATTTAAAGTACTTTTTTGGTCTGGGTTTGAACTGCACAAGCCCACTTACATGCTGATATTTTTTTTTAATAAACATGGTTGGCCCTTCATATCTATAGATTTTGAATATGTGGATTCAACCAACTGTGGATTGAAAACAGCATTTTTGTGTTCCCAACTGTGGTTGATCCACAGCTGATTGAATCTGTGACGGGCTGACTGTAGAGTCAAAAGTTACATGCAGATTTTTGACTGGGGGTCTTAAAGGAGAGTGTTAGCACCCCAAACCCTTGAGTGGTTCAAGGGCCAACTGTATTTTTGATTTACATAATTAATTAGTGAACTACACTTTATTTTTAAAAATTTACTTTAATCTTCTATCCAGATATTGGAAGACAAGGTGTGTCTTATGATTTTAGCAAACTATTTTTAAATACCCACATCAATTTCAAAATTTTAAAAGTCTAGAATGAAATGTTTGCTGAAAATTTCTGGTACACCTTTAGCCAAACTCATCAAGAAAAAAATAGCTCAAATAAATAAAATCAGAAATGAAAGAGAAGTTACAACCAACACTACAAAAATAACATTATTTATTAAAAACACTACAAACAATTATATGCCAACAAATTCAACAATCCAGAAGACATTGATAAATTTCTAGAAGCATATAACCTTCCAATACTGACACAGGAAGAAATAGAAAATCTAAACAGACTGATTACTAGCAATAAAATTGAAGCAATAATAATAATTAAAAAAAAAGAACAAAAAAAACCCCAGATGACTACACAGATGAATTCTACCAAACATTTATTTATTTATTTATTTATTTATTTATTTATTAAATATATTTTATTGATTTTTTACAGAGAGGAAGGGAGAGAGATAGATAGTTAGAAACATCGATGGGAGAGAAACATCGACCAGCTGCCTCCTGCACATCTCCCACGGGGGATGTGCCCGCAACCCAGGTACATGCCCTTGACCGGAATCAAACCCGGGACCTTTCAGTCCACAGGCCGACGCTCTATCCACTGAGCCAAACCGGTTTTGGCAACTACCAAACATTTAAAGAAAAATTAATACCGATCCTTATTAAACTATTTCAAAAACTAAAAGAGAAAGAAATGCTTCCAAAATAATGTCACAAACCCAGACAAAGACATTACAAAAGGAAAATTACAGTTCAATATCTTTGATGAGCACAGATGCAAAAATTATCAACAAATCTCAACAAACTAGATTCAATAATACATTAAAAGGATTATACACGATGACCAAGAGGGATTTATCCCAGAGATGCAAGGATGGTTCAATACCCATTAATCAATGAATGTGACACATTACAATACCAAAATGAAGGATAAAAATCATATGATTGAAGAACCAAGACGGTTGTGTAGGTAAACGCCTGTACTTGCCACCTCCCACAACCGCATCCAAATTACAACTAAAGTACAGAACACTCATCACTCAGAACCACCTGAAAGCTGGCTGAATGGAAGTCCTACAACTAGAGAGGTAAAGAGGAAAGCACACTGAGACTGGTAGGAGGGGCGGAGGCACAGAACGGGCTGGTCTGGCACCCACGTGTGCAGCTTTTTTAATTGGGAGGGAGATCGTCTCTGCAGAGGCTGCCTATGAAGAACAAGGGGTCCCAGCCCCACACCAGGTCCCAGCCCAGGGTTCCAGAGCTGGGAAAAGAGGTCCCCATAACTATGGGCTGTAAAACCAGCAGAGAGTGTGGTTGAGAGACACGGAGGATGCTGGAGACCCAGGTGTTCCTTTTAAAGGGCCGACACCTGAACATACTCTGAGCTACAGCACTGGGTGGCTCTGGGGCACCCAGACACATACGGGGAGGAGCTGGATTGTCTGGCATTGGGGCAGGAACTCAGGGATGACTTTGCCTTTCCATACACCAATAATGAGCTATCAGAAGAAGAATTAAGAAAACAACCTCATTTACAATTACACCAAAAAGTATTAAATATCTAAGGACAAATTTAATCAAAGAGGTGAAAGGCCTGTACTCTGAAAATTGTAAGACATTGAAAAAGAAGTTAAAGAAGCTCTCAATAATTGAAAGGATATATCATGCTCATGGGTTTTACAACTTTAACTTTAATGTCACACGCTCTTCAAACTCAAGAGAAAGCAACATATAGCTGACCATGTCTATTCTGTCTACAGTTTGATTTATTAATAGTCATCACAAATATTGGCATCACAGGAAACTGTCTTCGAATTAATTTAAATGGGAGGCCAGTGTTAGACAGGGGCAAATCAATTCTTGGAATCAGAACAACCTCTCCTTCCGCAGATCCTGTTAATACTTCAGCTTCAATTATGTTAGGTCACAATCTTTTGATAATTTTAGTACCATTACAAAGATCCCATTTACTATTAAGATTTCTCAGTAGCATGATGATTGCACCTACTTTCTATTTTAATTTATAACGCGGCATTCTCGAAGGAGTAATACTATTAAGAAGTTTAATGGGAAAATTTTCCTTTTTGGCATCATCCATTGAATCAATGAATCGTCACTCAAATAGGTGTGAAAATCTCCATTGAGTATATGCAAAATTTCTTCATTTAATTTATGAACATGCTCATTTTTAGGACAAAGAATCACATGTTTAGATATATTTTTAATATTATCTATAAATATACTATTTCCAAAGGTAGCTTCAAGAATAGATCTGTTACAAATCATTTCACAGGGGATTTCAATAATATCCATTCCTAAATGAAAACTGCTATCAAGTTTTACAAACCATTTACTATAAGCAGAATCCTCTGATCTCATATTTGTTTTAAGAGACAACTTTCTGAAACATCCCCAAACATTGCAATACTTTAAACTCGTTTGTACTAGGGCCGATGGCATAGCATGCATCACAATACTAAGACATTTTCTAAAATCCCCTCCAAAAAGGAGAACTTTCCCACCAAATTCAACAAAAACAACCTAGTTCACGATCAACAATGACAGATCGAAACACATGCATGCGATTGTCGCCAGTGAGAGCTTTATATGTATCACACATGAACAAATCAACGTTTACTTTTAAATTGTCAGTGTGCATCATATGTACCGGCTGGTCAGTCGGTCAGACGGTTGGATGGGCGTACAGTCACTTAGGCTTTTATATATATAGATAGCAGAGATGGAAGCAACCGATGTGTCTATTGGTAGATAAGTGAATAAAGAAGATGTGATTATACACACAATATGGAATATTACTCAGCCATAAAATACAAAATCTTTCCATTTGCAGCAACATAGATGGGCCTAAAAGGTACTGTATTAAAGGAACTAAGTCAGACCATATGATTTCACTTACAAGCAGAATGTGAAAAAATAACAAAACCAAAAGAAATGAATAAGCAAAACAAAACAGAAACAGACCCATAGATACGGAGAACAAGCTGATGGTTGTAGGGGAGAGGTGGACCCTGCTCTGGAGGGAGACCTGTGTCCGCGCCTTAAGCCCTAGAAGCCACCTGCATTCCTTGAGCTCGTGTTCCTCAGAGCCAGCAGCAGAGCACTGTCAAGCCCCTGTCTCCTCTGACCTCTGCTCCCATCCTCACCCCCTGGGGTCTGCGACCCTGCTGAAGGGACCCATGTGATGACTCCGGGCCCTGTGGGTGATGCAGGCCGCCTCCCCATCCCCGTCTCACTGTGATCAGACCTGACAGCCCGCTTTGCCATGGGCGGTCACACGTCCTCGGTGTCAGGGGGGAGGACGACACCTTTGGAGTCATTATTCTACCCACTGTGACGCCGAGATGCTCAGCAAGCACCACGATCAGAACCATTAATAATTCTGCAGCAAAATGTGTGAATATCTAAGCTAAGTCATGTCCATCCAGGGGAGCGAACCACAGCCTGGAGGCCAGATCCTACTGCCTGTGGAAGCCAGTGCTGTGGGCACGGAGCCACACCCACTTGTCCTTGCTGCTTGTCCTTAGCCACCAGGCCAAGCTGAGTGACTGTGACCTGCAAAGCCTGCAGCCCTTACCACCTGGCCCTTTACAGAAAAAGGTCGCTAACCCCTGGTGTAAGCAGCATCTCTAAATCACTCAGGGCAGTTTTGCCACCAAATGAATTTTCAAAACACCTATGGAAAATATTTTGGTTGTTGAATTTCAGGACTACACACAAGGGACTAGTTAGTGACAGAGCGAGGGACCCAGCCCCAGGGGCTGTGGAGTGCTGGCTCTAACACAGGCGGACAGTCCACAAACCCGTTTTCTTTGTGTCTCAGACAAGAGGGGGATGGGTGTCTTTACTGGACCATTTTAGGGTCTCAGACACTCAGGCTCGGAGCCGAGTGCAGCCCTGCGCCCTCCTGTCTGCAGGTGGAGAGCCAGGGTTCAGCTAGGCCGGGGCTTTCCCCGCAGAGCAGAGCCCTGGAAGCCTTTAGCCAGGGGCACGCGCTGCTGCACACTCACCAACATCCCCTCGGCCCAGGCCTCCCCCAGCTCCTCACACTGCGATTCCCAGCCGGCTCCCTAAAGGCATTAGGGACTCAGTTGCTGACCTAATCTCAGAGGCCAGGCGGTTCGATAGGGGCACAAGGAAACCAGGGGCAGAGCTGAGACTGAGCTGGTTTTCTTGCGCTTCACTCTCTGGTGCTTGATCATCGAGGCCAGGCCAGCGGTGGTCACAGGCACCGCCTCCGCCTTCTCCGCCTTCGCCTTCTGGGCTTGCTCTCCGGCTGCATGGTCCCCTCCCCCTCCGCGTGACTGTTCCCCGCAGGTCAGGTCAACCATCAATCACTCCCCCAGACGATCATCACATTCAAATGCTCAGCAGGGACCCCAGCTGTTCCACCCTCTTGGCTGCCTGTGCTGCTCTGGAGAGAGTTTCCTGGAGAACTTCCAAGTTTGGGGCTGGGAGCTTGTCACAGGAGTTTCAGGCCACAGCAGCTCGGGGTCTGAAATCAGGCTGCTCCCTCTCTAAATCCGGGAGGAATTGTGGTGATGTGTCCTCAGCGGGTTCTGGGGTCCCCTGGTCAGAAGTAAGAACTTTGCGCCCTGGGATGACATCCACTGACGTAATTCTCCCTGAGGCCATTCCTGAAAGAATTTCAGGAAAAAAGCATCCCCTAATGAGGAGGATTTTGAAATCTCTTCCAGCTGTTGGACCTGTGAGGAGGATGCTGTTCCTCGCTGAGCACCCTCCTCTGGTTTGAGCTTAGCCAAATTCACCCATCAAGTGTTCACCGTAGGGACAAAGTCATTTTTAATTAGAATTCCTCCCACAGTTCAGGGGGCTCCCCCACATCTTCCTTCTGAGAGACACCGTGGAACGGGCGTTCCCAGGAGCTGATCCGTGTCTGCTCTGCGTTGCAATGAAGGGACTATTTTTATTACCGCTCAGTTCTCTCCACAGGCATATGGCCATCCGAGACCACAAGTTGTCCCTGCAAGAGGATTGGTGTCGGGAGGAACTTCAACTGTCCCCACATTTCCATCAACTAACACTCCTGCAGCTCTTCCAAACGACCACTCGATCTGAGTAAATCCTGAGGCCCTCACCACCCCTCTCGGTCCCCACACTGTCCCCCAGCACCTCGGGGAGGAAGTGTGCGGAGCCTCTGTTTGGAATCCAGATCATCTATTGAAGGATCACTTGCAATTCAAGAAAACGGTGTCTTAGACGCACACAGTCACAGGTGAGACTGAAGGAGTCCCAACATCCCGGAACCCTCAGACGCCTCCTCCAGGCTGCCAGTGGCATGGGCATCCATCCTGCTTCCTTCCGTCAGCACAGTTTCTGTGAGGCTCTGGTGAATGTTGCTGAATTTCTATATTTACTCTCCAAGTGCTCGCATGCCTACCGAGTGTCCCGGGTCCTGTGAAAAAGAGTCTATTTCCTCTGCTGTAAGTATTACCAGAACACGGATTGCTTCTAACACACCAAGCACTGTTGTAAGTATTAATTCATTATGTTTCTTCATAGCATTTCACCACCAAACAGCAGAATATACATTCTTTTCAAGTGCATATGGAACATTTTTTAGGATAGATCATATGTTAGTACATAAAACAAGTCTCAACAAATTTAAGAAGGTTAAAATTATGTCAAGCATTTTCTCCAACCACAATGGTGTGAAACTAGAAATTAATCACAAGAAAAAACTGAAAAACACACAAAGATATGGAGGCTAAATAACATGTTACTAAACAATGAATGGGTTAACAATGAGTCAAGGAATAAATCAAAAGATACATTGAAACAAATGAAAATGAGAACACAAAAACTCCCAAACTAGGGGACAGAGCAAAAGCAGTCCTTAGAGAAAAACTCATAGCATTATAAGCTTATCTCAAGAAGCAGCAAAAATCTCAAAAATGCAATCTAACTTTACACTTAAAGGAACTTGAAAACAAAACAAAACAAAGAAAACAGACAAAGCCCCAAATGAGTAGAAGAAAGAAAACAATAAAGATCAAAGCAGAAATAAAATAGAGACAAAAAAAAAGGTCAATGAAACCAAGAGCTGGTTCTTTGAAAACATAAAAGAAGATTGACAAACTTTTAACCAGACTCATCAAAAGGAAGAGAGAGAGAGGATCCAAAAAATAAAATCAGAAATGAAAGAGGAGAACTCACAACTGACACCACAGAAATACAAAGGATTGTAAGGAAATATTATGAACAATGACATGCCAACACATTGACAACCTAGAAGAAATGGGTAAGTTCCTAGAAACACACAATCTTCCAACACTGAATTGGGAAGTATCAGAGAATGTGAATCGACAGATTATAACTAGTGAAATTGAAGCATCATCAAAAGCTCCCAACAAACAAAAGTCCTGATCCCAGATGGCTTCCTTAGTGAATTTTACTAAACATTCAAAGAAGAACTAACACCTACCCTTCTCAAACTATTCCAAAAATTTCAGGAGGAGGGAAAGCTCCCAAGCTTATTTTATGAGGCCAGCATTATCCTAATTCCAAAACCAGATAAAAACCATACAAAGAAAGAAAATTATAGGACAATATCCCTGATGAAAGTAGATGCTAAAATTCTCAACAAAATATTAGCAAACTGGATCCATCAATACAGTAAAAAGATCACACACCATGATCAAATGGGTTTTATTCCAGGAATGCAAGGTTGGTACAATATCCACAAATCAATAAAGGTGATACATCACATAAACAAAACAAAGGATTAAAAGCACATGATCATATCAATGGATTCAGAAAAAGCATTTGATAATATCCAGCACCCATTTATGATTAAAAAACAAACAAAAACTCTCAGCAAAGTGGGAATAGAGGGGACATGCTTTAATATAATAAAAGCCATGTATGACAAACCCACAGCCAACATCATATTCAATGGGCAAAAATTGCAAGTGTTTCCCTTAAGATTGGGAACAAGATAGGGATGCCCACTTTCACCACTCTTACTCAACATAGTACTGAAAGTCCTAGCCATAGCAATCAGACAAGAAAAAGAAATAAAAGGCATCCAAATTGTAAAATGAAGAAGTAAAGCTGTCATTATTTGCAGATGACAATATACTTTATATAGAGAACTCTAAAGATTCCACCAAAAAACTACTGGAACCGATAAATAAGTTCAGTACAGTAGCAGGATACAAAATAAACATACAGAAATCAGTGCATTTTTATATAGCAAAAATGGGAAATAAGAAAACAATCCCATTTACAATTGCATCAGAAAAAATAAAACACCTTAGGAATAAATTTACCCAAGAATGTAAAAGGCCTGTACCCAGAAAATTATGTGACACTGAAGAAGATACAAATAAGTGGAAGCATATATTGTGTTCATGTGTTATCCTCTTCCCCTAATGGTGCTGGGGGTAGAGTCCTTATGATATCTGGAGAAAAAGAATTTCCTGAGACTCGCATTGGGGGTGAGTGGTTTTTTTTCGCATGGCATTACATCTCTGGGTTTCTAAAGTCCCGTTTCCCTAACCCAGAGCTGGAAGGTGGGCAGCTGGGGATTCAGTAGAGCCGGAAGCAAAGCCAGCATCCGAAGTTTCCTTTGCATGGTGGAGCGGGTCCAGTACAGCATCAGGCTGGCTGCAGTCCATTAGTGCATTGTGTGCGGTCCATATGTGGGCCATGCAGGGGAGCCAAAAGAGTGCCAGGAGCCCAAACAGCAAGAGAGCAAGAGAGCGAACTCCTTTGTTTAGGGGTTTATGTACCTCAAATCTCCCCGTGCTGCAATGGCCATGCCTCCTCTGGCCAATGACCTGATCCCAGGTGTGACTGACAGGTGTACCTTTCCTATGTCACCCAGACTTTACTGGACAAGCATCTATTCTCCACCCAGTGACTGCAGGGACCAGGCTGGTGGCTCCCCGGGGAGTGTTAAGCTGCAGCTTCCTGGCAAAGCTGCACAAATGGCATGCCTGCAATACCTGGCCTTCCCTTTGCTCCTTTCCTGTTATGCATAAGTAGGGTCATTACAATGGTATCACATGGACAGAAAAAAACAAACTTCATTAAAATGACCATACTCCCCAAAGCAATGTATAGATTCAATGCAATTCCTATGAAGGTACAAATGTGTATTTCACAGAACTAAGACAAATATTCCAAAAATATATATGGAACCACAAAAACAAAACAAAACTGAACAGTCACAGCAATCTTGAGAAAGAAGAACAAAGTTGGAGGAATCATGCTACCTGATATAAAACTATACTACAAGGTGATAGTAATCAAAATAGCATGGTACTGGCATAAAAACAGACATATAGATCAATAGAGCATATGATTTCACTCATATGTGGAATATAAAATTGAAACTCATAGACACAGACAACAATATTTTGGTTACCAGAGCGATGGGATGGGGGAATAGTAAAGAGTAAAGGGAGCCAAATAAATGGTGATGGGAGAAGATGTGGCATTGAGTGGTGGGCGCACAATACAATATACAGATGACATATCATAGAAATGTACACTTGAAACCTACATAATCTTATTAACCAATGTCACCCCAATAAATTTAATATAAAAAATAGGTCAGTGGAACAGACTATAGAGCCCAGAAATAAACCCACACCTTTATGGTCAAATAATATTTGACAAAGGAGGCAAGAGCATACAATGGGGTAAAGACAGTCTATTCAGTAAGTGGGAGAATTGGACAGACACATGCAAAAAAATGAAGCCAGACACCTTCCTGTACCACATAAAAGAATAAACTCAAAATGAATTAAAGACTTAAATGTTATACTCAAAACCATAACAATCTTAGAAGAAAACATGGGCAGTAAAATCTAAGACATTTCGTGTAGCAATATTTTTTCTGATATATCTCTGCCTGCAAGGGAAACAAAGGAAACAAAATAAACACTGTGACTATGTCAAATTAAATGTTTTTTCAGAGCAAAGAAAGCCATCAACAAAATGAAAGACAACCCTTAAATGGAAGAACATATTCGCCAAGGATGCATCTGAAAAGGGGTCAATATCCAAAATTTATAAAAAGAACTTATAAAATTTAATACCAAAAAAACAAACAATTCAACGTATAATGGGCAAAGGACCTGAATAGACACTTCTCCAAAGAGGACATACAGATGCTCAAGAGACATAAGAAAAGATGCTCAGCGTCACTAATCATCAGAGAGATGCACATTAAAACCACATGAGATACCACCTCACACCTGTCAGAGTGACTACCATCAATAAACCCATAAAACAACAACTGTTGGTGAGGTTGTGGAGAAAAGGGAACCCTCATGCACTGTTGGTTGGAATGCAGACTGGTGCAACCACTGTAGAAAGTAGTATAGAGTTACCTCAAAAAATTAAAAATGAAACTGCCTTGTGACACAGCAATTCCATTTCTGGGAATATATCTGAAGAAACCTGAAATACGAATTCAAAAGAATATATGCACCCTATGTTCATTGCAGCGTTATTTATAACTAGTGGCCCGATACACAAAATTCATGCAGGTGGGGGGTATCCCTCAGCCTGCCTGCACCTTCTCCATTCTGCCCCTAACCACTCTGCCTGCTGGCCTGCTCATCCCCAAATGCCCCCCCACCAGCTTGATCACCCCCAACTGACCCCCCTGCTGGCCTGCTTGCCCCCAAGTTCCCTCCCCACTGGCCTGCTCGCCCCCAACTGCTCCCCTGCTGGCCTGCTCACTCCAAATCCCCCCCACGCTGTCCTGATCACCTCCAACTGACCCCCACTGATGGCCTGCTCTCCCCCAACTGGTCCCCCTGCTGGTCTGCTTACCCCCAATGGCCCCACCCCCCATCAGCCTGATCACCCATAACTGCTGTCCCATCCTGGCCTGATTACCCACAACTGCCCTTCCCTCTTGGCCTCTAACTGCCTCTATCTCGGCCCCCGCACCATGACTTTGTCCAGAAGAATGTCTGGAAGGTCTCCTAGAAGGTCTCCCAGTTTAATTAGCATATTACCCCTTTATTAGTAAAGAGGCCTGGTGCACCGGTGGGGGCGGGCTGGTTTGCCCTGAAGGGTGTCCCGGATCAGAGTGGGGGTCCCTACTGGGGTGCCTGGCCAGCCTGGGTGAGGGGCTGAGGGCTGTTTGCAGGCTGGCCACACCCCCTTCAGGGTGGGGGTCCCCACTGGGGTGCCTGGCCAGCCTGGGTGAGGGGCTGAGGGCTGTTTTCAGGCTGCCCACAGCCCCTTCAGGATGGGGGGTCCCACTGGGGTGCCTGGCCAGCCTGGGTGAGGGGCTGATGGCCGTTTTCAGGCTGGCCATGCCCCCCGCAACCCAAGCTCCCTTTTTATCTTTTTTTTCAGCACCTCCTTGAGCGGAGGCCAGGGTGGGCTGGAAGCAGGTATCTGGGATTTATTTGTCTTCTATAATTGAAACTTTGTAGCCTTGAGTGGAGCCCAGGGTCAGCCAGGGCAGGCGGGAAGCTTGGCTTCCTCCATTGCCGGGTGCAACCCAAGCCCCCTGCTAGCACCAGCTCTGTGGCTGCTGCCATCTTAGTTGGGTTAATTTGCATACTCGCTCCTGATTTGCTGGTGGATGTAGCGGAGTAGCAGAGTGATGGAGTGATGGTTAATTTGCATGTTTCTCTTTTATTAGTGTAGATACTCAAGATCTGGAAACAGCCCAAGTGCCCATCAACAGATGAGTGGATAAAAAGCTGTGGTACATTTACACCATGGAATACTAAGCTGTAAAAAAGAAGGAACTCTTACCCTTGCGACAGCAGGGAGGAACCTGGAGCGTATTATGCCAAGTGAAATAAGCCAGTCAGAGAAAGACAAATACCATATGATCTCACTTATATGTGGAATCTAATGACCAAAATAAACTAATAAACAAAATAGAAACAGATTCAGATACAGAGAACAGACCAACAGCTGTCAGAAGGGAGGGAGGTGGGAGGCTGGGTGAAAAAGGTGAAGAGATCAGGAAAAAACCACCTTATAGACACAGACAACAGCATGGTGGTAACCAGAGGGGAAGAGAGAATAAATGGTGATGGAAGAAGACTTGACACACAATACAATATAGATATGATGGACGTATATAGAATTGTACATCTGAAACCTATATAATTTATTAACTAATGTCACCCCAATAATTTCAATACTTTTAAATAAATAAATAAATAAATAAATATATTTTTTTTTATAAAAAGAAAAGCCAGGAATAAAAGTTTTGAAATCTGAAAAAACCAAGATGGCGGCATAGGTTAACGCCGGAGTTTGCTGCCTCGAACAACCACTTCAAAAATACAACTAAAAGACGGAACGGACATCATCCAGAACCACAGGAAGGCTGGCTGAGTGGAAGTTCTACAACTAGGAGGAACCAAGAATCAGAGGAGGCGCAGTGCTGAAGTAAAACACTAAGGTGCAGAGTGTGCGCGGCACAGGCTGGTGGCTGAGAGCACGGTTGTCTGTTTCAATCCAGAGGGAGCCTCAGGCTCTGAGCTCCAGATCCGGGCGAGTCTCTAGGGACCCAGACTCAAACGGGAGAAGAAGGACTGTCTGGCTATGGTCCCTCCAAGGTTTGCAGCAGTTGCTGGGACAGAGAGGCAGAGCCCCTGGGGACGGACTGAGAGCAGCCATAACTGCTCCCTCCTCCACTCTGTTGATCCCGTGGGACCCATCCCGCCCAAGCCCTGCACAGAGGCATTTGCCGGATAGCCTCAGGCAAAGGCTAGATTAGCACCTCCCTAGAGGACACAAGTTCTTCCACTGCAGACACAGCTGATTATCACAGCCAGTCAGCCTGGAGGTCAAATCCCTCTAGTATTAACTACAACAATCAAGGCTTAACTACAACAAGACTGCACACAAAGACCACTAGGGGGTGTACCAAGAAAGCGTAAAAAATGCAGAGACAAAGAAACAGGACAAAACTATCAAGGGAGGATATTGAGTTCAGAACCACACTTTTGAGGTCTCTCAAGAGGCTTCTAGAGTCTGTCGATAAACTTGATGAGATGTACAGGAAATCTAATGAGACCCTCGATGGTGTGATAAAGGACCATCTAGAAAGTAAGCATACACTGACTGAAATAAAGAATATTATACAGACTCCCAACAGCAGACCAGAGGAGCGCAAGAATCAAGTCAAAGATTTGAAATGCGAAGAAGCGAGAAACACCCAACCGGAAAAGCAAAATGAAAAAAGAATCCAAAAATACGAAGATAGTGTAAGGAGCCTCTGGGACAGCTTCAAGCATACCAACATCCGAATTATAGGGGTGCCAGAAGAAGAGAGAGAGCAAGATATTGAAAACCTACTTGAAGAAATAATGACAGAAAACTTCCCCCACCTGGTGAAAGAAATAGACTTACAGGTCCAGGAAGCACAGAGAACCCCAAACAAAAGGAATCCAAAGAGGACCACACCAAGACACATCATAATTAAAATGCCAAGAGCAAAAGACAAAGAGAGAATCTTAAAAGCAGCAAGAGAAAGAAACTCAGTTACCTACAAGGGAATACCCATACGACTGTCAGCTGATTTCTCAACAGAAATTTTGCAGGCCAGAAGGGAGTGGCAAGAAATATTCAAAGTGATGAATAGCAAGAACCTACAACCAAGATTACTTTATCCAGCAAAGCTATCATTCAGAATTGAAGGTCAGATAAAGAGCTTCACAGATAAGGAAAAGCTAAAGGAGTTCATAACCACCAAACCAGTATTATATGAAATGCTGAAAGGTATCCTTTAAGAAGAGGAAGAAGAAGAAAAAGGTAAAGATAAAAATTATGAACAACAAATATGCATCTATCAACAAGTGAATCTAAGAATCAAGTGAATAAATAACCTGATGAACAGAATGAACTGGTGATTATAATAGAATCAGGGACACAGAAAGGGAATGGACTGACTATTCTTGGGGGGAAAAGGGGTGTGGGAGATGCAGGAAGAGACTGGACAAAAATCGTGCACCTATGGATGAGGACAGTGGGTGGGGAGTGAGGGCAGAGGGTGGGGTGGGAGCTGGAAGGAGGGGAGTTATGGGGGGAAAAAAGAGGAACAAATGTAATAATCTGAACAATAAAGATTTTAAAAAAAAGCAAAAAAATAAAAAAATAAAAATAAAATAAATAAATAAAAGTTTTGAAATCTGAAATTTCTCACTGAATATATATATACTAGAGGCCCAATGCATGAAATTCGTGCAAGGGGCTCGGCCCTCACAGCCCCAGCTGCCTCGCGGCCTTGCCCAACGTTCCAGAAGGTAGTTCTGCCGTCCAGTCTAATTAGCATATTAGCTCTTTATTATATAGGATATACTATCAAGTTTGGCAAGCATCTACAAGCTGAGTTGAGCCTGTGGGCCAATGTGATTGTCTGAGGAGGGGGTATCACACACACCTGTGATGTGTTGGGGACATCCTCTGCCCCAGCAGAGGCACATAAGGAAGTGCTGTGGGAATTCAGATAATTGGGGTGACTTCCATAAGGCACTGTGAGGAAATGGCAGCTAAAATGTTCTGTGAAGAAGGAGCAGACTTGTAAACCCAGAGGAGGGCAAAGGGCCTGTCAGGGGGTGAGTGCAATGCATGTGGTTTGGCCACAGCCAACCCTTGCGGCCCCTCCCCTGGCTGGTCGGCCAACCTCCCGCAGCCCTGATCACCTGATCGCTGACCAGGCTGGGGGATCCCACCCATGCACGAATTTGTGCACCGGGCCTCTAGTCACTTAATAAAGCTAATTAGCCCTAGTCAGTTTGGCTCAGTGGCTAGAGTGTTAGTCCAAGGACTGATGGGTCATAGGTTCTATTCTGGTCAAGGGCACATACCTGGGTTGCAGGCTTGATCCCCAACCCTCGTCGGAGTGTGTGCAGAAGGCAACCAATCAATGTCTCTCTCACATCGATGTTTTTCTCTTTCCCTGTCCCTTCCACTCTCTCTAAAAGTCAATGGAAAAAAATACCCTCATGTGAGGGTAACCAAAATAAATCAATCAATAGATAAAGCTGGTGAGATCTTCACAGCAGCTGGGTTGGGTTGGCCTTTAACACAGGTGGCAGTCTTCAGTTGGGGTTCCCTCATGTCTACCTGGTAGACTGGCATCCATTTCTTTCAGCTGCAGCACTGATAGCCTTTCTTAGAGCTTTGTTTACACAGCAGACACACACAGCTTTTCTCAGAGTTCAAGGTGCCTTCATTCAAATGTTAAATAATATTTCAAAACTTCCATATTAAAGAGGTGGGTTTTTAAATTATTTTAGAGAGAGGAAGGGAGAGGGAGAAAGAGAAATATCAATAATGAGAGAGAATTATTAATTGGCTGCCTCCTAGAGGTCACCCATTGGTGACACAGTGGCTCCTACAAGTGGGGTGAAGCTGAAAAGCCTGGGTTATTCTGACTGTGACCTTGGGCAGTGTGAGCACTCCCTGCCGCGTTCCCTCGCATTCATACCTGCCTCATGGGTAGCCAGGGGGTTAAGTCACCTTCTACATGTATTCCTTGTGGTCTCTTATATTCATGCCTATATTTCTCCTATACTTTCCTCCTATTCTCTACTATATTTTCTTTCTTTCCCTCCCATTGTCTTTAGGAAATAATCTGGACCAGAGTCATGTCAACATAAGAAACACTCAAACCTATGAAGAATTTTTGTAAGTTTATTTGAACTGTGGACGAAAGGGGCCACATGCTGACCTGACCAGCTCAGGGGAGGCCTGCATGGCGGTCTTGCAAACTCAGAGACCTAAAGTCACCACAAAGGAGGGTCTGAAATTAAACTTTAACTGAAAGCAGTGATGGTGGGCAGTCACCTCCTAGGCCGGTATCTTCACTGACAAGGTCAACCTTTACCTTAACTGAGCTTCTGTCTTTTTGCATCTATGATAACATACCCTTGAAATGTCTGGGTAACTTGTAACTTCCTTTTTTCCGGAGCCCCTGGGGCACAACCAAATGTGCCTGGGCGCCAGGACAGAGACCACAAATTCCTCCATTATCATGTTAATTGTTCCTGCACCCACCTAAGTATGTGTCCATCATTTTACTTTTTATCCAATCCCAGGAGTTTCCCTGCTTTGCTTTCCCCTGCCTCTCTAGTCTATCACCAATGGACTTCATGTAACCCACCTACTTCCCTCCTTTGATGGCAATGAATAAAAATAGATGTAACCCACCATTCTCCGGAGCACTATCCCAATCCGTTGAGATATTACTTCCCAGCAATTGTTGACAGTTTGGCTCAAATAAACTCACAAAAATTCTTTACAGGTTTGAATGCTTTTATGTTAATAGAACCAAACTGTCAACAAATGCTAGAGAGCAGAATCTCAACAGATTGAGATAGTGACCCAGAGAATGGCAGTTTTGCAGCTTGTTTTATAAATTACAAATGTTATATAATATTTCAAAACTTCCATATTAAAGAGCCTGGACTTTGTGGGTCCTACAGCCTCTGCTGCACTCCTCACCTCTGCTGCTGTGGAGTGCAGGCCGCAGGCGAAGGGTTGACCAGCGGGCGAGGCTGCATTCCAATCAAATTTTATCTATAAAAGAGGCAGCACCTGGATTTGCTGGGCTGTGGTTTGCCAAAGCCTGGTCTGGACTCAGCAGCGATGGGGCCTCCCCGGGGTTTGGGAATGGGCAGGGCTGTGCAGGCAGGAAGCACACCCTTCCCAACGTGGGGAAGACTCCACAGAGCTCCTTTCTCAAACAGCTCCTACCAGCCGTGGGCAAACTACGGCCCACAGGCCGGATCCGGCCCCTTTGAAATGAATAAAACTAAAAAAAAAAAAGACAGTACCCTTTTATGTAATGTTGTTTACTTTGAATTTATATTAGTTCACACAAACACTCCATCCATGCTTTTGTTCCGGCCCTCCGGTCCAGTTTAAGAACCCATTGTGGCCCTCGAGTCAAAAAGTTTGCCCACCCCTGTCCTAGGAAGTGAAATTTCAATCACTGTTAGTGGTTCTGGATCAAACATGAGATTTACAGTAAGTTATCACTGAACATAGGCCGTAAGTTCTGCAACTTAATTGAAAGCACTAGAACAAACCTATTTTATCACAGCTAATTGAGATGAACGAGAGTTGCGTTTCCGTCGCCTAGGGCTGCTCCAGTAGTCCCAGCAGGAGCTGGAGGCCAGGCGGCTGCCGGGACTGACTAGGGGTCTCTGCTGTTGACGGCGCGGCTCTTCGAAGGAGCTGTATATTGAAGACAATCTTTGGAAGCTTCTATGTTGTCACTGTTGGCCATCAGGATAATCCAGCTTTTGAAGTGGGGTTTTGCCAGCTGGAAAAGCAGGATCCCAGGACAATCACTGCACCAGCCCAGAGCCCAGAGCCCTGGACTCGGGGATGAGGACATGGGGCTGCCAAGCCGCTGGCACTGAAGACCGGGGGCAATTCAGTGACTGGCCCGTTGCAGCACGTGCTGCTCAGGCACAGAGGCACATTGTGCCTCTTGATATCAGGCAAGAAGATGGAAAGAGCTTCTTTACTGAGGCCTGTGGTTTACACATGTTTGCAAAGAGTCCGCTTTATGAAGCCAATTCTCCTATTCAGTCAAGCACATTTGAGTGCAAGTTTAGTTTCTTGGGAAGAACACTTTTCACGCTGAAGGCAGAAGAATTTGGAAATCAGCACGGTCACCACTGGGACTCAGGAATGTGTACAGTGTAAGTCATTTGATTAAATAACCTGGAGCACTTTCACTTGTAGTCTTACTTTATCTAAACCTAATGATATAAATGTAAACTCTTTATACCTAAAAATAGTACATTCTGTTTCTTAGAATTGTCAACAAATTAATTTTGCTTATAAATAGTGCTATTTATTAAGTGTTCTTTACCAGTGATCTTGAAATACCTTTATTTTATTTTTTAATTCAAAAATTATTTTAGAGAGAGAGAGATAGAAACTACCATGAGAGAGAAACATTGATCGGCTGCTTCCTGCACACCCCTACTGGGTATTGAGCCAAAACCCGGGCATGTGCCCTGACTGGGATCTCTTGGTGCACGGGACGATACACAACCAACTGAGCCACGCCGGCCGGGTGAAATACCTTTATTTCAGAAATTGAAAATAAACTTTTGACATCCAGAACCAAATGTTGTTGTCAAGATTCGGTAGACAATTTAAAACTGCAGTGGGAATGGAGCTGGGAGCACAGCATGGACTTACCCACACACCTAGAGATGAAATGAAAGCGTGCAGAGCACTGCCCAAGAGGCCGAAGCAACAGTGTTCACAGTGCCCAATGCTCTGTCAGAGACGGGACAGTGGTCCTGCCATCATTCTGGAATCCAGATCCATGCCTGGAAAATGGGAGACTGGGCCCAAATGCCAGGCTGTGTTCTTTTATTTCCTTTCCCTTATACCAGCGGTTCTCAAACCTGTGGGTCACGACCCCTTTGGGGGTCGAACGACCCTTTCACAGGGGTTGCCTAAGACCATTGGAAAACACATATTTTTGATGGTCTTAGGAACTGAGACACCACTCCTCTATCTGTCTCCAGGCAGGTCCGCCCACATGCAGATATGCCCACATACTAGTACCCAGCATGATGACATCATCACGCCAACCCAAATACAGGTTTATGTGACAGGGTTGGCGCCATAATGTACTTATGCAGACCAGTCACACGTGTAGAGAGCAGCTACTGTGTAGAAAGCAACAGTATTGGAGGTAAAACGACACTTCATGAATTATAATTACTGGGTAAATGTAAAATCATGTACTGTAAAATCATCAACTACTGCAAATTAACTGCCAACAAAGATGGCGGCCAGCAGCCATGCAGCTGAAGCGAGCAGCTGAAGCGAGCAGGCTTGCTTGCTCCAGTGATGGAGGAAGCCAAGGTTCCCCACCTACCGCGGCCCAGCTCTGAGCCTGAAAGCAACAATGTTTCAATTATAGAAGCTAAACAAACCCCAGATACCTGCTTTCAGCCGGCCGTGGCCTCAGAGCTGGGAGCACCAGTGATGGCAACAATGTTTCAATTATAGAAGGTAAATAAATCCCAAAATAAAAAAAGAAAAAAGAAAAAAAGGAGAGGCTGCGAGCTTCAGTCGCGGCTTGGCCAGCCTGAAAACAGCCCTCAGCCCCTCATCCAGACTGGCCAGGCACCCCAGTGGGGACCTCCACCTTGAAGGGGGTGCGGGCAGCCTGAAAACAGCCATCAGCCCCTCACCCAGACTGGCCAGGCACCCCAGTGGGAACCCCCACCCTGAAAGGGGTGTGACCAGCTGCAAACAGCCATCAGACCCTCACCCAGGCTGGCCAGGCATCCAAGCGGGACCCCCACCCTGATCCGGGACACCCTTCAAGGCAAACCAGCAGGTCCCCACCTGTGCACCAGGCCTCTGGGGGGCAGTAGCAGGCCTCTATCCTATATAGCAAACTGACCCTAACAGCAGAAAGACTGGGAATGACTGGTCACTATGACACACACTGACCACCAAGGGGCAGACGCTCAATGCAGGAGCTGCCCTCTGGTGGTCAGTGCGTTCCCACATGGGGGAGCTCTGCTCAGCCACAAGCCAGGCTGATGGCTGCCAGCACAGCAGTGGTGGTGGGAGCCTCTCCTGCCTCCTCAGCAGCGCTAAGGATGTCTGACTGCAGCTTAGGTCTGCTCCCCGCTGGCAAGTGGACATCCCCTGAGGGCTGCCGGGCTGCCAGAGGGATGTCTGATTTCCATCTTAGGCTCAGTCCTCCGGGGTGCAGGCCTCAGCCAGCAGGTGGTCGTCCCCCGAGGGGTCCCAGTCTTCGAGAGGGCACAGGCCGGGCTGAGGTACCCCGCCCCCCCCCCCCCCCCCCGGAGTGCACAAATTTTTGTGCACCGGGCCTCTAGTAAATAAATAAAGCACTGACTGTCATGGGTGTGCTCTTATTTGAGCCCCAGCCAGGCTTTCTGAGGCTCAGACTCAGCATGGTGTGGCCAAGCCTCCTAGCTCTGATGTGTGGAATCGACAAGAAGAGAGGTGCGGCGTGTGCCACCAGGCAGAGGGGCTGGAAGTGGCCAGTGACCCAGCTCCTGGGCGCTGAGACCCACTCCCACAGTGCACCACGGCCACACTTCCCAGCCAAGGGCACAGCCCGGACAGAGGCAGTCCACTCCAATAGGGGGCTGCATTCTAGGAGGCTTTACCCGCACTTCCGGCCCGCTCTCCTTCACTGGAGTCAGACCAGTGCTGTAGTCTGAGGGCTCTCCTAGGCTCTTCCTTGTCTGCTTCTTCGAGTGTTTTCACATACGAACCTGCGTGTTAATCCCGTCTGGCCACCTGCTGCTCCGAGGACCTGGAGTAGCCCATATGCACTGCTAAGAATCTAGAACCCCGCACCCTAGAGTGAGAAATGCCCCTCTGTGACAGCAGCGACCTCTACAGTCAGGCTGGGGCTGGGAGCGGGTCGGTTCCCTGGGAAGTCACCAAGGACAGGACTTGACTACAGCAGTTTCTTTTGAAGACGGGAGCAGCCCCTCCGGGAGTGCGCGGTCAACAGGAGGCCCAGAGCCTACAGAGGACCTGCCAAGGTGGCCACTGCGCGGGCGCCCAGAGCTCAGTCCTGGGGACGGCTGCACCCTAGCGAGGGTGCCGGGAAGGCACGGGTGTTTTCCTGCCATTTCTTCCTGCCCTCAGCTGCGGGCTGCTCCGGGGGCAGTAGCTGGCTGACAGTGCTGCCATGCCCTGTGCACGGGGGCGCGTGCCCACTCTCTGGGGAAGCCCCCAGGGCAGGCATGGGGCGGGCATGGTGAGCACCAGGCCTTATGGTTGGGACCCTGACAGCATTTGCCCCAACCCCCGTTTTCAGGTTGTGAGGCTCAGGGGGCACTGAGCCAAGCAGTGCGCCCGGGACACAGACCCCTCCTGGCCCCAGGGAGGGCTCACACTCGGACCAAGGCCAGGCCTCAGAGTCCCTGGACCTTCACTGGTGCTCCTGAGAGCACGTGGCCAGGCACCCCCCTCACCCCCGCCCCCCCCCCCCCCGGGCCTGACAGCGGGCGGCCACCCGAGGATGCAGCCAGGAGCTGGTGCCTCCTGGTGACATAATCGGCATGTGCCTGTGGCCGAAGCGCCTCTGGGTGTTCCAAGGATGTGCGCTGGGTGACTTTATTTCGCGCTGACACAAGTGTGAATGGGGCCCATCATTTGAAACCACAGAATCTGACTTACGTGAGGAGGCACCACGGGTGCTGGTGCAGGATCCTGAGGCACGGACTCCAGAAAGAGAAAGAAGGAAGGCCTCCGGGGAGCCCTAACCCTGTGAGCAGGAGCAGCGCTCAGGCAGGCACAGTGTCCCCTGGCTTCTGAGGGCATCGCGGTGCCTTGGGAGGCTTCACAGCCAGGGGTTTGGGCGGCCCTTCCCCAGCCTGGTTCTCCTGGAACGGGAGCTCTGGGGAGCAGCATGAGAAAACCCTACATGTAGCGTCCCACGTTTTCCTACGTCCTGAAGTGAGTGAGCCCCTCAGGGCCGCCTCCAGGAAGCCAGGCCCAGTTGGGTGCTGGAAAACCATAGGAATTTTCACCAGCATTGCATCTAATTCGTTGGTGAAGACTTCCATTGACCTTGACTCTTGCTCTTAGCACCACTCTCCTAAAATCTCAATTGGGATTTGCGACTGAGGCCGATGGTTACGTGCCTTTTAGCCAGAGTTCTTGACTTTACATCAAAAGGGTACAGAGTGATTTGCTCTTTCTGCAGGACTCAAATAGCCATCAAGCAGACCTCCCGGTGAGTCTGCTCTGGACTGAACGCCACCCCCACCCCCATTTCATATGTTGAGGCCCCGGGCCTTCAGTGTGGGGGCGATCTGGGTTAGGAGAGGCCCTGAGAGCAGGACCCTCGATGGGATCAGTGATCTTAGGAGACGCTGCAGCGTGTCGCTCCCCCTGCCCGCACACCAGGAGAGCTCATGTGCGCACAGAGAGAAGGCAGCCATGCCAGCCAGGAACCGGCCCCCCGGAGGTTGCTCTCCAATCCCCAGCTTCCAGAACTATGAGAGAATAAGTTTCTCTTGCTGAAGCCGCCCAGTCTATAGTCATTTGTTACGCCGCCTGTGCAGACTAAGAGGAAAGTGGATCTCACTCTAACTGGAAACTGAGTCAAGGAGTGTGTTGCCACCGCCAGCCCTACCATCAGAGCTAGGTTCCGCCTGCTCAACACAGTCACATGCCACAGGGAGTGCCTTTGGGCTTGGTACCTGAACATGGCTGCTCAGGGTATGTGGGGTGGGACAATTCTTTGGGTGGGACTGACTGGGGTGGCAGGATGTTTAGCAGGCCTGGCCCTTGCCCACTAAATGACGGGGCTCCCTAGTCACTGGAGAGCTACCCCCACACACTCCAAACACGCCTGGGAGAAGACAGTGCTGCTAATCGCAACCAACTGGACCCCAGGGTCTCAGCTTTAAAGTCGTTCCTCATTTCCTGACTGATAGTCGCGAGTTAAAGTCCGCCCAGCGAGCCGGATGTCCCAGTTAGTTGTAGGGAGGGCATTTCATGTTTAGTATTTGGTGAGGTCTCTTGTGCTGTTAGGTTTCCAGGTTAATCAAAGGCAGTAGTAGCCCCTGTACACAGGCCAGGCGCGGCAGAAGGCATGTGTCCAGTGGGTGTGCAGTGCCTGGAGAATTATTTATTTGACTTCTTGCCTCCAGGCAGACTTTAAGCTTACGAAGAGTGTCTCGTTTCCCCTGCTGACCCTCTTTCATTTGTCTTATTCCCTGCTCTTGAAAATACCTTCCTTAATTAGTCTTGATGCAATTTATGCCGCCTTCCACCTAGTGTCAAAAAATATATAAACGGGGCCCCTTTAAAATGAAGCCAGAGGAGCCGCCTTGCCCGCCATAGGTCTCAAACCTTGAAGGCATTAAAACAGGGCAAAGTAACCTTTGGGCTGGGTCTAAGCAACCTCAAGCCTCAGAGAACTGTTTGAAAGATAACAAGAAAGCAGAGATGACTACCAGACTAATGATTGCAGCCTGAAAGTTAAAGACATCGCTCTGCTTTCTGCACCAATAGAAATGTCCTCCTATTGATGTAGGTGTTCCTCTCCCCCCTCCTCCCATCCCCCAACCCCCACCCCACACCATTGTCTTTGTCTCCTCACCAGAGCACCGTCTGGGCTTGTGCTCGGACCAGTGCACCCCAAACAGCTCTCTTGGATCTGAAATAAATGCTTGTTGCCTCGCTTTGAAAGGCCTTTAATTTTCCTGTCGCCAGGTGGGCGTCCACATTCTATGCCCCCAGAGGCACTGAGGCACCTGGCTTGGCTCACTGTGACACTTGGGCTCTGGAGCTGGGTAATGTCTAACCCACCTCTGTCCTTAGTAACTGTCATTAGCTATGTACACAAGAGCAGTTTTATTGTAAACAGGCGTGACAATAATGGTGCCCACCTCATCGGATTGTTGGAAAGTTAAGGGAAATTCCTGGCGTTCAGGGCAAGAAGAAGCAACAACTGCCCGTTCAAAAGTCTCCTCACACAAAACAAGATGTAAGAAATTCTCAATTTTTTTTTTGTCATTTTGGCATTAAATTAGTTAAAGCTCCAATTTAAAATGCAAATATTGGGGAACTCGTGGAGTACAGAGCATGTGTGCTATTTATCTTTGTCTCCTTGGCATCTAACCCACAGAAGGTGGGGCCTCGAGGGACTGTTGGTGAACAGCCCAAGGGTATATCAGGTCACAGCGACCGCGGACACTGACCGCATGCTTACTAAAGGTCAGGCTATGTCCTAGGCCAGGGGTGGGCAACCTTTTTGCGAGTGCGTGCCAAAACCAGCAAAATCTCTGACTCAAAATTCTTCTGCGTGCCAACCCTAATTTTTTGAGAACATGTTACGCCTACTTGATATCTCTTAAGGTGTACGTATGTGAAGAACCTTGAAGAAATAATAAAATTCATTCGAGTGACAAAAACACAGTATATGATGATGAAAAATACATTTATTCTTTAATGTATACATGTACACTGATAGTCCGACAGAAAACTTTATGACTCCATTTGATATTATCAGTGGGACTTTTGCTGCTGCATCACTGATGACAGAGATTTTACATCAGGTTTATATTTCGTGACCTTCAGAGATATGCACGAGCTACTACTTTCATCTGTCAGGCTACTCCTATTATGAGTCTTAACAAAATTCATCACTGAGAACAAAGATTCACAAGCGTATGTGGATGAAAACATGGAGAGTAACGCTGTTGCAAAGTTTTTTAAACAGAAAAAAATTTCTGGAATAGCATTCCAAGACCTCAATAGTTCGTTTTCGACACTTCTCTCTGGTACTCCTGTATCTAATCGCTTTTTTTCAATGTTTTCCAAGTCAACTCTAAGGTCAATACATTTCTGCTTCCAAATTGAGCTACTCTGAAATTCAATCAACTGCATTTCAAAGTTAGCCATGTCTATGGTCTTTAAGATAACTTGTTATGTAAAATTATTTATTTATCTAAGATGCACCTACACTGAATTTATCTGAAAAATAAAAAGTCGATATTAAGAAAAAAATTGTAAATGGGAGATTATAAGAGAGGGTTTCGCGTGCCAGCAAAAGTTACTGGTATGCCATGTTTGGCATGCATGCCAGGGATTGCCCACCCCTGTCCTAGGTGCTTCACGCATACTTTGAGCTACTTAATCCTTAGGCAGGTAACTTTATCATTTCCACTTTGCAGGAGGAAACGGAGGCTACAGGGAGGTTAACTTGCCCAAGTTCACATAGTTTGTAAGTGTGACCTTGAAAAAAGGACTTGGTAGCTCTCTCTCAAGACCTCGCTCCCTGGGCCGGGTGGGTACGGACGGGAGAGAGGGCGCTGGCGGTGGCTTTTCTTCAGAGAACACTTGCACAGGATGGCACCTGTTCTCAGTTGGCACTCTGCTGTCCGCCGTGGCCATTCTCCGCCTGACACACGCGCTTAGGCTATCGGCCAGAGCTAAATTTATCTGTACGCCCAGGGCTCAAACAGGTCCATAGATTACAGTTATATGGCCTCATGCCTCAGCCCAGCTTGTCAGAGCTGAGCACTCGTCAAAACTTCACAGGCTCTTCACGTCCAGTCCTAAGCTGCCTGCTCTTGTTGGGGTGGCTCCAGCTGGGCCCCACCCCATGCGGCCCACACAGTGGGCACTTATAAAGGAAGACTCCCTCACAGGGTGTTTGGTATGAACTCTTCGCCCACCCTCATCCTTGCATCTTACTCTGTCCCTTTCTCACATCTTCTGACCTTGTGAATCACCTACCTCACACTCCTTAATGCGTTTTCATCACTCCCAGGATGAAGTCTAACCCCCTCCAAGGATTCACCACACCAAGCAGCCCGTGGCCTGCCGGCCTCTCAGGCTACCCCAGCCTCCTGCCCCTCCTTCAGTTCCTTACCAACGAGCAGGATGTTTTCCCCTCATAAAGATGGGAGAGTGGTTTTTCTATAACTATTAGGCACTCGCCTTCTAGTGACGGAAAGGCTGTGTTCACCAACACGATTCTTGTTTTTTAGGGCTGGATACATACCAGCAAACAGCTCACAATTTAAATCACTTCCTTGGAGTATCGGGACTACACTCTAACCAACTGAGCTACCTGGCCAGAGCTTAAATCACTTCTTTTTAAGTCCCTTCAACCACTGAATCAGTTTTCTGCTTTTGTAACTGACACCAAGGTTCGACTGCCTGCCACCACAAAAGCCAAACTCCTGAGAGAGGTGAACAAGGAAAGATGTTTATTCAAGCGCGGGTCACCTGAGAAGATGGGGGACTCTTGTCCAAAGCCCATCTCCCCACTTCCGTGCAGGCAGAGGTTTTCATAAGGAGGGAGAGGAAAAGCAGAGCAAAGAAACCAAGAGGAAGGGGTTGAAAAATTATCCACGTGCAGGCCACACAGTCCATTCCCATAAGGACCTCAAACCTGGTCAAGTGATGGCCTGGTGTGTGTCATCCTGGTCTTTGTCCCCCTGGTTCTATGCGATCCTGGTTCTATGGTTGAAGGTCAGCAAATCTCCCAGAACTGGGATGTCTGCATCTTTTTTAATTGGTTTCAGAGAGGAAGGGAGAAGGAGAGACAGAAACATCCTATCTAATAAAAGGGTAATATGCAAATAGACTAAATGGCAGAACAACCCAACAACCAACCAAAGAGTAATATGCTAATGATATGCTGAGGCTGCTCAACCACTTGCTATGACGTGCACTGACCACCAGGGGGAAGATGCTCCAACCAGTAGGTTAGCTTGCTGCAGGGGTCTGGCCAGTCTAGACTGAACAAGATGGGCCAGACATGCCCTGGAGCCTTCTTGTGGTCTCTCCCTGGCCCAATCATGCGCTGGTGGGTTCCCTCAGCCTGGCCTGTGCCCTCTTGCAATCTGGGCCCCCTCAGGGGATGTTGGAGGGCCAGTTTCAGCCTGATCCCATAGGCCACTCCCCTTGGGAGGGCGCCAGATGGAGGGCTCATGGCTGGCAAGTGTTGTTGTGGCAGCATGAGCCTCTTCTGATCAAGACTGATTGGGTGTGAGGCTGCGGCAGGCACAGTGGGGCTGGGATGAGTGGGAGCAGCAGGTAGGAGCTGCAGGCAGTGTTGGATGGTGGGTTTTGGTCCGATCCCTGCAGGCCACCCAGAGGGACCCCACCCGTGCATGAATTCATGCACTGGGCCTCTAGTCCTATATAATAAAAGCCTAATATGCTAAGTGTATGGTTGTCTGGTCATCCGTTCAACCAATCAAAGCATAATATGCTAATGATATGCTAAGGCAGCTCAACTGCTTGCTATGATGTGCACTGACCACCAGGGGGCAGATGCTCTGACTGGTAGGTTAGCTTGCTGCTGGAATCCAGCCAATCGGGACTGAGTGAGACAGGCCAGACATGCCCTAGAGCCCTCCTGTGGTCCCTCCCTTCTGGCCAACCTCCCACGTCCCTTCCCGGCCTTGATCATGCGTTGGTGGGGTCCCTCGGTCTGGCCTGCACCCTCCCACAATCCGGGACACCTTGGGGAATGTTGGAGAGCCATTTTCAGCCCAATCCTGCAGGCCAGGCTGAGGGGCCCCACTGGTGCATGAATTCGTGCACTGGGCCTCTAGTCAATAATGAGAGAGATTCACTGATCAGCTGCCTCCTGCATGTCCCCCATAGGGGATTGTGTCTGCAACCCAGGCAGGTGCCCTGACCAGGAATCAGTGACCTCCTGGTTCATAGGTCGACGCTCAACCACTGAGCCACACCGACCAGGCTGGAGTCTGCATCTTCTGAGGTTAGTTCCTAGGATTCTTATACTATACAAACGTGCTATTTATCTACAAGCTACAGTAGTCAGAGTCAGTATTTACAGAAGCCAGGTCCAAGGATGATGGGCGAGTTACAGTGGTGGGCACACTGCTGAACTTTCATATTCACTCTAGTCGCATAATATGTATGCCTTTCAGAGGAAAGTCAGGAAGGCCCACAGCACAAGGGCTTCATGGACTCCTTACAGGCTTGAAGGAAGACCCCGTCTCCTCCAGCTGTAATATTTGGGGAGGTAAACAGACCAATAGGCTGAACACTCCTTGAGAATAGGGCCTTATTTTGGGGTCTTTGGCAGAATTTGGCATTTGCTAGACTGAATGGAAAGGGGTGGAGTCTGGGAAGACAAGGAGAAGATGCTCCTAGCTCTCATTGCAGACCTGCCCTGAAGCAGGTGCTTTGTCACAGTGTATCCTCAAATCCCCAGACAACTCTGTGAAGAAACACATTATCCCCCTGCTAGAGGAGGCAGCAGACCAGAGCAGTTAAACAGGGACTCGCCTGGCGGGGCAGTGGCAGTGTGGGGACCCCCATGACCCCCAGCTGGGTCCCGGCTGCCCTCAGCCCAGGCCCCGCTCCATGCTTTCCCTGCAACCACGACGCCCTGTTCTCAAGCCTCTGGTGAGGGCCTCTTGACATCGCAAGAGCCTGCAACTCAGTCACCCTTCACCGTTTGTCAGATTCCGTTTGCCACACTGGCAGCACGCAGATTTCCGAGAAGGGAACTCAGCGTCAGTCCGCCTGCAGCCCCGGCCTGGACACTCGGATGTCGCCGCCTGGTTGGGGGTGTTTTGAAGTCTCACTCACAGGTGCCTGCATCGCAGAATTAGTCTTGTTGCTTTTTCTGGGATGGGGAATATTGGATTGTTGAACTGGTTCTAACAGGGAACATTTATTTTTTTGAGGACCCTAAGTTTTTGTTAAATGCTGAGATATATTTTGGGGATTTAATTGCTGTAGACATGGAAACAGGAACATTTGGGTTATGTTACAGTTGCCAATTTCTCATACACATCAACAATCTGTCTCCTTTCAAAGTCTGACAGTTGGCAGAGAACCTTGGGCACATGAAATTGCAATTGTTCTCCGAAATTGAACATCAGCCTCCGATCCTCACTGCTGCATTGCAGCCGTCCCCGCCCGTCTGCACCCAGCTCTAGCTCACAGTCACTTCGCGAGGGGCAGGAACTTGATGCTCCCCACCTCCGCTGTGGGGTCGCCAGCTGCGGGGAGAAGGCCGTGAGACGCAGGAACTAATCTATTTCCTAGCAACCAAGGAAACCATTTCTCCTCTGTCAGCAGGAATGCTCAGATGTGTGTTAGCCACAAAGGCTCCTTCTCCCCGTAGTGAACCCTGTGTTTGCAGGCGGGTTTACCGCCAGCTAGCCGTGGCACTCCGTCCTGGCGTCCCCACGCTCGCGTGCTTGCCATTTGGAACCCCCCAAAATACGACTGGGTGGGTGCTGGCTACAAATGCGCTCAACGCCGTGCCTGGCGGACCTCCGCCCGCCTAATTACCAGGAAGATTGCTGGTGCTGTTCATTGAATGGTTGTAAAACTCGGTTAAAGTCAGATGGTAGTCAAATCCGTTGTCAATTTACTAGGGCGGCTATTGAAAGTCTTTCCGGCTGTAGAATAAACAGGCACAAAGCACACTAACCAGACTAATGTGGAGACATAGACACAGAGGCAGCACTTGCTGAGCGATTAGCGGTCAGGGTCAGCAATGCCACCAACTCGGCGTGGGCATGGACGGTGGCGGATGGCCGTGCTCTGTGAAACCGTGTGCTGGCGACTGTTCTGACGGAGGTGGGCTGGCGCGCTGATTCGATTGCCAAGAATCACCTCCACCTTAAGCCACACCAGGCTTCCTGGGGACTGCAGGTCTGTCCCCTGTAACTGGATGACACTTCCCTGATACAGCTCCTCACTCGGGTCCTCGGTTTCCCCGGAGGGGCCTGGTCTCCGGCCTTGCCGCGCTGAGCCCCTGCGATGACCTGTTCAAACATTGTCCTAGCCGCCCGATCCTGGCCCAGGGAGCGAGGAAGAAGTGTAAATTCTTGGACCCACCCCAGATCTAGCGAGTCAGAATTGCCTCCTAACAAGATGCCAGGTGCTTCCTGTGCACATTAGAGATGAAGAAACGCCACTCCTCACGGGCCTTCCGAGCTGTCCCAGGACAAGGCTCATCTGAGGTGCTTGTGGAACACCCTGCCTCCTGCCCCCCCTAAGGGTTCCCCCCGCAGAGGGGCTAGGAGGGGCCTGGGTACCTGATGCCTTCCTTTTCCAGAGAGAAAGTCATGACTCTGCTCAAACCCCGTGGGTCTTGGTCCTGGTTGTACATTAGAACCACCTGGTGAGCTTTTAAAAACACACTGGAGCCAGGAGTCACTCGGAGCCTTCCACTCACCTGGGGGTAGGGGAGCAGGCACTTCCAAGGTTCTCTGCCAACCCGGGTTCCCAGAATCAGTAGTTCTCAAAACAAAACACCAGGCGTCCGTAGCCCAGTAGCACCAGCAGGGCCTGGGGCCATGTCAGAAATGCACACTGAGGGCCTCCTGCTAAGCCCCTGGCCGCTGGAGGGGCCCCAGCTCTGTGCTTCACTATGTTGTCCAGGCCAGACTGGCTGTGTAACGTGTGGGCCAGAGCCAGGTGAAAACACAGGGCCCTGTGCAGCAATTACTAGGAATCTCACGATGCTGACAGCACGACACTGAGCCAGACTGACAGTCGTCTGAGCACCCCCAGGGCTGGCTCTGCCTGGGCTGGTGTGCACACAGCCTCACATTCCTGCTGCTCAGCGTGGCCAGCGGCCCCGAGGCCAGCTCTGTGACTTCATCCCACTGTCCAGGCGGGAAACAGAGCAAAGGCCAGGGCCACTGGTCGGCTGACTATCTTGAGTGTCAGTTGCTGCCCCCTTTCACCCTCCTCCTGCTGCAGGAACTGCCAGCCCCGAGCCGGCCTGCTCTCACTGTGGTGAGGACCTGCTGCAGCAGAGGGCCCTGCAAGGTCTCCACGGCGGCCCCAAGCACTCTGCTCTGTCAGAAGGCACGGCTCACAAGCACAGGGTTTTGGTTGGTTTATCCTTTGCCAGCAAGGACCTGGAGGCTCACACAGGGCAGAGCCAGCAAGGGTCAGAGTCAGAATTTCAATCCAGTCCTTCTCTCACTTTTTTAAATTTTTTCTTTTCTCCTTTCCTTTCTCTTTCCTTTCTCTCTCTTCTCTCTTCTCTCCTCTCTCCTCTTCTCTCCTCTCTCCTTCTCTCCTCTTCTCTTCTCTCCTCTCCTCTTCTCTTCTCTTCTCTTCTTCTTTTAATCCAGGCCCCTCTGACCCCTACCTCCTCCCACAGTTCTGGCTGCCAGTGCTCTAAACATTACAGAATAACGGTGCCCCCGCCTTGTCAGTTTGAAAAGGAAAGGAGTGAAGCACCAGGGAAAGAAGTTAAAGTCTTCAGGAATCTAGAAAAAGAGAAGGCCCGTCAATTACCCTGGGAGAGGGAGCTCTAAGGCAGTGGTTCTCAACCTTCTGGCCCTTGAAATACAGTTCCTCATGTTGTGACCCAACCATAAAATTATTTTCGTTGCTACTTCATAACTGTAATGTTGCTACTGTTATGAATCATAATGTAAATATCTGATATGCAGGATGGTCTTAGGCGACCCCTGTGAAAGGGTCGTTCGACCGCCAAAGGGGTCGCGACCCACAGGTTGAGAACCGCTGCTCTAAGGGGAAACTGATCCCATGCTGCGCTGGGTGTCTTGGAGCAATTACTTCCCCACTCTAGTCTGATTCCTCCTCTATATTCCAGGTGTGGTAACAACACCCACCTTTAAAGTTTAATGTTTAAAGAGCCAACTATGACTCTTAGCACATAGCAAGCACTCAATAAAAGATGGTCGTTGTTATTATTACTAAGCAGACCTTTGCCCCTCATCAGTGGGATTGTATTTTAATCCTCACCCAATAATATGTTGTTATTGATTTTTGGGGAGAAAGAGAGAGAGAAACATTGATGTGAGAGAGAAGCATCTATCAGTTGCCGCCCATATGCACCCTGACTGGGGATCAAACCTGCAACCCAGGTGTGCGTCCTGAGCAGACAGCCTTTTCGGTGTTCGGGACAACCTCCAGCCACCTGAGACCTGGGCTGGGCCGGCCAGTGGGAGTTTTGAGTAAAAGTGTTTGCTCCCCCTCTCTCTACCTCCCCTCCCCCAACACCTTTCTCCTCCCTCCCAATGGGAGACCTGAGCTTCTGTCCCAACTCACCATGAGGTCCTTTAGACCTGGGACTCGTAGCTACGGTCTCTGGGCCTTGGTTCCCTCATCTGACAGTAACAGGCTTGACCCAGGGACCATTGCAGGGAAAGCCCTGTTTCTGAACATTTGGGTTCTTGAAAGACATTTGAAAAGAGTTTTGGGAAGGAGAGGCTGCTGGGCCAGTTCCCTGAGGCTGAGGTTGGCATGCCCTAGTGTGCACTGGAAGGAGGTGGGGACAGAAATCCCAGCCGACCCTGGGGGTCTGGTTCAAGGGTCACCTGGCATTTCCATGAGGACTGTCAGGACTCTTGACCCTGAGGGGACCCTATTCGACCACCCGAAGCTGCTTAGGGGACATTGATTTTAAGCTGTTTATTAAAAAACAAAAAAACTCAGAAAGAACCTTTGACCCTCCCCCAGTCCCTGCCCAAGAGACTCAGACAGAGAAACTTGCTCAGGAGGGGGTCCTGGATGCCACCTCAGCCTCATCTGGTCCAGCCTCATCTGGTTCAGTCTCATCTGCCTCAGCCTCATCTGGTTCAGCCTGGTAACAGGAGGCTTTGGCAGTGCCTGTTGGCTGGACTCCCAAGCCCCAGGGACTCTGCAGGCCTCGGGGGACTTGCCTGCCACAGTGTTCCCCTCTCACCCACCTGCAAGTCTCTCGTTGTCCCTCCTAAAACCTGACACCCCTCCCTCCCCCACCCTGTCTTTTCCTTTGTCCAGGAAAGCCTTGTACCCCCACGTGGCCTCCCTGTCTCTGGGAATGTTCATTGGAGGACACGGGATTCCTCCACGGTGTTGCAGGAAAGGTATTTTAGGAACACACATCCCAGGACTTGAGGGGCGAGGTTTAGTGGAGCAAAAAAAAAAAAAAAAAAAAAAAGCCCGCCCCCCAAGCACAGGGCTCAGCGCGTTTCCTGTGGGAGAAGCCCAGCCTCTGGCTGCCTGTCCTCACCTAGCAGTGGCGCCAGGACCCCAGCAGGGTGTTCGCTGGGTGGAGGCTCTGTCCTGCTTCCTCTCTGCTCCGTGGGCCATGCGGCCACTGCACAGTGTGCGACCCAGGCCTCCTCTCGCTTTGACTGTCTCCTTGGGCTCAGAAAGAGCCCGCTTTCCTTCAAACCAGCCAGAGCCTTTCCTGGTCTCCTGTTGCGTGACCCTCTGCCCACCCTTTCTCAAGGCTTTCCCCGCCCAGCACATCTGGTTGACAGGCAGGTGCCCAGAAGAGGAATTCCCCCGTTGACACCTCCCCCCCTCCCCCCCCCAATCTGAGGAGATTGGAAAGTGGTCTTTCCTGCCTTCTTGGGGACCAGCCTCTTCGGGGGAGGGTGCGGCGGTTCCCTGGAGGGTCTGGGAAGTGCCTCTCCCGGGAATCCAGCTTAATTGGGGGTCTGGCTTCCTTCCCTTGTTACTCCCTAGCCAGCGGCCGCTGTCACAGGCTGTCTCGCCTGTGTTACCCCTGAGTCTGCTCCTGCCCCTGCTGGCTGGTTACTGTGCAGCCAGAACTGACTGAGGCGGGAAGAACAGTGTTCCTATCTGTTCAGCCCCCACCCCCATGAACACAGGTCGGAGCTCGGAGTAACATGAACTGTGGCAGCTCCAGTTCTCGCCTTCGCACGCGGGTCCCCAGAAGCCGGCTCTGAGAGGGGACCTTGAGCAGGACATCCTCTTGGGACCCATGTCTGGGGAAGGGGAGGAGGAGGCGAGCTGGCAGAGGGAGGGGGAGCGGCAAGGCGGCCACAGGAAGGCCGTAGTGCTCCAGGGGGTTCTGCTAGGAGCACCTCAGAGTCATCTGAGTAGGGGTGGGAGGTCAGGACTTTACACCCCAAGAACAGGGGTGCGGCCTTGCTGGGAGCAGCTTTCCTCAGCCAGGCCATCCGCGCAGGCCACTGAGCGCCCGCGCTGGGCGGCTCCGGGCGGGGCCCAGGTACCTCGTTCCTGCGAGGGAAGGTGCTCCGGGCGGCACCCACAACCCCCTGTCCTGGCCGCGGAGGAATCCCCACCTCCGTGGCCTCCGCCTGGGCAGCGCACCTGGTGGATGTGATGTAGTCCTCCGTGTCGGCCGCCCTGGTGGGGAGGTGGCGTTCTGTCCATGTGAGCACTGGGTGAGCGTAGCTGTCGGTGCCAGTGCTGACCGTAGGCCAGGTTTGAATGTCTCAAACTTCCTGGACAGCCCTTCACCGTGAGCGCCCAGCAGCCAGCAGGGATGCACGGCCTGGAGGGGCTGCGCACCGCTGTGCCTCCCGCACGCAGCGGCCCAGGGAGCTGTGCCCAGCAACCTCCATCAGGCCAGCCAAGAGGGTGGAGTGCTGCACGTCAGTCACACCGGCTGTGGCTGTGAGAAGTGCGCTTGCTCGCACGGTGAGATCAAAGGCGTTCACGGTGAATGGAGGCTCAGGTCTCAGGGACAGGCCCGGGAGTTGTCCGGACAGTAGGAATGCAGCCTCTGGGTTGTCTGTAAGGGCTTCACTAGGCACAACTGCCCCGCCATCTCAGGCCCCGGAATGGCTGCAGCAAAGCGGGTCCTCTGGCGGTTCCTGTGCTCGCTTGCTAATTAAGAGCCGAGAAACCCTAAGTGTGGTAGAGTCTCCTTTAAAAGGCAGGCGCCTTCAGCGGCATCTCTCTGCAGTCACCAGGTTTACTGCTTCTCAGATGCTGCGGTTCTGTGCAAACTGAAGGCAAGGCCAGCCCCAGGAAGGCGGCGCCGCCGTCCTCGCCCCACATGGCGGCCTCAGAGCCAAACCTGCGGGGTGCCCGAGCTGGGCCTGCGCACCAGGAGGAGGCCTCGGGGTGCCCGAGCTGGGCCTGTGGACCGAGAAAGAACCCAGGAGTTGTTCTCAGCCAAACTCTCGGGCCGCTCGCAGCTGGGCACCGGGCAGCTGCTGATGTCGGTGCCCCGTTATGCTCACTGCAGGCCTAGAGGCAAGAGCTAGTGTGTCTATTCATTTGATTAGTGAGGAAACTCAGCCTCAGCGCGATTGAATGACTCACACTGAGGTCCTCACTGCTGGGCAAACCAGGACTGGACCGGATGGAGCGGTGCCAGGACTGGACCGGATGGAGCGGTGCCAGGCCTGCGTGCTTCACCGGCCATGCTGCCCGCAGAGGGATGGAGGGAGGGGCCAGGGCTCCTTAGCTGGCTGTCGCTGGTCCCAGTTACCAGGTGCTAAGATAGCACAGGCAGCTGCGCTTGCACACCTGTAAGCACCTCTCTCAAAGTCTTCCGCCAATCAATCCAGTGTCTTGAAGTTCACCAAGTTTATTTCATTTCACAAATGAGAGTTTACTTCTAATATTCCTTAGGCTGGTTAACAGGCCCAGATTTCCTAAATAAATAAGCAAGACTTACTCTCCGTCTGTGGCCATGCAGGTGGGTCTGTGGCCACTGCCATGTGGAGAGCCTCCGAGACCCTCAGCACGGCTCTCCAACCTGCCTTCCTCGCTCTTTCCAGAGGGAACGAACGTGCCGCCTACAGGTTCACGTCGGTATGTGTGTGCTGAAGAGGGCACAGGGCGGCACCAGGAGGTGGCGCTAATTATGGGAACAGAGCCGTGTCCAGGCAGGGCCTGGGGAAGCATGCGCCTCGTGAACCTCTCAGTGAGCAGAACCAGCCTCCGGCTGGTGAGAGCGACGACTCTGAACTCAGCATCCCGGTGTCGACCAGGAGGTCAGCCCGCTGCAGCCTCGCACTCACCTCGCTGGGCCACACAGCTGGGCTTTCCCTGCCCAGGGAGTAGGCTCCACTCACTCAGGCCAGGCTGGGTGTGCGGGGCCCACGCCCCCAAGAGCAGCCCCAGCCAGAGAGGAATGGGAGCTGGAGGACAAAGGCCCCGCTGCCCCCAGAGACTGCAGGCTCCCTAAGGCCCCCGCTGTCCTCCCTCAGCTTCCTGTCTCCTACCTGGGCTCCTGGAACACCTGGCAAATGAACTGTTTGCACTCAGATATTTGTTTCAGGATCTGCTTCTGTGGGGACCAAGATGCCTGCTTTAATCCCTGCTCCGCCACTGGCCAGTGGTAAGTGTTTGGGCACATTCCCGGCCATCTGGACCTCAGCGGACTCCCCTAGATGGTGAGCCAATAAAGTCAAACAAATGTCTCAAGGCAGTGTGAGCATTCAAGAAAACATTCTGTGTGAATGGCTTAGAGTAGCACTGGCATGCAGCAGGCACTCAATCAGTGCTAGCATTGTTGTTGTTTATTATTGTAATAACCCATAGCTTCTGAGATGTGAAGGCTTTGTCTATAAATTCAGCCTGACAATGGCTGGCTCTCAAATCTCACACTCACTCTGGCTGAATTTCCCTGGTGACTCCAGGAGGCCTAATTCCTTTATTCCTTTAACACATCTTCAACAAATACTGACTTAACACCTATTGTATCAAAGACCTGGTGCCATGGTGAGATGAAAATAAGATGCAATCCCTGTCCCCAGGGAGAAAGACACACCCACTCAGCCACTGCCAAGGGCAAGCTGTGAGGAGTGCCCCAGCGCATGTGCCAATGAAGGAGACAGTGAGCTGGGAGGAGGGGGAAGCCACTGCAACTAGTGAGGAGGAAGTGGTATTGGAGGTGGGTTTGGAAGTTGGGTAGACTTTCTATAGAGGAGATGAGGGGGGAGAATGTGACAAGGGTGGGTGCATCGGGCCCTCTGGAGAGCACGCATCTCTATCTCATGGCAGGTTCAAAGGTGATGACCCTCCACCTAAATTCTTCAAAGATGATGAGGCATGATGTGCCTGACACAGCTTGCTGTGTGCCAGGAGCCACAGCAACTGTGCTCCACAACAGCTCATCCAATCTCACCGTCAAGGCCAGACCCTGCTGGCTGCACTCACCAGGGAGGGAGGCTGAGGGCCAGAGGGCAGGGTCCCCCCTGAGCTCCCTCGGGCATAGAGTGCTGGACTGGCCCAGAAGCTGGGCAATGGGGGCCCCGGGGGCACTCTGCATGGCCTCTCAAGAGCAGTGGCACCTTGCGGGCTTGAAGGGCACATGTGGCTGTGATGCTGATGAGATACTACATGAGACACTAAAAGAAACTCTTGATCCCCGTGGAGAGGTTTCCAAAGGATGAAGATGGTTCTAGAAGTTGCAGGTCACCGTAGCAATGCGCCCCTCAGCTGGTCATGGCCCAGGCTCATGCTCACCAGTTTCTGAACCCAGCTTTGGCCCTACCCAGGCCCCTCCCCTGGCCCCGCTGGGGAAGCCTCGTGCCTGTGGCTGGTCCGCAGCTGGGGGTGCTTCTCCAGAGCCCAGCCTCCAGTGCCTCCCATAGGGGATAATGTGGCTGATTGAACCCAGTGGAGGCAGGGCAGGACTTTTCTGTTTGTTTATCTTCCCTCCAGGGGGCAGGAGGGAATGTGCAGGGGCTCTGACTGGGTGGCTAGGGACTCATTCATTATTTCCTTGCCCATGCGAAGCGAGCTGCAGGAAATCTGGGTCAAGGACAACACAGCTGGGAGTCTCAGGGTCTCTCCAGCACGGAGTTCACAATGGGACCAAAGCTGCCAGCTGACGTGTTTTATTTGTCCTACTGGTGCTTAAAAATGGTTTATAAATAGATGCTGACATTTTTTAAAGGGAAATATTGTACGTAACATAGTCCCATGCACCAAGAGGTCACCAGTTCAATTCCCAGTCAGGGTGCATGCCCGGGTTTTGGGCTCCATCCCCAGTAGGGAGCATGCTGGAAGCAGCTGATAGATGTTTCTCTCTCCCTCTCCCTTCATCTCTCTCCAAAATCAATAAAAACATTTTTTTAAAGATTGTATCCAGAAATTGGAAGATCTGGGCCCAAATCCCTGAAAGTCAACAATTCGGGGAGCTGAGCAGGCATTAGACAGCTGGACAGAGCCCCCAGCCCCTGGCTTTAGTCCCCTCGAGTTTGTGAGCCCAGCTGAAAGGAAGGGCACCCTACCCCTGACCATGATTCAGCAACAGAGCCATGGCCATGGTGGCCCAGAGGATGCTTCCAGAGTGGGTCTTAGGGCAGATTAAGGTGCCCACACACCCAGAGAACCCAGGGTGATGGGTCACGGGGTGAAGGACAGAGCACGTCAGAATCAGGGCCTGGCACGCTCCACCCAATTTAATTCTCCTGCAGAACCCTAAGCAGATGAGAGAGGAGACTGTGAATCACCATCCAGACAGCAGTTTATCATAACGGAGCAACGAGGTGGCACCGAAGGGAAAGCAATGATGCGAAGGCAGGGGTGGAGGCAGCCACAGAAGACGGGCCTTCAGTGCGTGAGAAGCTGCGGGGAATCCAGCCCGGGCTCCCACTGACTTGGCCACACCCCAAACACAGGGGGCCTCACCAGTCGGGCCTGAGCTCTAAGCTCTGCCTCAGGGTCTGATGGGGTGTGTGTGGAGACAGTGCCTGCTGGTGCCAAGTACACGGAACTGGAAGTCAATTAGGGTCACTCTTAACCCTGGTCTGTCGGGTGGTTGTTTGCTGTGGTTGTGTGACTTTGGAGTTACTTTAGTTCTCCGAGTCTCATCTTCCTTGTCTATGAAGAGAGGTAAACGTGACAGATGCGAGGTGGCACCAGAGGCCACGGACAGTGCTCACTGAGCGACGCTGTCCTCAGCGTGATGTCGGGAGAGATGCAGCTTGGACATCCCCCAGTGAGGTGGCACTGTGACAGACATGAAACTCTGGGGACAGAGTGACTTGTTATAGGTTGAACAATGCCCTGCATATATCCACAGTCTAACCCCCAGAACCTGTGAACATGTTCCCTTACACGGTAAAAGGGACTTGCAAATATGATTAAGTTAAGAACCTTGAGATGCGAGATTATCCAGATGAGCTCAATGTATTCACCAGGGTCCTCATAAAATAGATGAGCATCAGAATCACAGAGAGGAGAGGGAGTTGGAATCAGGTGTGAGAGAAGAGAGATTCTCTGCTGCTGGCTTTGAAGATGGAGGAAGGACTGCTCACCTAGGACATTGGTCGGCAAACTGCGGCTCATGAGCCACATGCGGCTCTTTGGTCCCTTGAGTGTGGCTCTTCCACGTGCGGGCGTGCACGTACAGTGTGATTGAAACTTCGTGGCCCAAGTGCAGAAGTCGATATTTTGTTGAAGAGCCACACTCAAGGGGCCAAAGAGCCCCATGTGCCTCGTGAGCTGCAGTTTGCTGAGCTGCAGTTTGCTGACCACTGACATAGGAACACAGGTGGCCTTCAGCCCTGGAGAAAGCAAGGAAGTTCCCCCTGGAGCCTGCAGGAAGATTGCAGCCTGCCATGGCTCGGTGCTTTGACTTCCAGAGCTATCCTACATAATAAAAGGCTAATATACTAAGTGTCCAGTTGTCCCAGTCATCTGTTCAACCAATCAAAGCATAATATGCTAATGATATGCTAAGGCTGCTCAAACACTTGCTATGATGTGCACTGACCATCAGGGGGCAGACACTCTGACCAGTAGGTTAGCTTGCTGCTGGGGTCTGGCTGATTGGGATTGAGCAAGATGGGCCAGACATGCCCTGGAGCCCTCCTGTGGTCCCTCTCTGGCTGGCCAACCTCCCATGTCCCTCCCCAGCCCTGATCGTGCACCGGTGGGGTCCCTTGGCCTGGCTTGCACCCTCTTGCCATCCAGGACCCCTTTGGGGATGTCGGAAAGCCAGTTTCAGCCTGATCTCACAGGCCAGGCCAAGGGACCCCATTGGTGCATGAATTTGTGCACCGGGCCTCTAGTAAAAGAATAATGCTGTATTGGTTTTGCCTATTAATCTTGTGGCAATTTATTACAGTCACAGAGGAAAGTAATACAGATGTTGTCAACCACTGTGTAGCCATACACTGTGTTAGGGGCTTTTATGAATTACCTTCTCCCATCCTCACAGCGGCCCTTTGACACAAGTATTATTGTCATCCTCACTTGCAAGTTAAAAATGCTGTTTGGAGAGATTGAACTCTGAAGTGCCCATTTCTCTGTCCTACTGCCCTAACCAGGTAAGCCCCTACTTGCTTTATTTTAGCTGCCTCTCCAGTTCCCACTCAAGTCCGCCTGCCCTGGGTCCCAATCTCTTGGGCTGTTTCTCTGCTTCTATGAATGTGTTTTTCCCTTCACTCTGCCTATAGTTCCTGAGCCCTACCAGGGCCACACCTTGTTTAAATGTCAGGATAAGTATATACAAAAGGTGTCCACTCCAGAGGAGTCACCATCCCTCTCTCTGAAAAGTGTCCTTTTCTTTGACAAAATTTTAGCCATGCTGTGGACTGACCTCTCTGCCTCAGAATGCCTGTGTGGAAGCCTAACCTCTAACATGATGGCATTCAGCAGCGGGCCCTGGGAGATAATCACACTTAGGTGAGGTCGTGAGGGGGGAGTGCCCAAGTGAAATCACTGTCCTTACGAGAAGAGACACCAGACAGTTCTCTTTCTCTATCTCCCTCTGCCAAGTGAGGACAGTGAGAAGGCAGCGTCCACAACCAGGAGGGCCCTCCCGGAAACGAACCATCCGGCACTGGGGCCGTGAACTTCCAGCCGCCAGAGCTGAGGAATGCATGTGAGCGTGTCAGCCAGTCCGTGGTACTTTGTTATACCAGCCTGAGCAGACAAGACAGCCTACAAAACAAAGGAACAACAAGACAAACAGAACCCTGCAGCCCAAACGGTGCTACCGGTGTGTGGCCAGCGGGAGGCAGGGGGCTGCCTGGATGGCACTGATGGTCCTGCCGCGGGTACTCGTGCGTCTGTAACCCCCACCCCTGAGTGTGGGCTGGCTCAGCAACAGAACAGAGCAAGACGAGGATACGTCACTTCCATAGTTACATGACAAAAGCTTGCCATGTCCGGCTGCTAACATTCACCTTTCTGGCTTAAATAAAGCCAGTGTCCTGTTAGGAGCTACTCTGCAGCGAGGCCCTGGGCAGGGAACTGAGGGCGGCCTCCGGTGAGAGGCTCGGCCTGGCAGCCAGCCGAGGGCGGCGTCCTGCCCACAGCCACGTGAGCTTGGGAGTAGTTGTGTCCCCAGCTGAGCACTCAGGTGAGACCCTGGCCAAAGCCTTGACTGCGACCTTGCAGGGACCCACACCAGCGTTCTCAGACTCCTCACTTGGACACTGGGAGAGAGAGATGCTGTTTTAACTTGCTAAGTTGCAGTAATTTGTTGCAGTTACAATGTGAGAGCACAAATTTAGTCACCTGTCCTACCTCCCGAGTTCAAATCTTGCTCGTACCATGTGCTCCTGTAATATGAGCTATGCCTCGTCCGCTCTCAGAGCCTTGGTTTTCCCCTGCGGTGAGACAAGCCCAGAGCCCACCACATCACAGGCACTCACCTGCGTAGCTGGTATTATTCTTTAAGTGCCAAGGAGTCACAGAAGAGACTACTCAATGTTCCCTGAGATAAGAGAACAGTAACTATGAGCAGCACTTGTTTTGAGCTCTGTGGCTTCTGAGCACGTGGGAATTACTGAGTGCGATCCTCACTGCACTGCTTCTTGGCTCCCCGAGATTTCGCCCCTGGGGATATCTGGAGAGATCGTGGTGGTCACACTGGTGGTGGGTGCTCCTGGCCAGGGAGACTGCTAAGCATTCTATGTGTGGGGCAGCCCTCGGCAGTGATGGGAGAGCCAGGCCTGAGCCCTCCTGGGCGTAGGTCCTACGCAGGCGCGTAAATGAGAGAACAGCTGAGAGAGGCTGGGTCGCAGGAGGGGTGGGAGGATCCAATGGGTGGTACGTAGCTAAGCTGGGGCAGAAGTCTCTGTCCCCAGGCCCCAAATCATGGCTTTTCCTTCACCTCCACTTTCCGACCACGCCCGTCTGGAGGCCCACTGGTTCCAGCCTGGAGGCACGGACAGGATGGCAGCCCAGGGTCGTGGCGGTGCCAGGCCCCGCAGTGGGGGGGGGGGGGGGGGGGGGGGAGGGCAGCAGGACCACAGGCAGGGCTCTTCCAGGAAAGATATCTCAATCCCACTGGCGGGAGGGGAGCAGGGCTCAGAGGCAGTTCCCCAGGACCCGGGACACTCTTACCTCAGTGTAAGCTTAGGCTCCGCTAACAGGACACTCCCCAGGAACCATGTCCCATCGCGGCCTCTCCTCAGCCACACCTGAGCTCATGTGATGGACGGGAGCTGCCTCCGAGAGGCAGGTAACGGCTGGTCAAAGGGCACGCGGAGCCTGGGTTCCCACAGGCCTTTCAACTGCAAGTTCACATTCAGTTCCACACCAGGTGTGTTTGTGTGTTGGGGGCGAGAACATAAAACATGTATTGTTTGAGGAAATTTGCAGCCTAGAGGGGAAGTGGAGTTGTAAGCAGGTGACAAATGACAGCAGGCGTGGTGGTCGCAGCAGAGGACAGAGGGCAGCTTCAGGGAGGAGGTGGCCCCTAAGCTGAGGCTGAAACTGCAGGCAGAAGAAAGAGCCAACGTCCCAAGTCAAACAATAGCTTCACTTGTTAAAAGCGGTTTCTGCCTCCAGATGCGCTGAAAAGTAAATCCTCCTTCAGAGTCCAGCCGCCCCAGAGGCGCGAGCTGCAGGCGGTGCCCCTTCGCCTCCCTGTGCACAGCGCTGCCCAGCTCGCAGCCTTTTGACCTGAGGGGACGCAGGGCGCCTGCGGGTCCCATCCTCCTCGCCCTGCACTGTCTGTGAGCCACGCATCTCGTCATCGATGCCTGCACTTTTGTTTTTCCATTTTCTGCTCATTAAAGTAGTTACATAACCACACTAACCACACCCCCGTGCCACCCCAGCCCCCAGCAGCGAGGGCTCCCTGGTCCTGCGCAGAACCTGACTCCCACCTGTGAAGGTCACCTGCGCCCTCAGGGCAGAAGGCGCGAAGGTGCAGGTGACAAACCCATTCCTTTACTCACTCACTCCACTCACTCACTCCGTATGATCACATCCCCACTCCGCGCGGCCCTGTTTCAGGAGGTGGGAGACAGAGTAAATAAGTTAGCAAATCCATAACCAACGTAAGTTCAACATGGGACAAGCAGGGTTGCAAATCAAATGTGGACTATCCAGCTAAGTTTACGAGTCAGATGAAAAAAGCACGTTTGTTTTAACAGGTGTATTTCCCAAAACCGCACCTGCATTTGCATTGTATTTCCTTTTAGGCAGCCCCAGCGGGGAAAAAAATCAACCAGCAAAAGGCCTGGTTTCTCACGAAGGGCCCACGGGAGGCGGAGCCGGCGTCTGCATTGAGACTCATTGCACCAAATGGTTTGCAGCAACTTGGGGTGGGGGGCGCTGGAGAGCTAAGCCCAACCCTCAGGGAGGGAGGGCTGGGCCCAGCTGGAGGGAAGCCATGGCTGGCAGAATGTCCTGGGGAGACCTCAGCTCTGCTGTCCAGGGAACGTGAAGGCAACTTGCCTTACTCACAGCAAACTGATCACAGACTCTACACCCAGAAAGTACCTTCCCGGCAACCCCTAGGCCTGTGTTTCATCGAATAACTCCAGACTCAGTCTGGACAAGTGGCACTAAAATGACTGTCACAGACGGAAGGGGAGGGTGCCCACAGGCATCAGGGCCTCTCTGAGGTTGGGACCTTTAAACTGAGGTTGAAACACTGAACTGCATTCTAAGAGTTAGGAGATCAGAAAACTTCAGATAAAGAGAGTAGTTGGTGATCCCTGACCTGTGTGCTCAGTGGTTAGAGTGCCAGCCACACACCAAAGGGTCTGGGTTTCAATTCCCGGTCAAGTGCACTTACTTGTGTTTCAGATTCAATCCCCAGCCCGCCAGGGTGCATGCAGCAGGCAACCAGTCGATGTATGCCTCTCACATCGATGTCTCTCTCTCTTCCTCCCTCCCTTCCACTCTCTGTAAAAATCAATGGAAAATATATCCTCAAGTGAGGATTGACAAAAGGAGAGAGAGAGAGGGCGGCAGGTGTACTGGTAAAGGCCCTGAGGTAGGAAACTGTCTTATTTTACGAGGTGTATATTTAAGTCAGAACTCAGACTGTTACTGTCTGTAAAAGATGGAGAGAGAGAGAGAGAGAGAGAGAGGGAAAGAGAGAGAGAGAGAGAGAAGAGAGTGGGCCTTTGAAAAAAGCTTCGTCCTGCAGGACCTGGTTCCTGTTAAGCTATTTGCTTGCTTAAGTACCAGGGCCATCTAAGGCGCACAGGCCATTATCACACTGAAGGTGCCTGGGACTCCACAGAAGAAGGCCAACCCTTATTATGTCTGAAAAGGAACGTTTTTAGGAGCTGAATCATTTAATGAGCACCCCTGTGAGGCCCCTCAGGTTCGAGACTTTCCCCTCAATCTTGGCGCTCAAGAGCCTTCCTCTGAAGGCAGGGATTGCCAGGTGGCAGTCAGTTGTTTGCAAGAAGTAGCTGAACATGAGTCCACACTAACTCCTGTCTGTGTCCGGGGTCTGAAGGCTTGTTTAAGGGAAGATGCCAACAATGTTTCTGGAACACAAATAAATCAGTTTAGCATATTAACCCTGCATTGGAATTTCACCAGCAGCTTTGTTTCCTGGAAATTGCAAATGTGTCTGTGAGCCCTCAATATTGAGCCCTCAACTGCTGCCTGGCCGCTGGAGCTCCCTGGCATCGTAACTAGAGTTGCCTATTGCCTCCAACGACCAGGGTCCCTCCAAAATGGACATCACCATTGGGAAAAGCACCTCTTTTCTCCTGACCTATATTTCTCTCTACTTTTCAAGTGAGGGTTTTCTACTCTCTGAACTGTCATTCATCTGGAGAAGTCTGGTTCCCAGGGACGTATGTGGTACTGAACTGTCCCCAGCCATGTGCTTGGTTTGGCTCTCTCTTCCCACCCCCACTAAAGCTCAAGTAGAATATAGTCATATTAGTTATCAACTAGAGGCCCGGTGCACAAAAATTTGTGCACTGGGGGGGGTCCCCCAGCCCGGCCTGTGCCCTCTCGCAGTCTGGGACCCCTCGGGAGATAACGACCTGCTGGCTTAGGCCTACTCCCGGGTGGCAGAGGGCAGGCCCAATCCCTAAGTGCAGCCCCTGGTCAGGCTCAGAGCAGGGCCGACTGGGGAGTTGGGGCTCCGCCCCCTGTCATGCACAGAGCAGGGCGGATCGGGAGGTTGTGATGCCACCCTCAGTCACGCTCAGAGTAGGGCCAATTGGGGGGTTGGGGCACCGCCCCCTGTCACACTCAAGGCAGGGTCGATGGGGAGGTTGCGGCGCCAACCCCTGTCACCCACAGAGCAGGGCCCATCAGGGGGGTTGGGGCTCCATACCCTGTCACGCACAGAGCAGGGCCCATGGAAGGGGGTTGGGGCGCCACCCTCTATTACCCACAGAGCAGGGCTGATCAGGGGGTTGGGGCACCACCACTGTCACACTCAGGGCAGGGCCGATGGAGAGGTTATGGCTCTACCCTGTCACACACAGAGCAGGACTGATCAGGGGGTTGGTGCGCTGCACCCTGTCACACACAGAGTCGCAGGACGATCAGAATTGGGGAGCTCCCCCCTATCAGGCATAGAGCAGGGCTGATCAGGGGGTTGGGGCGCCTTCCCCTGTCACGAACAGAGCAGGGCAGATAGGGAGGTTGTGGCCCTGCCCCCTGTCACACACAGAGCCGCAGGGTGGTCAGGGGGTTTGGGCGCTGCCCCCTGTCACGCTGATCCCGGTGCTGGGAGGCATATTACCCTTTTACTATATAGGATAGAGGACTGGTGCATGGGTGGGGGCCAGCTGGTTTGCTCTAATCCTGCTCAGGGACCACTTCTGAAGGACCCCAAACTCAGCACCTGGCGCTCATTCACAAGCATCCCTTCAATGTCTTCCCTGTACCACAGGCTGTGAGACTGTGGCTCATACAAGATGCTGGAGACAGGGCCCCATCTTAGTTGGCAAGACTGGTTCACCCAACCAATGACAACATAAGACTGTGCATCAGGGTGGGGGCAGTTGGGGGCAAGCAGGCTGGCAAGGGGAGCATTTGGGGGTGATCAGGTCAGCCAGCAAGGAGGGGCAGTTGGGGGTGAGAAGGCCAGCAGGGGGGGCAGTTGGGGGCAAGCAGGCCAGCAGGTAGAGTGGTTAGGGGTGATCAGGCAGGCAGGCAGGTGAACGGTTAGGAGCCAGCAGTCCCAGATCCCTGGATTGGGCCTAAACTGGCAGTCAGACATCCCCCGAGGGGTCCCAGATTAGAGAGGTGCAGGCCAGGATGAGTGACACCCCTCCCATGCACAAATTTTGTGCACCGGGCCACTAGTTTTTTTATAATTAACTGCTTTGTGGGCTGCGTTTCTCAGTCCTTCTAGGCAGAGAACAGTGTGGTCTTGAGACCTGAGACCTCCCTGCCTTTCCTGATATTTTCATTGTGGGTTCCTGTTAGGGATAGCATCCACTTTGGGGGTTGGGGGGTAAGGGGCCTGCCAGCGGAGGATATCTGCATGGCCCTGGGCATGAAGCCAGATTTGGCACCAGCAATTTCCCGAAGGGGGAACTTTAAGGCTAGTGCTGGAGCGGGGGGCGGGTAGCCAAAACCTGCTCGAGAGCGAATGTGAGATGGGGTGGTGGTGGTGGGATCCGCTGGGTAGGGGATGGGCTCTCAGGCTGCTGAGATGGAGGAGCCGAAACCGGTTTGGCTCAGAGGATAGAGCGTCAGCCTGCGGACTGAAAGGTCCCAGGTACGATTCCGGTCAGGAATCTTTCAGAGAGCCGTGTGTGTGTGTGTGTGTGTGTGTGTGTGTGTGTGTGTGTGTGTGAGAGAGAGAGAGAGAGAGAGAGAGAGAGAGAGACAGAGAGAGAGAGAGACAGAGAGAGAAGGAGGAGAAGCAGCCACCAACTGTTCAGCTGGAGCCTGAGGTTGGTGTGTCCCTGGACCTGCATCTTTGTGCATCCACACCTCTCAGAGGGCTCTGCTCCTGAGATGGCTTGGCTTGCAGGGCAACTCTAATTAACCAAGCCTCCAGGTGTAAATCAGAATGCCAAGCTGTGAACTCAGGACCCACACAGGAAAGCTCAAAAGCCATTAGGTTGTTGGGGAGCCATGAAGCAGAGGCAAAGTCGGGGTGCAGCAGAGATGCCCAGAGGTTTTCAGACTAAGAAGACGGAAGCTGAAGTCATTTTGTGCTGCAGTTTGAATTTTCCTTAGAAGGAGAAGGCATTTTCAGAAGGTCCAGTTGGTGAGGCTGGGGTTCAAGAACAACAAAGTATGTAGCAGCCATTGTGAGAAAAGCCATGGAGAATGAATAAATCAGAATGAGAAAAATTTTGAGCAAGAGTAAGTCCTACTACCACCACAGATATACACACTCAAACCATATGGACTTGAACCTGGCCAAGCACTGGGCTTTCCAATCAGGCAGACCCAGGGCTTAAATCACTCCACCAGGACTGAGCTGTGGGAACAATGGGTGTAATAATGCGCCAGGCTCCTGAAGTGGACGAGGTGTCAGTGAGGTCACCCATGAGAAGTGCTGAGCATGGAGCCGGGCTCATAGTAGGTGCTCAGTAAGTGGCAGCCATCTTAACCATTTCATTTGTTGTTGTTGTTGAGTTTCCATCCTCTGGGCTTTCTGCAGCTTGGGGACAGTACCGAGAATGTGGGTGTCATCTATATTTGACAGTAGTCAATGGTTCAGTAGTTGGACAAGGGAATCCATGTGACAAGAGAGCCCAAGGTTGAAATGAAGGTCAAATGCAATCAGGAGGGGCAGGGAGTGTTTTCCAACTTCGAGATGTGTACAGTTGCCTGGGCCTGGTGGAGAGCATGTCCTGATGCAGCAGGTCTGGGCTGGCACGGAGAGCTGCATTTCTCACAAGCTCCCCGGTGACGTCAAAGCTGCTGGTCTTCAGCCATAGGGATCTGAGGCTTGGAGGACACCTGGCAAGCCTAGAAGAAAAGAAGGATTGGAAGTTGAAATATGAAACCCCAATATGTCAAAGACAGTCAGCAGGACACTTCGAGTTCTACTTCTACCACCACCTGGTGCTGAGCCGTCCGGTATGGCAGCCACCAGCCCAGGTGGCCATTGGCACTTGGTGTTAGTCCTGCCTGAGATGTGCTGAATATGCAAAATACACACTGAATTTGAAGACTTGGTACAAAAAAATGTAAAATATGTCAATACTTTTAAAAAATATTGAGTACATGTTAAAGTGATCAGGTTTAGAATATATATATATATATATATATATATATATATATATATATATTCCTCACCTGAGGATACATTTATTGATTTGAGAGAGAGAAACATTGATGTGAGAGAGAAACATTGATGGGCTGCTTCTCGCATACGTGGCCTGACTGGGGATGGAACTCACAATCTAGCTATGTGTCTTGACCAGGAATTGAACCTGAAACCTTCTGTATGGAACAACACTCCAACCAACTGAGCCACCTGGATAGGGCAGTGTTTTTGATACATTATGTTAAATAAAATTTCTGTTTACTTTTAAAAATGTGGCTACTAGAAAATTCAAAATTACGTTTTTTCTCACAGTACATTTCTATTCAACAGCATTGATCTAGAAAAGCCTCGTGCTCCTGCCTCTCTGGGCTCCTGCCCCACATTCACCCTCAGCAATTCCCATGACTCCTGTGGAACTCTGGCCAGCGGCCTGCCCAGGGGGCAGCCCACACAGCCGGCCGCTGGGAGGGGAGGCAGAAACAGACCAGCCCCGCTCCAGGCACAGCTGTTGCCAAGGGGCCGTGAGGAGGCCTGGACCCCGGAGATGCCAGCTTGCCAGGCCCCAGTGCCTTCTGTTGGGAACTCATCTTTTCCGCGTTCCCTCCCCTTCCTGGACGACAGGTGATTAGCAGGTCAGCTGGCAGCCTCCAGGGGCGCCCACTGCTAGGACTGTGACCCTTGCAGAGAGCTCCACCAGCCGCTGGCCCGGGAGGGGCTGGGAACAGGGCACACCTGGGTATCTCCTTGCATTGAAAGACACACACGAACATCTACAGCGTCCTTCCTGCCACATAATCCTTCCTGCCACATAATCCTTCCTGCCACATAATCCTTCCTGCCACAGAGTCCTTCCTGCCACAGCGTCCTTCCTGCCACAGCATCCTTCCTGCCACAGCCCATGGCATCCTTCCTGCCACAGCATACTTCCTGCCACAGCCCATGGCGTCCTTCCTGCCACAGCATCCTTCCTGCCACAGCGTCCTTCCTGCCACATAATCCTTCCTGCCATAGCCCATGGCGTCCTTCCTGCCACAGCATCCTTCCTGCCACAGCCCATGGCGTCCTTCCTGCCACAGCATCCTTCCTGCCACAGCCCATGGCGTCCTTCCTGCCACAGCATCCTTCCTGCCACAGCGTCCTTCCTGCCACATAATCCTTCCTGCCACAGCCCATGGCGTCCTTCCTGCCACAGCATCCTTCCTGCCACAGCCCATGGCGTCCTTCCTGCCACAGCATCCTTCCTGCCACAGCGTCCTTCCTGCCACATAATCCTTCCTGCCACAGCCCATGGCGTCCTTCCTGCCACAGCGTCCTTCCTGCCACAGCGTCCTTCCTGCCACAGCATCCTTCCTGCCACAGCCCATGGCGTCCTTCCTGCCACATAATCCTTCCTGCCACAGCCCATGGCGTCCTTCCTGCCACAGCATCCTTCCTGCCACAGCGTCCTTCCTGCCACAGCATCCTTCCTGCCACAGCCCATGGCGTCCTTCCTGCCACAGCATCCTTCCTGCCACAGCGTCCTTCCTGCCACAGCCCATGGCGTCCTTCCTGCCACAGCGTCCTTCCTGCCACAGCGTCCTTCCTGCCACAGCATCCTTCCTGCCACAGCCCATGGCGTCCTTCCTGCCACATAATCCTTCCTGCCATAGCCCATGGCGTCCTTCCTGCCACAGCCCATGGCGTCCTTCCTGCCACAGCGTCCTTCCTGCCACAGCATCCTTCCTACCACAGTGTCCTTCCTGCCACAGCGTCCTTTCTGATACAGCCCACAGTGTCTTTCCTGCCACAGCGTCCTTCCTGCCATGGTGTCCATCCTTCCACGGCGTCCTTCTGCCACGGACTCCCCATGAGCAGCTGGGCAGTCACTGCCTGCTGGCCTCATGGGAAGTGGGATTGGAAATGTTGTACCAGGTCATATATCCCTCCGGTGGCTCCTATGCTCCCAGTAGATCCTCTTCCAGGAAAGTGTTTCCCAAGACCAGCACCCAGGCCTTCCCACGCTCAGGAGCTTGTCCAGGGCAGGTCCCAGGCACCTCAGAACATGTTAAGAATGATGCTTCAGCCTGGCCAGTGTTGCTCAGTGGTTGAATATTGACCTATGAACCAGGAGGTCACAGTTGGATTCCTGGTCAGAGCACATGCCTGGGTTTCGGGCTCCATCCCCAGTAGGGAGCGTGCAGGAGGCAGCCAATCCATGATCCTCTTTCATTGATGTTTCTATCTCCCTCTCCCTTCCTCTCTGAAATCAATAAAAATATTTTTTAAAATGATGCTTCAAAATCCATAAATTTTTATTTCCACACAGTTAAATGGGAATGAGAAGAAAAGCTCTTTTATCAAGTGGGAACTACAGGCAAAGCTGGGTTGGCAAAGAGGCAGCAGAAAGACCTTCAGTCATTGCACTAACTTCTTGCCGCTCAAGCCTCAGTCTCCTCATACATAGAATGGGCATAATAATGGCATGTACTGCATAGGGTCACTCAGGGGATTAAATGAGAGAGTCTGTGGAAAGAGGTCAGCAAGGTAAACACGCACATCTAACCATTAAAAACTAAGTAAAATAAAATATATGGGAGTGAACTCTAAGAAGCTAGACAGATAGAATGCCATGGGCCGAAACCCATCAGAAAGCCCCAAATTGGAGCGATGAGATTGACTGGGGAGGAGCCCCCTTCCTGGCAGTGGCCTCTGCCGTGGTGTGGGGAGGGGAGAAGGTGCCCTAAGGCTGGTGGGTGGTGGCCCTTGCCGCCCTGTCAGCAGAGCAGTCCAGGCTCCAGCATTGTAACCTCCAGGGCAAAATGAAATGCAGGCCCCTTGCTCAAAATTCAAGAAAACATGCCTTTGAAGCTATTAAAATGGAAAACATTGTTTCATTCTTCCACTGGTCTCTGCCGCTCTCCCTCCCCCTGCGTTTCTATTTGCTGTTTAATGTCCCACTCTCTCAGGCAGGAGGTACGCACCCGGCAGTGCAGTCCAACACAGCCCGGACCCTGTGGCGCAGGCTAGCACCCACATCACCTCCTCTACCCCACACCCCAGAGCTGCCAGGGTCCCCCACCAGACTGACACTCCTGCCCCAGCCAGGTGTGGGCAAGTCACTCTCCCTGGATTGCAACCTCCAAGTGGGGACCCTCAGTAGAGATGGGTGAGCAAGAGGCTTTTCCCTGCTGCTGCCACCACACCTGCCCACACGCAGTGTCTGCCTTGCTCCTAGACACCACCCATCCTTGACTCTTCACGTGGTGAGTGCCTAGGCCTCTGTCAGGTGAGGCAGTGTTGATTGCTGGGGGGGCCAAGTGGGGGGGCCATGTGGGGGGCCATGTGTGAGGGGCCAGGTGGAGGTGGCTGCAGGTGCTGAGCAGTGAGGGTGGGGGGAGACCTAGAGCTGGAGAGGAAGCACACATTCCATTTTCCCATCAGAATTGACTTACAAGGCCTAACATCAAACATATAATTACTAGAGGCCCAGTGCACAAAATTCATTCGTGCATGTGGGGGTGGGGTGCGGGGGAGGGGGCTGGGGACAGGGGGTCCGCTCAGCCCAACCTGCATCCTCTCCAATCCGGGATCCCTCGGGGGATGTCCAACTGCCAGTTTGGGACAACCCTCTTACAATCCGGGACCACTGGCTCCTAACTGCTCACCTACCTGCCTGCCTGATCACCCCTAACTGCCCCCCAGCTGGCCTGGTTGCCCCCAACTGCCCCCCTGCCAGCCTGGTAACCCTTCACTGACCCCCTCTACCAGCTTGGTCATCCCTCACTGGCCCCCGTGCCAGTCTGGTCACCGCACGCAGCCTGTTTAGTCGTCCGTTCAGTTGTTTTGATTGTGATGGTCACTTAGGCTTTTATATATATAGATTATTATATTATATATTATTTTTTATTAAACTCTTAATTCTCTTTTCTTTTTTTTTTTAAATTTGTTAATCCTCACCTGAGGGTATTTTTCCATTGATTTTTTTTTCTTTTTTTAGGGAGAGTGGAAGAGAGAGGTAAAGACAGAGAGAAACATATCGATTGGTTGCCTCCTGCACTAGCCCCAACCAGGGCCTGGACCAGGGAGGAGCCTGCAACCAAGGTACATGCTCTTGACCAGAATCGAACCTGAGACCCTTTGGTCTGCAGGCCGATGCTCTATCCACTGAGCCAAACCGGTTAGGGCTGAACATATAATTACTAGAGGCCCAAAATTCATGCACTCGGGGGTGGGGGGTCCCTCAGTCAGGCCTGCACACTCTCACAGTCTGGGAGACCTCAGGGGATGTCCAACTGATGGCTTAGGGCAGCAGTCAGACATCCTTAGCGTTGCTGCGGAGGTGGGAGAGGCTCCCACCACCACCGCTGCACTCGCCAGTCATGAGCCAGACTTCTGGCTGAGCAGTGCTTCCCCCGTGGGAGGGCACTGACCACCAGGGGAGAGCTCCTGCATTGAGCATCTGCCCCCTGGTGGTCAGTGCACCACCCTTTGGTTGATTTGCATAATTGCCTTTTATCATATAGGATTAACAGTTTCAAGATGGTGGCTGCAGAGGACCAGACCCCTGAGTGGGCTGAGCTGGAGGCCCCGCCCAGCAGTGCCTCTTGGGTGACTCAGGCCTTGGGTGGAGGCAGCAGCTGTGCCACAACCCAGCACAAGTTCCTCTCCCACGTTGAACCCGGGTCTGATCCCCGCTCTACCACTCACTTGGTCAGTGGCCTTGGACAAGTCATTTAGCCTCCCCAAGCTTCAGTGTCAGCCTCTGTAATATGAGAATTATAATAGAACCCAACTCAAAACATTGTTACAAGGATTAAAGGAGACTATGCAAGTAGGGTTTAGAATGGTGCTTGGATAAAACAAGACCTTGAAAACTGCTAGTGATTGCTAGCAAAGTGACTTTTAAAGGGACACATCCTTCTCCAGGTGTATCTCTTGGAGATGCAATCCCTCTCTCTTCCTGAAAGCCAGGGCCCTTCCTCTCCTTTTCATGGGACCTGGTGAGCAGCTAAGGGGAACACACCAGTGGGCGGGCTGCCCTAACAAATGAAGATGCGAGAGCTTAGCCACTCCCAGATATGTGAGGTGTCATGCTTTGCTTCTATCACAAGCCCAACCTTGGCATTCCACGGCGGACGGGAAGCTGAAAGGTGGCGCATGGCTTCTGCCTGGCCCCTCGGTCCCTTCTCTGATGCTGACTTCATCCACATTTCCTATAGAGCCCTCACCTCCCAGGAGAGTGCACTGCCTGCAGGACCTCAAGGGAAGCACATCTAGTTCCTCCTTCCATGTGCTTAGTGACCGTCTCTTTACTGAAAATAAGCTGCCGAGGACAGTCATGGTCTGTTTCAGGTTTTTCCCAGTACGGACCCTCCTGGTGCTGTGCATGACCCTGCCTACGGGAGACAACACATGTGTCAAGTTAGTGGAAATCTGCATGGATGGATGGATAGATGGATGGTTGGATGGATAGATGGATGGTTGGATGGATGGATGGATGGATGGATGGTTGGATGGATGGATGGATGGATGGTTGGATGGTTGGATGGATGGATGATGGATAGTTGGATGGATGGATGGTTGGATGGTTGAATGGATGGTTGGATGAATGGATGGATGGATGGATGGATGGTTGGATGGTTGGATGGATGGTTGGATGGATGGATGGTTGGATGGATGGTTGGATGGTTGGATGGATGGATGATGGATGGTTGGATGGTTGAATGGATGGTTGGATGAATGGATGGATGGATGGATGGATGGTTGGATGGTTGGATGGATGGTTGGATGGATGGATGGTTGGATGGATGGTTGGATGGTTGGATGGATGGATGATGGATGATGTACGGATGGATGGTTAGATGGTTGGATGGATAGAGTGAGGGTTAAATTGCATGATCTCTGAGGTAATTCTCAGCTCTGATGATCTATTCTATGGTAAGTCTACTTCATTGCTCCTGTGTCTTCCCTTGAAGGAGAAAGTTGGGAGTTTCAGTGCCTTCTCTTCATGCACGCAGGAAAGTAAATCACAGTGTGGGGTGGGTGGGTTGGAGGTTCCTGTGCTGGTGAGGGAGTGAGAGCTGTATCTCCTAGTTCTGAGGGAGGCGGTTAGACTCCAGCAGAGCAAGGAATCCTTGGCCACCTGACTTTTCCTCCCTAGAGAGAACATCTAGTTGCATTTCAGCTCCAGGTCCAGAAAAGCAGCAAAACCAGCCACAGCTGATGTCAGGCCCTGCTGCATTGGGTAACGACCCCTGCCCTGGTGCCGGCCAATCAGTCAGTGGAGACCCCGACCTGAAAGGACACCCCTGGAAAGCAGCTGAACATTCTATTGAGACCTTCCCCTGGGCCCTCCCCTAAAGCTTACCCTTAAAACCCTTAGGATGGAGGATCCTGTGCCCCTCCCTCCCAGGAGCACAGGGAGCCTGTCCCTCCTCTCCCCTCTCCCAGGCACATTGTCATCACTTCCTCACTCCCAAGCTCCTAGGGCCCATCCTTTGCCTCTGGAGCTGGTTTCCTAAGCCCTTTTCTTCTAGGAATGAGTTCTTCCATCTCTGCGATTTACCAATACATGTCCTCTTACAGTTTGGGTCTTGGCTGTGAATTCTTTCCTGGCCAGAACCCAAGTACCAAGGTTGCTGAACCCAGGTCCCTTCTGACCCCACAGGTCTAACACCCGGTGTGGTCCCTGCCACCTACGCCAGTCCCATCTCAGTCCTAGCGAAGCTTTGCTTCCAGCTGCATCACCTCTTTAGGACTCTGGGACTCCTGCTCCATCCTAGGGAGCTGGGCCCACACGGGTCTCGGGCAGTCAGATGGGGACTGAGGCACGTCCTTGGTGCAGGAAGAGCTGGAACCCCTGTATGCAATCCTCTGGCACACGAGCGCCCCCAGCAGATGGCCATTGGAGGGCAACTGGGCACTGACTGGGCGCCATGGGCTCCCTGGGGGATGGAGTCCTTTGGCATCACTTAGCTCTTGTTTTCATGCTCACCTTCACCTCCTCTCCCCCAGGGAGGAGTCTTTTAGTTTGTTGGGCAAAACAATGGGTTCTGTAACTACGCATGCAAATGTTCCTGCCTTCAATTTAAACCCGTGTTCCATTAACTCAGTGTTCAGGATTTCCATGCCTCCTTCCCACTTTGTTTTCTGATTCTATAGTGATTGTTTCCCCCAAAGCAGTGGGTGAGTCAGTCCAACCGTAGCAAGGAAGGCAGACCCAGGCGGGATTGCTCCCCTTTGATCTCAGAACAGCCCCGAGATCGTGTAAAGCTGCGGCTTCTGACTGGGGAAGGGGCGGAAGGGGGGAGGTTGGGACACAGCAATCCTAACAGACTCTCAGCAAGAGGCTCTATTTGAATAGCAAGGCTCCATGAGGAAAAGGAAAGGAAAAGAGCAGGAAGAATAGGCACATGTCTAATATTTACTATGGAAGACTGCACCCATTTTGTACCACATGCAAACTTGATGCTAGGACAAGCTTAGAGAGAGAAAGAGTGGGGAGAGAAGAGAGAAGAGAGAGAGAGGGAGGAGAGAGAGGAGAAAGGGGAGAGAGAAGAGAGGGAGAGAGAGAGGAGAGAGAGAGAAGAGAGAGAGAGAGAGAGGAGAGAGAGAGGAAGGAGAGAGAGAGGCGAGAGGAGAGAGAGAAGAGAGAGAGGAGAGAGAGAGGGAGAGGAGAGATGAGAGAGAGACGAGAGAGAGAGAGAGAGAGAGAGAGGAGAGAGAGAAGAGAGGGAGAGGGAGAGGAGAGAGATGAGATAGAGAGGAGAGAGAGAGAGAGAAGAGAGAGAGGGAGGAGAGAGAGGAGAGAGAGAGGGAGAGGAGAGAGATGAGAGAGAGAGGAGAGAGAGAGAGAAGAGAGAGAGGGAGGAGAGAGAGAGAGAGAGAGGAGAGAGAGAGGCGCAGTCAAGGTCTACTCTTCCGCTTTTGCTCCAAACTGAGGCTGAAAACCAGGTAGTGAGTGAAGAACTTGTCAGCGATCCATTTTCACAACCTGAGAGGGAGCAGAGCTAAGGAAGAGAGGAATGGAGACAGTGAGGCAGCAGAGCAGCACAGGTATCCCAGGGGCCAAGAGATCGCCCCACAGGCAGGCAGGCAGAACAGGGCTGCCTGGCTCTCCATGCCAGGCTCTCCTTTCCACTGAGAAAACGCTGGCCCTCTTTCTGCACATCTGCCTCCCAGAAGAAAAGCACTGTGCCTGCCGCATCGCTAGGCTATGCTCTCACACAACACTCCCCTAGATTGTCCACAGATGCTCCCCAGATGCTCACTAGATGCTCTCTAGATGTTCACTAGAAGCTCCCTAGATGCTCCCCGGACGCTCCTGAGATGCTTCCTAGATGCTCCCAGTTGTTCCCTAGATGCTCCCCAGATGCTCCCTAGATACTAACCAGATTCTCCGCAGATGCTCCAGAGATGCTGGCCAGATGCTCCCTAGATGCTCCCCTGATGCTCCCTACATGCTCTCCAGATGCTCCCTAGTTGCTCCGCAGAAGCACCCCAGATGCTCCCCAGATGCTACCCAGAAGCTCCCAAGATGCTCCCTAGATACTCCCCAGTTGCTCGGTAGATGCTCAGCAGTAGCTCCCCGAATTCTCTCCAGATGCTCCCCAGATGATCCGCAGATGCTCCCCAGATGCTACCCAAATGCTCCCTAGATGCTCCCTAGATTCTCGCCAGATGCTCCCTAGATGCTCTACTGATGCTCCCCAGATGATCCCTAGATGATCCACAGATGCTCCCCAGATTCCCCCCAGATGCTCCTTAGATGCTCTGTAGATGCCCCCCAGAGGCTCTCCAGATGCTCTCTAGATGCTCCCCAAATGCTCCGCAGATGCTCAGTAGATACTCCCCAGATGCTCTCTAGATGCTCCCCAGATGCTCCATAGATGACCTCCAGATGCTCCCTAGATGCTCCCTAGATGCTATCCAGTTGCTACCTAGATGCTCCCCAGATGCTCCTCAGATGCATCCAAGATGCTAACCAGATAATCCCCAGATTCTCTCCAGATGCTCCTAGATGCTCCCCAGATGTTCGTCAGGTGCTCCCCAGTTGCTCCTCAGATGCTCCCTACATGCTCCTTGAGGCTGCCAAGATGCTCCCCAGATGCTCCCTAGATGCTTTCCAGATGCTGCCCAGATGCTTCCTAGATGCTCCCTAGATGCTCCCCAAATGCTAAATGCTTCCCAGGTGCTCCCTAGATTGTCCCCAGATGCTCCCTCGATGCTCTCTAGATGCTCCCCATATGCTCTCTATATACTCCCTAAATGCTCCCCAGATCCTCCCTAGATACTCTCCAGTTGCTCCCAAGACGCTCCCTACATGCTCCCCAGATGCTCTCCAGATACTCCCCAGATTCTCCATAGATCCTCCACTGATGCACCCCAGATTCTCCCCAGATGCTCCTTGATGCACCCCAGATGCTCCCTAGATGCTCTCTAGATGCTCCTCAGATGCTCTCTAGATGCTCCCTAGATGCTCCCAGATGTTCCCCAGGTGCTCCCAAGATTTTCCCCAGATGCTCCTCAGATGATCCCCAGATGTTCCCTAGAGGCCCCCTAGATGCTCTGTAAATGCTCCCCAGATGCTCCCTAGATACTCTCCAGTTGCTCCCAAGATGCTCCCTACATGCTTTCCAGATGCTCTCCAGATGCTCCCCAGATGCTCCATAGATCAACTGATGCTCCCCAGATTCTCCCCAGATGCTCCTTGATGCACACCAGATGCTGCCTAGATGCTCTCTAGATGCTCCCCAGATGCTCTCTAGATGCTCCCTAGATGCTCGCCAGATGCTCCCCAGTTGCTCCCTAGGTGCTCCCCATATGCTCCCTAGATGCTCCCTAGATGCTCCCCAGTTGCTCCCTAGGTGCTCCCCAAGTGCTCCCCAGATGCTCCCTTGATGCTCCCCAGATGTTCCCCAGATTCTCTCCATATGCTCCTAGATCCTCCCCAGATGCTCCGTAGATTTTCCCCTGATGCTCCCAGGATTATCCCCAGATCCTCCCCAGATGTTTCCTAGACGCTCCCTAGATGCTCCCTTGTTGCTCCACAGATGCTCCCTAGATGCTCTCCAGATGCACTCCACATGCTTCTAGATGCTCCGGAGATGTTGCCAGGTCCTCCCCAAATGCTGCTCCGATGCTACCCAGATGCTCCTTAGATGATCCCCAGATGCTCCCTAGTTGCTCCCGAGATGCTCCCAGATTTACCCCAGATGCTACCTAGATGCTCCGCAGATGCTCGCCAGATGCTCCACAGAAGCTTCCCAGATGCTCCCTAGATGCTCCCCCAGTTGCTCACAAGATTCCCCCCCAATTCCTCCCAAGATTCTCCCCAGATGCTACCTAGATGCTCCCCAGATTCTCCCCAGATGCTCCCCTGATGCTCCCTACATGCTCTCCAGATGCTCCGCAGAAGCTCCCTAGATGCTTCGCAGATGCTACGGAAAGCTCCCTAGATGCTCCTAGATGCTTCATAGATGCTACCCAGAAACTCCCCAGATGCTCCCTAGATGCTCCTCAGATGCTCCCCAGAGTATCCCCAGATGCTCCCTAGATGCTCCCCAGATGCTCACTAGTTTCTCCCTAGATGCTCCCCAGATGCTCCCTAGTTGCTCCTCAGAAGATCCACAGTTGCTCCCAGATGCTCCCCAGACGCTCCCCAGATGCTCCCAAGGTGCTCCCCAGATTCTCCCCAGGTGCTCCCCAGATGCTCCTTAGATGCTCCATAGATGCGCGGTACATGCTCCCCAGATGCTCTCTAGATGATCGCCAGGTGCTCCCTAGATCCTCCACTGATGCTCCCCCGATTCTCCCCAGATGCTTCTTGATGCACACCAGATGCTCCTTAGATGCTCCCTAGATTCCCCCCTCCCCCGATGCTTCCCAAATGCTCCCCAGCTGCTCCTTAGATGCTCCCCAGATGCTCCCTACATGCTCTCCAGATGTTTGCGAGATGCTTCCCAGATGCTCCCCAGATGCTCCCTAGATTGTCCCCTGATGCTCCCCAGATGCTTCCCAGATGGTCCCTAGAAGGTTCCCAGATGCTCCCCAGATGCTCCCTAGATGCTCCCCAGATGCTCCCTAGTTACTCCACAGAAGATCCACAGTTGCTCCCAGATGCTCCCCAGACACTCCCCAGATGCTCCCAAGATGCTCCCCAGTTGCTCATTAGATGCTCCCCAGTGGCTCCGCAGATTCTCCCCAGATGCTCCCAAGGTGCTCCCCAGATTCTCCCCAGGTGCTCCCCAGATGCTCCTTAGATGCTCCCTAGATGCGCGGTACATGCTCCCCTGATGCTCTCTAGATGATCGCCAGGTGCTCCCTAGATCCTCCACTGATGCTCCCCCGATTCTCCCCAGATGCTTCTTGATGCACACCAGATGCTCCTTAGATGCTCCCTAGATTCCCCCCTCCCCCGATGCTTCCCAAATGCTCCCCAGCTGCTCCTTAGATGCTCCCCAGATGCTCCCTACATGCTCTCCAGATGTTCGCGAGATGCTTCCCAGATGCTCCCCAGATGCTCCCTAGATTGTCCCCTGATGCTCCCCAGATGCTTCCCAGATGGGTCCCTAGAAGGTTCCCAGATGCTCCCCAGATGCTCCCTAGATGCTCCTCAGATGCTCCCCAGAGTATCCCCAGATGCTCCCTAGATGCTCCCCAGATGCTCACTAGTTTCTCCCTAGATGCTCCCCAGATGCTCCCTAGTTGCTCCACAGAAGATCCACAGTTGCTCCCAAGATGCTCCCCAGTTGCTCAGTAGATGCTCCTCAGTTGCTCCGCAGATTCTCCCCAGATGCTCCCAAGGTGCTCCCCAGATTCTCCCCAGGTGCTCCCCAGATGCTCCCTAGATGCTTTCCAGATGCTGCCCAGATGCTTCCTAGATGCTCCCTAGATGCTCCCCAAATGCTAAATGCTTCCCAGGTGCTCCCTAGATTGTCCCCAGATGCTCCCTCGATGCTCTCTAGATGCTCCCCATATGCTCTCTATATACTCCCTAAATGCTCCCCAGATCCTCCCTAGATACTCTCCAGTTGCTCCCAAGACGCTCCCTACATGCTCCCCAGATGCTCTCCAGATACTCCCCAGATTCTCCATAGATCCTCCACTGATGCACCCCAGATTCTCCCCAGATGCTCCTTGATGCACCCCAGATGCTCCCTAGATGCTCTCTAGATGCTCCTCAGATGCTCTCTAGATGCTCCCTAGATGCTCCCCAGGTGCTCCCAAGATTTTCCCCAGATGCTCCTCAGATGATCCCCAGATGTTCCCTAGAGGCCCCCTAGATGCTCTGTAAATGCTCCCCAGATGCTCCCTAGATACTCTCCAGTTGCTCCCAAGATGCTCCCTACATGCTTTCCAGATGCTCTCCAGATGCTCCCCAGATGCTCCATAGATCAACTGATGCTCCCCAGATTCTCCCCAGATGCTCCTTGATGCACACCAGATGCTGCCTAGATGCTCTCTAGATGCTCCCCAGATGCTCTCTAGATGCTCCCTAGATGCTCGCCAGATGCTCCCCAGTTGCTCCCTAGGTGCTCCCCATATGCTCCCTAGATGCTCCCTAGATGCTCCCCAGTTGCTCCCTAGATGCTCCCCAAGTGCTCCCCAGATGCTCCCTTGATGCTCCCCAGATGTTCCCCAGATTCTCTCCATATGCTCCTAGATCCTCCCCAGATGCTCCGTAGATTTTCCCCTGATGCTCCCAGGATGATCCCCAGATCCTCCCCAGATGTTTCCTAGACGCTCCCTAGATGCTCCCTTGTTGCTCCACAGATGCTCCCTAGATGCTCTCCAGATGCACTCCACATGCTTCTAGATGCTCCGGAGATGTTGCCAGGTCCTCCCCAAATGCTGCTCCGATGCTACCCAGATGCTCCTTAGATGATCCCCAGATGCTCCCTAGTTGCTCCCGAGATGCTCCCAGATTTACCCCAGATGCTACCTAGATGCTCCGCAGATGCTCGCCAGATGCTCCACAGAAGCTTCCCAGATGCTCCCTAGATGCTCCCCCAGTTGCTCACAAGATTCCCCCCCAATTCCTCCCAAGATTCTCCCCAGATGCTACCTAGATGCTCCCCAGATTCTCCCCAGATGCTCCCCTGATGCTCCCTACATGCTCTCCAGATGCTCCGCAGAAGCTCCCTAGATGCTTCGCAGATGCTACGGAAAGCTCCCTAGATGCTCCTAGATGCTTCATAGATGCTACCCAGAAACTCCCCAGATGCTCCCTAGATGCTCCTCAGATGCTCCCCAGAGTATCCCAAGATGCTCCCTAGATGCTCCCCAGATGCTCACTAGTTTCTCCCTAGATGCTCCCCAGATGCTCCCTAGTTGCTCCTCAGAAGATCCACAGTTGCTCCCAGATGCTCCCCAGACGCTCCCCAGATGCTCCCAAGGTGCTCCCCAGATTCTCCCCAGGTGCTCCCCAGGTGCTCCTTAGATGCTCCCTAGATGCGCGGTACATGCTCCCCAGATGCTCTCTAGATGATCGCCAGGTGCTCCCTAGATCCTCCACTGATGCTCCCCCGATTCTCCCCAGATGCTTCTTGATGCACACCAGATGCTCCTTAGATGCTCCCTAGATTCCCCCCTCCCCCGATGCTTCCCAAATGCTCCCCAGCTGCTCCTTAGATGCTCCCCAGATGCTCCCTACATGCTCTCCAGATGTTCGCGAGATGCTTCCCAGATGCTCCCCAGATGCTCCCTAGATTGTCCCCTGATGCTCCCCAGATGCTTCCCAGATGGTCCCTAGAAGGTTCCCAGATGCTCCCCAGATGCTCCCTAGATGCTCCCCAGATGCTCCCTAGTTGCTCCACAGAAGATCCACAGTTGCTCCCAGATGCTCCCCAGACGCTCCCCAGATGCTCCCAAGATGCTCCCCAGTTGCTCATTAGATGCTCCCCAGTGGCTCCGCAGATTCTCCCCAGATGCTCCCAAGGTGCTCCCCAGATTCTCCCCAGGTGCTCCCCAGATGCTCCTTAGATGCTCCCTAGATGCGCGGTACATGCTCCCCTGATGCTCTCTAGATGATCGCCAGGTGCTCCCTAGATCCTCCACTGATGCTCCCCCGATTCTCCCCAGATGCTTCTTGATGCACACCAGATGCTCCTTAGATGCTCCCTAGATTCCCCCCTCCCCCGATGCTTCCCAAATGCTCCCCAGCTGCTCCTTAGATGCTCCCCAGATGCTCCCTACATGCTCTCCAGATGTTCGCGAGATGCTTCCCAGATGCTCCCCAGATGCTCCCTAGATTGTCCCCTGATGCTCCCCAGATGCTTCCCAGATGGTCCCTAGAAGGTTCCCAGATGCTCCCCAGATGCTCCCTAGATGCTCCTCAGATGCTCCCCAGAGTATCCCCAGATGCTCCCTAGATGCTCCCCAGATGCTCACTAGTTTCTCCCTAGATGCTCCCCAGATGCTCCCTAGTTGCTCCACAGAAGATCCACAGTTGCTCCCAAGATGCTCCCCAGTTGCTCAGTAGATGCTCCTCAGTTGCTCCGCAGATTCTCCCCAGATGCTCCCAAGGTGCTCCCCAGATTCTCCCCAGGTGCTCCCCAGATGCTCCCTAGATGCTTTCCAGATGCTGCCCAGATGCTTCCTAGATGCTCCCTAGATGCTCCCCAAATGCTAAATGCTTCCCAGGTGCTCCCTAGATTGTCCCCAGATGCTCCCTCGATGCTCTCTAGATGCTCCCCATATGCTCTCTATATACTCCCTAAATGCTCCCCAGATCCTCCCTAGATACTCTCCAGTTGCTCCCAAGACGCTCCCTACATGCTCCCCAGATGTTCTCCAGATACTCCCCAGATTCTCCATAGATCCTCCACTGATGCACCCCAGATTCTCCCCAGATGCTCCTTGATGCACCCCAGATGCTCCCTAGATGCTCTCTAGATGCTCCTCAGATGCTCTCTAGATGCTCCCTAGATGCTCCCCAGGTGCTCCCAAGATTTTCCCCAGATGCTCCTCAGATGATCCCCAGATGTTCCCTAGAGGCCCCCTAGATGCTCTGTAAATGCTCCCCAGATGCTCCCTAGATACTCTCCAGTTGCTCCCAAGATGCTCCCTACATGCTCTCCAGATGCTCTCCAGATGCTCCCCAGATGCTCCATAGATCAACTGATGCTCCCCAGATTCTCCCCAGATGCTCCTTGATGCACACCAGATGCTGCCTAGATGCTCTCTAGATGCTCCCCAGATGCTCTCTAGATGCTCCCTAGATGCTCGCCAGATGCTCCCCAGTTGCTCCCTAGGTGCTCCCCATATGCTCCCTAGATGCTCCCTAGATGCTCCCCAGTTGCTCCCTAGATGCTCCCCAAGTGCTCCCCAGATGCTCCCTTGATGCTCCCCAGATGTTCCCCAGATTCTCTCCATATGCTCCTAGATCCTCCCCAGATGCTCCGTAGATTTTCCCCTGATGCTCCCAGGATGATCCCCAGATCCTCCCCAGATGTTTCCTAGACGCTCCCTAGATGCTCCCTTGTTGCTCCACAGATGCTCCCTAGATGCTCTCCAGATGCACTCCACATGCTTCTAGATGCTCCGGAGATGTTGCCAGGTCCTCCCCAAATGCTGCTCCGATGCTACCCAGATGCTCCTTAGATGATCCCCAGATGCTCCCTAGTTGCTCCCGAGATGCTCCCAGATTTACCCCAGATGCTACCTAGATGCTCCGCAGATGCTCGCCAGATGCTCCACAGAAGCTTCCCAGATGCTCCCTAGATGCTCCCCCAGTTGCTCACAAGATTCCCCCCCAATTCCTCCCAAGATTCTCCCCAGATGCTACCTAGATGCTCCCCAGATTCTCCCCAGATGCTCCCCTGATGCTCCCTACATGCTCTCCAGATGCTCCGCAGAAGCTCCCTAGATGCTTCGCAGATGCTACGGAAAGCTCCCTAGATGCTCCTAGATGCTTCATAGATGCTACCCAGAAACTCCCCAGATGCTCCCTAGATGCTCCTCAGATGCTCCCCAGAGTATCCCCAGATGCTCCCTAGATGCTCCCCAGATGCTCACTAGTTTCTCCCTAGATGCTCCCCAGATGCTCCCTAGTTGCTCCTCAGAAGATCCACAGTTGCTCCCAGATGCTCCCCAGACGCTCCCCAGATGCTCCCAAGGTGCTCCCCAGATTCTCCCCAGGTGCTCCCCAGGTGCTCCTTAGATGCTCCCTAGATGCGCGGTACATGCTCCCCAGATGCTCTCTAGATGATCGCCAGGTGCTCCCTAGATCCTCCACTGATGCTCCCCCGATTCTCCCCAGATGCTTCTTGATGCACACCAGATGCTCCTTAGATGCTCCCTAGATTCCCCCCTCCCCCGATGCTTCCCAAATGCTCCCCAGCTGCTCCTTAGATGCTCCCCAGATGCTCCCTACATGCTCTCCAGATGTTCGCGAGATGCTTCCCAGATGCTCCCCAGATGCTCCCTAGATGCTCCTCAGATGCTCCCCAGAGTATCCCCAGATGCTCCCTAGATGCTCCCCAGATGCTCACTAGTTTCTCCCTAGATGCTCCCCAGATGCTCCCTAGTTGCTCCACAGAAGATCCACAGTTGCTCCCAAGATGCTCCCCAGTTGCTCAGTAGATGCTCCTCAGTTGCTCCGCAGATTCTCCCCAGATGCTCCCAAGGTGCTCCCCAGATTCTCCCCAGGTGCTCCCCAGATGCTCCCTAGATGCTTTCCAGATGCTGCCCAGATGCTTCCTAGATGCTCCCTAGATGCTCCCCAAATGCTAAATGCTTCCCAGGTGCTCCCTAGATTGTCCCCAGATGCTCCCTCGATGCTCTCTAGATGCTCCCCATATGCTCTCTATATACTCCCTAAATGCTCCCCAGATCCTCCCTAGATACTCTCCAGTTGCTCCCAAGACGCTCCCTACATGCTCCCCAGATGTTCTCCAGATACTCCCCAGATTCTCCATAGATCCTCCACTGATGCACCCCAGATTCTCCCCAGATGCTCCTTGATGCACCCCAGATGCTCCCTAGATGCTCTCTAGATGCTCCTCAGATGCTCTCTAGATGCTCCCTAGATGCTCCCAGATGTTCCCCAGGTGCTCCCAAGATTTTCCCCAGATGCTCCTCAGATGATCCCCAGATGTTCCCTAGAGGCCCCCTAGATGCTCTGTAAATGCTCCCCAGATGCTCCCTAGATACTCTCCAGTTGCTCCCAAGATGCTCCCTACATGCTCTCCAGATGCTCTCCAGATGCTCCCCAGATGCTCCATAGATCAACTGATGCTCCCCAGATTCTCCCCAGATGCTCCTTGATGCACACCAGATGCTGCCTAGATGCTCTCTAGATGCTCCCCAGATGCTCTCTAGATGCTCCCTAGATGCTCGCCAGATGCTCCCCAGTTGCTCCCTAGGTGCTCCCCATATGCTCCCTAGATGCTCCCTAGATGCTCCCCAGTTGCTCCCTAGATGCTCCCCAAGTGCTCCCCAGATGCTCCCTTGATGCTCCCCAGATGTTCCCCAGATTCTCTCCATATGCTCCTAGATCCTCCCCAGATGCTCCGTAGATTTTCCCCTGATGCTCCCAGGATGATCCCCAGATCCTCCCCAGATGTTTCCTAGACGCTCCCTAGATGCTCCCTTGTTGCTCCACAGATGCTCCCTAGATGCTCTCCAGATGCACTCCACATGCTTCTAGATGCTCCGGAGATGTTGCCAGGTCCTCCCCAAATGCTGCTCCGATGCTACCCAGATGCTCCTTAGATGATCCCCAGATGCTCCCTAGTTGCTCCCGAGATGCTCCCAGATTTACCCCAGATGCTACCTAGATGCTCCGCAGATGCTCGCCAGATGCTCCACAGAAGCTTCCCAGATGCTCCCTAGATGCTCCCCCAGTTGCTCACAAGATTCCCCCCCAATTCCTCCCAAGATTCTCCCCAGATGCTACCTAGATGCTCCCCAGATTCTCCCCAGATGCTCCCCTGATGCTCCCTACATGCTCTCCAGATGCTCCGCAGAAGCTCCCTAGATGCTTCGCAGATGCTACGGAAAGCTCCCTAGATGCTCCTAGATGCTTCATAGATGCTACCCAGAAACTCCCCAGATGCTCCCTAGATGCTCCTCAGATGCTCCCCAGAGTATCCCCAGATGCTCCCTAGATGCTCCCCAGATGCTCACTAGTTTCTCCCTAGATGCTCCCCAGATGCTCCCTAGTTGCTCCTCAGAAGATCCACAGTTGCTCCCAGATGCTCCCCAGACGCTCCCCAGATGCTCCCAAGGTGCTCCCCAGATTCTCCCCAGGTGCTCCCCAGGTGCTCCTTAGATGCTCCCTAGATGCGCGGTACATGCTCCCCAGATGCTCTCTAGATGATCGCCAGGTGCTCCCTAGATCCTCCACTGATGCTCCCCCGATTCTCCCCAGATGCTTCTTGATGCACACCAGATGCTCCTTAGATGCTCCCTAGATTCCCCCCTCCCCCGATGCTTCCCAAATGCTCCCCAGCTGCTCCTTAGATGCTCCCCAGATGCTCCCTACATGCTCTCCAGATGTTCGCGAGATGCTTCCCAGATGCTCCCCAGATGCTCCCTAGATTGTCCCCTGATGCTCCCCAGATGCTTCCCAGATGGTCCCTAGAAGGTTCCCAGATGCTCCCCAGATCTCCCTAGATGCTCCTCAGATGCTCCCCAGAGTATCCCCAGATGCTCCCTAGATGCTCCCCAGATGCTCACTAGTTTCTCCCTAGATGCTCCCCAGATGCTCCCTAGTTGCTCCACAGAAGATCCACAGTTGCTCCCAGATGCTCCCCAGACGCTCCCCAGATGCTCCCAAGATGCTCCCCAGTTGCTCAGTAGATGCTCCCCAGTGGCTCCGCAGATTCTCCCCAGATGCTCCCAAGGTGCTCCCCAGATTCTCCCCAGGTGCTCCCCAGATGCTCCTTAGATGCTCCCTAGATGCGCGGTACATGCTCCCCAGATGCTCTCTAGATGATCGCCAGGTGCTCCCTAGATCCTCCACTGATGCTCCCCCGATTCTCCCCAGATGCTTCTTGATGCACCCCAGATGCTCCTTAGATGCTCCCTAGATTCCCCCCGCCCCCGATGCTTCCCAAATGCTCCCCAGCTGCTCCTTAGATGCTCCCCAGATGCTCCCTACATGCTCTCCAGATGTTCGCGAGATGCTTCCCAGATGCTCCCCAGATGCTCCCTAGATTGTCCCCTGGTGCTCCCTAGATGCTTCCCAGATGGTCCCTAGAAGGTTCCCAGATGCTCCCCAGATGCTCCCTAGATTATCACCAGATGCTGTCCAGATGCTCCCCAGATGATCCCTAGATGCTCCCCAGTTGATCTCGAGATGGTCTCCAGAAGCTCCCCAGATTCTCCCTGGATTGTATCAAGATATTCCCCAGAGGCTCCCTAGATTGTCCCCAGATGCTCCCCAGATTGTCTCTAGATGCTCCCTAGATTGTCCCCAGATGCTCCCTAGATTGTCCCCAGATGCTCTCCAGATGCTCCCCTGATGCTTCACAGATGCTCCCTACATGCACCCAAGATGCTCCCTAGATGGTCTCTAAATGCTCCCCAGATGCTCTCTAGGTGTTCTCTAGATGCTCCCCAGATGCTCCCTAGATGCTCCCTAGATTTTCGCCAGATGCTTCCTAGATTGTCCCCAAATGCTTCCAGATGCTTCCCTGGTGTTCCCCAGATGCTCCCTACATGCTCCCAAGATGTTCCCTAGATGCTCTCTAGATGCTCCCTAGATGCTACCCCTGATGCTCCCTAGATTGTCACCAGATGTTAACCAGATGCCCCCTAGATAGTCCCCAGATGCTCCCAAGATGCACCATAGATTCTCCCCAGATGCTCCCTCGATTATCCATAGCTGCTCCCCAGATGCTCCCTAGATTGTCCCCAGATGCTCCCCAGATGCTCCCTAGATTGTCCCCTGATGTTCCCCAGATGGTCACTAGATTGTCACCAGATGCTACCCAGATGCTCCCTAAATTGTCCCCTGATGCTCCCCAGATGCTCCATAGATTGTCCCCAGATGCTCTCCAGATGATCCCTAGATTTTCCACAGATGCTCCGCAGATGATCCCCAGATGTTCCCTTGATGCTCAATAGATGCTCCCTAGATGCTCCCCATATCTTCCCCAGATGTTTCCTTTACAATCCCTAGATGCTCCCCAGGTGCTCCCTAGATGCTCTACAGATGCTCCCCAGATGCTCCCTACATTGTCCCCAGATGTTCCCTAGATTGTCCCCAGATGCTCCCTACATGCTCCCAAGATGCTCCCTAGATGCTCTCTAGATGTGCACAAGATGCTCTCTAGATGCTCCCTAGATGCTCCCCTAGTGCTCCACAGATGCTCCCAGATGCTCCCTAGATGCTCACCAGAGGCTCCCTAGATGCTCTCCAGATCTTCGCCAGATGCTCCCCTGATGCTCCCTAGATTGTCACCAGATGTTAACCAGATGCTCCCTAGATTGTCCCCAGATGCTCCCCAGATGATCCCTAGATTGTCCCCAGATGCTCCCCAGATGCTCCCTAGATTGTCCCCTGATGCTCCACAGATGGTCCCTAGATTGTCACGAGTTGCTACCCAGATGCTCCCTAAATTGTCCCCTGATGCTCCCCAGATGCTCCATAGATTGTCCCCAGATGCTCCCCAGATGCTTTCTAGATTGTCCATAGATGCTCCCCAGATGATCCCTAGATTTTCCACAGATCCTCCGCAGATGATCCCCAGATGTTCCCTTGGTGCTCAATAGATGCTCCATAGATGCTCCCCAGATCTTCCCCAGATGTTTCCTTGACAATCCCTAGATGCCCCCAAGATACTCCCCAGGTGCTCCCTAGATGCTCTACAGATGCTCCCCTGATGCTCCCTCGATGCTCCGCTGATGCTCCCCAGATGCTCCCTAGATTGTCCCCAGATGTTCCCTAGATTGTCCCCTGATGCTCCCCAGATGCTTCCCAGATGGTCCCTAGAAGGTTCCCAGATGCTCCCCAGATCTCCATAGATGCTCCTCAGATGCTCCCCAGAGTATCCCCAGATGCTCCCTAGATGCTCCCCAGATGCTCACTAGTTTCTCCCTAGATGCTCCCCAGATGCTCCCTAGTTGCTCCACAGAAGATCCACAGTTGCTCCCAGATGCTCCCCAGACGCTCCCCAGATGCTCCCAAGATGCTCCCCAGTTGCTCAGTAGATGCTCCCCAGTGGCTCCGCAGATTCTCCCCAGATGCTCCCAAGGTGCTCCCCAGATTCTCCCCAGGTGCTCCCCAGATGCTCCTTAGATGCTCCCTAGATGCGCGGTACATGCTCCCCAGATGCTCTCTAGATGATCGCCAGGTGCTCCCTAGATCCTCCACTGATGCTCCCCCGATTCTCCCCAGATGCTTCTTGATGCACCCCAGATGCTCCTTAGATGCTCCCTAGATTCCCCCCGCCCCCGATGCTTCCCAAATGCTCCCCAGCTGCTCCTTAGATGCTCCCCAGATGCTCCCTACATGCTCTCCAGATGTTCGCGAGATGCTTCCCAGATGCTCCCCAGATGCTCCCTAGATTGTCCCCTGGTGCTCCCTAGATGCTTCCCAGATGGTCCCTAGAAGGTTCCCAGATGCTCCCCAGATGCTCCCTAGATTGTCACCAGATGCTGTCCAGATGCTCCCCAGATGATCCCTAGATGCTCCCCAGTTGATCTCGAGATGGTCTCCAGAAGCTCCCCAGATTCTCCCTGGATTGTATCAAGATATTCCCCAGAGGCTCCCTAGATTGTCCCCAGATGCTCCCCAGATTGTCTCTAGATGCTCCCTAGATTGTCCCCAGATGCTCCCTAGATTGTCCCCAGATGCTCTCCAGATGCTCCCCTGATGCTTCACAGATGCTCCCTACATGCACCCAAGATGCTCCCTAGATGGTCTCTAAATGCTCCCCAGATGCTCTCTAGGTGTTCTCTAGATGCTCCCCAGATGCTCCCTAGATGCTCCCTAGATTTTCGCCAGATGCTTCCTAGATTGTCCCCAAATGCTTCCAGATGCTTCCCTGGTGTTCCCCAGATGCTCCCTACATGCTCCCAAGATGTTCCCTAGATGCTCTCTAGATGCTCCCTAGATGCTACCCTGATGCTCCCTAGATTGTCACCAGATGTTAACCAGATGCCCCCTAGATAGTCCCCAGATGCTCCCAAGATGCACCATAGATTCTCCCCAGATGCTCCCTCGATTATCCATAGCTGCTCCCCAGATGCTCCCTAGATTGTCCCCAGATGCTCCCCAGATGCTCCCTAGATTGTCCCCTGATGTTCCCCAGATGGTCACTAGATTGTCACCAGATGCTACCCAGATGCTCCCTAAATTGTCCCCTGATGCTCCCCAGATGCTCCATAGATTGTCCCCAGATGCTCTCCAGATGATCCCTAGATTTTCCACAGATGCTCCGCAGATGATCCCCAGATGTTCCCTTGATGCTCAATAGATGCTCCCTAGATGCTCCCCATATCTTCCCCAGATGTTTCCTTTACAATCCCTAGATGCTCCCCAGGTGCTCCCTAGATGCTCTACAGATGCTCCCCAGATGCTCCCTACATTGTCCCCAGATGTTCCCTAGATTGTCCCCAGATGCTCCCTACATGCTCCCAAGATGCTCCCTAGATGCTCTCTAGATGTGCACAAGATGCTCTCTAGATGCTCCCTAGATGCTCCCCTAGTGCTCCACAGATGCTCCCAGATGCTCCCTAGATGCTCACCAGAGGCTCCCTAGATGCTCTCCAGATCTTCGCCAGATGCTCCCCTGATGCTCCCTAGATTGTCACCAGATGTTAACCAGATGCTCCCTAGATTGTCCCCAGATGCTCCCCAGATGATCCCTAGATTGTCCCCAGATGCTCCCCAGATGCTCCCTAGATTGTCCCCTGATGCTCCACAGATGGTCCCTAGATTGTCACGAGTTGCTACCCAGATGCTCCCTAAATTGTCCCCTGATGCTCCCCAGATGCTCCATAGATTGTCCCCAGATGCTCCCCAGATGCTTTCTAGATTGTCCATAGATGCTCCCCAGATGATCCCTAGGTTTTCCACAGATCCTCCGCAGATGATCCCCAGATGTTCCCTTGGTGCTCAATAGATGCTCCATAGATGCTCCCCAGATCTTCCCCAGATGTTTCCTTGACAATCCCTAGATGCCCCCAAGATACTCCCCAGGTGCTCCCTAGATGCTCTACAGATGCTCCCCTGATGCTCCCTCGATGCTCCGCTGATGCTCCCCAGATGCTCCCTAGATTGTCCCCAGATGTTCCCTAGATTGTCCCCAGATGCTCCCCAGATGCACCCCTGATGCTCCCCTGATGCCCCCTACATGCTGTCAAGATGCTCTCTAGATCCTCTCTAGAAGCTCCCCAGATGCTCTCTAGATGATCCCTAGATGCTCCCCATATGTTCAGCAGATGCTCCCCGTACGCTAACTAAATGCTCCCAGATGCTCCCAGATGCTCTCCAGATGGTCCCCAGATTCTCCCTAGATTTTCCCCAGATGCTCCCCAGATGCTCCCTACATGCTCCCCAAATGCTACCCAGATGCTCCCTAGATGCTCCCTAGATTGTCCCCAGAGGCTCCCAAGAATCTCCCCAGATGCTCCCAAGATTGTCCCCAGAAGCTCCACTGATGCTCCTTAGATGATCCCTAGATTGTCCAAAGATGCTTCCCTGATTCTCCCCAGATACTCCCTGATTCTCCCCAGATACTCCCTAGATTTCCCCCATATGCTCCCTAGATTGTCCCCAGATGCTCCCAGATGCTTCCCTGGTGTTCCCCAGATGCTCCCTACATGCTCCCAAGATGCTCCCTAGATGCTCTCTAGACACGCACCAGATGCTCTCTAGATGCTCCCTAGATGCTCCCCATGTGCTCCGCAGATGCTCCTCAGATGATCCCTAGATTGTAACCAGATGCTCCCCACATGCTCCCTAGATTGTCCCCAAATGCACCACAGATACTCCCTAGATTGTCCCCAGATGCTCCCCAGATGCTCCCCAGATGCTCCCTAGATTGTCCCCTGATGCTCCCTAGATTGTCACCAGATGCTACCCAGATGCTCCATAAATTATCCCCTGATGCTCCCCAGATGCTCTATAGATTGTCCCCAGATGCTCCCCAGATGCTTTCTAGATTGTCCATAGATGCTCCCCAGATGATCCCTAGATTTTCCCCAGATGCACCGCAGATGATCCCCAGGTGCTCCCTAGATGCTCTACAGATGCTCCCCAGATGCTCCCTAGATGCTCCGCTGATGCTCCCCAGATGCTCCCTAGATTGTACCCAGGTGCTCCCAGATGCTCCCCAGATGCTCTACAGATGCTCCCCAGATGCTCCCTAGATGCTCCCTAGATTTTCCCCAGATGCTTCCTAGATTGTCCCCAGATGCTTCCAGATGCTTCCCTGGTGTTCCCCAGATGCTCCCTACATGCTCCCAAGATGCTCCCTAGATGCTCTCTAGATGCGCACAAGATGCTCTCTAGATGCTCCCTAGATGCTCCCCTAGTGCTCAGCAGATGCTCCCAGATGCTCCCTAGATGCTCCCCAGATGCTCCCTAGATGCTCTCCAGATCTTCGCGAGATGCTTCCCAGATGCTACCTAGATGCTCCCCAGATGCTCCCTAGAAGCTCCCTAGATTCTCCCCAGATGCTCCCTAGATGCTCCACAGTTGCTCCCTAGATGCTCCCCAGATACTCCTTAGATGATCCCTAGATTGTCCGCAGATGCTTCCCTGATTCTCCCCAGATGCTAACTAGATTTTCCCTATATGCTTCCTAGAATGTCCCCAGATGCTTCCAGATGCTTCCCTGGTGTTTCCCAGATGCTCCCTACATGCTCCCAAGATGCTCCCTAGATGCTCTCTAGATGCGCACAAGATGCTCTCTAGATGCTCCCTAGATGCTCCCCTAGTGCTCCGCAGATGCTCCCAGATGCTCCCTAGATGCTCACCAGATGCTCCCTAGATGCTCTCCAGATCTTCGCCAGATGCTTCCCAGATGCTCCCTAGATGCTCCCCTGATGCTCCCTAGATTGTCACCAGATGTTAATCAGATGCTCCCTAGATTGTCCCCAGATGCTCCCCAGATGCTCCATAGATTGTCCCCAGATGCTCCCCAGATGCTTTCTCAATTGTCCATAGATGCTCCCCAGATGACCCCTAGATTTTCCACAGATGCTCCGCAGATGATCCCCAGAAGTTCCCTTGATGCTCAATAGATGCTCCCTAGATGCTCCCCAGATCTTCCCCAGATGTTTACTCGACGATCCCTAGAAGCTCCCAAGATACTCCCCAGGTGCTCCCTAGATTGTCCCCAGATGTTCCCTAGATTGTAACCAGATGCTCCCCAGATGCTCCCTAGATGCTCCCTAGATTTTCCCCTGGATGCTTCCTAGATTGTCCCCAGATGCTTCCAGATGCTTCCCTGGTGTTCCCCAGATGCTCACTACATGCTCCCAAGATGCTCCCTAGATGCTCTCTAGATGCGCACCAGATGCTCTCTAGATGCTCCCCTAGTGCTCCGCAGATGCTCTCAGATGCTCCCTAGATGCTCACCAGATGCTCCCTAGATGCTCTCCAGATCTTCGCCAGATGCTCCCCTGATGCTCCCTAGATTGTCACCAGATGTTAACCAGATGCTCCCTAGATTGTCCCCAGATGCTCCCTAGATGCACCACAGATTGTCCCCAGATTCTCCCCAGATGCTTTCTCAATTGTCCATAGATGCTCCCCCGATGATCCCTAGATTATCCCCAGATGCTCCCCAGATGCTCCCTAGATTGTCCCCTGATGCTCCCCAGATGGTCCCTAGATTGTCACCAGATGCTACCCAGATGCTCCCTAAATTGTCCCCTGATGCTCCCCAGATGCTCCATAGATTGTACCCTGATGCTCCCCAGATGCTTTCTCGATTGTCCATAGATGCTCCCCAGATGATCCCTAGATTTTCCACAGATGCTCCGCAGATGATCCCCAGATGTCCCTTGATGCTCAATAGTTGCTCCCTAGATGCTCCCCAGGTGCTCCCTAGATGCTCTACAGATGCTCTCCAGATGCTCCCTAGATGCTCCGCTGATGCTCCCCAGATGCTCCCTAGATTGTACCCAGATGCTCCCCAGATGCTCCCTAGATGCTCCGCTGAAGCTCCCCAGATTCTCCCCAGATGCTCCTCAGATGCTCCCTACTTTTTCCCCAGATGCTACTATGATGATCCCCAGCTGTTCCCTAGATGCTCCCAAGATGCTCCCAAGATGATCCCCAGAATCTCCCCTGATGATCCTTAGATTTTTCCAAGATGCTCCCCAGATGTTCAGTATATGCTCCTTAGATACTCCCTAGATGCTCCCCAGATGCTCCCCAGATGATCCTTAGATGCTCCCTAGATACTCCCCAGATGTTTCCTAGACGCTACCTCGATGCTCCCTAGATGCTCCCCAGATCTTCCCCAGATGTTTACTCGACGATCCCTAGAAGCTCCCAAGATACTCCCCAGGTGCTCCCTAGATTGTCCCCAGATGCTCCCCAGATGCTTTCTAGATTGTCCATAGATGCTCCCCAGATGATCCCTAGATTTTCCCCAGATGCACCGCAGATGATCCCCAGGTGCTCCCTAGATGCTCTACAGATGCTCCCCAGATGCTCCCTAGATGCTCCGCTGATGCTCCCCAGATGCTCCCTAGATTGTACCCAGGTGCTCCCAGATGCTCCCCAGATGCTCTACAGATGCTCCCCAGATGCTCCCTAGATGCTCCCTAGATTTTCCCCAGATGCTTCCTAGATTGTCCCCAGATGCTTCCAGATGCTTCCCTGGTGTTCCCCAGATGCTCCCTACATGCTCCCAAGATGCTCCCTAGATGCTCTCTAGATGCGCACAAGATGCTCTCTAGATGCTCCCTAGATGCTCCCCTAGTGCTCAGCAGATGCTCCCAGATGCTCCCTAGATGCTCCCCAGATGCTCCCTAGATGCTCTCCAGATCTTCGCGAGATGCTTCCCAGATGCTACCTAGATGCTCCCCAGATGCTCCTAGAAGCTCCCTAGATTCTCCCCAGATGCTCCCTAGATGCTCCACAGTTGCTCCCTAGATGCTCCCCAGATACTCCTTAGATGATCCCTAGATTGTCCGCAGATGCTTCCCTGATTCTCCCCAGATGCTAACTAGATTTTCCCTATATGCTTCCTAGAATGTCCCCAGATGCTTCCAGATGCTTCCCTGGTGTTTCCCAGATGCTCCCTACATGCTCCCAAGATGCTCCCTAGATGCTCTCTAGATGCGCACAAGATGCTCTCTAGATGCTCCCTAGATGCTCCCCCTAGTGCTCCGCAGATGCTCCCAGATGCTCCCTAGATGCTCACCAGATGCTCCCTAGATGCTCTCCAGATCTTCGCCAGATGCTTCCCAGATGCTCCCTAGATGCTCCCCTGATGCTCCCTAGATTGTCACCAGATGTTAATCAGATGCTCCCTAGATTGTCCCCAGATGCTCCCCAGATGCTCCATAGATTGTCCCCCAGATGCTCCCCAGATGCTTTCTCAATTGTCCATAGATGCTCCCCAGATGACCCCTAGATTTTCCACAGATGCTCCGCAGATGATCCCCAGAAGTTCCCTTGATGCTCAATAGATGCTCCCTAGATGCTCCCCAGATCTTCCCCAGATGTTTACTCGACGATCCCTAGAAGCTCCCAAGATACTCCCCAGGTGCTCCCTAGATTGTCCCCAGATGTTCCCTAGATTGTAACCAGATGCTCCCCAGATGCTCCCTAGATGCTCCCTAGATTTTCCCCTGGATGCTTCCTAGATTGTCCCCAGATGCTTCCAGATGCTTCCCTGGTGTTCCCCAGATGCTCACTACATGCTCCCAAGATGCTCCCTAGATGCTCTCTAGATGCGCACCAGATGCTCTCTAGATGCTCCCCTAGTGCTCCGCAGATGCTCTCAGATGCTCCCTAGATGCTCACCAGATGCTCCCTAGATGCTCTCCAGATCTTCGCCAGATGCTCCCCTGATGCTCCCTAGATTGTCACCAGATGTTAACCAGATGCTCCCTAGATTGTCCCCAGATGCTCCCTAGATGCACCACAGATTGTCCCCAGATTCTCCCCAGATGCTTTCTCAATTGTCCATAGATGCTCCCCCGATGATCCCTAGATTATCCCCAGATGCTCCCCAGATGCTCCCTAGATTGTCCCCTGATGCTCCCCAGATGGTCCCTAGATTGTCACCAGATGCTACCCAGATGCTCCCTAAATTGTCCCCTGATGCTCCCCAGATGCTCCATAGATTGTACCCTGATGCTCCCCAGATGCTTTCTCGATTGTCCATAGATGCTCCCCAGATGATCCCTAGATTTTCCACAGATGCTCCGCAGATGATCCCCAGATGTCCCTTGATGCTCAATAGTTGCTCCCTAGATGCTCTCCAGATGCTCCCTAGATGCTCCGCTGATGCTCCCCAGATGCTCCCTAGATTGTACCCAGATGCTCCCCAGATGCTCCCTAGATGCTCCGCTGAAGCTCCCCAGATTCTCCCCAGATGCTCCTCAGATGCTCCCTACTTTTTTCCCCAGATGCTACTATGATGATCCCCAGCTGTTCCCTAGATGCTCCCAAGATGCTCCCAAGATGATCCCCAGAATCTCCCCTGATGATCCTTAGATTTTTCCAAGATGCTCCCCAGATGTTCAGTATATGCTCCTTAGATACTCCCTAGATGCTCCCCAGATGCTCCCCAGATGATCCTTAGATGCTCCCTAGATACTCCCCAGATGTTTCCTAGACGCTACCTCGATGCTCCCTAGATGCTCCCCAGATCTTCCCCAGATGTTTACTCGACGATCCCTAGAAGCTCCCAAGATACTCCCCAGGTGCTCCCTAGATTGTCCCCAGATGCTCCCTAGATTGTAACCAGATGCTCCCCAGATGCTCCCTAGATGCTCCCTAGATTTTCCCCTGGATGCTTCCTAGATTGTCCCCAGATGCTTCCAGATGCTTCCCCGGTGTTCCCCAGATGCTCACTACATGCTCCCAAGATGCTCTCAGATGCTCCCTAGATGCTCACCAGATGCTCCCTAGATGCTCTCCAGATCTTCGCCAGATGCTCCCCTGATGCTCCCTAGATTGTCACCAGATGTTAACCAGATGCTCCCTGGATTGTCCCCAGATGCTCCCTAGATGCACCACAGATTGTCCCCAGATTCTCCCCAGATGCTTTCTCAATTGTCCATAGATGCTCCCCCGATGATCCCTAGATTATCCCCAGATGCTCCCCAGATGCTCCCTAGATTGTCCCCTGATGCTCCCCAGATGGTCCCTAGATTGTCACCAGATGCTACCCAGATGCTCCCTAAATTGTCCCCTGATGCTCCCCAGATGCTCCATAGATTGTACCCTGATGCTCCCCAGATGCTTTCTCGATTGTCCATAGATGCTCCCCAGATGATCCCTAGATTTTCCACAGATGCTCCGCAGATGATCCCCAGATGTCCCTTGATGCTCAATAGTTGCTCCCTAGATGCTCCCCAGGTGCTCCCTAGATGCTCTACAGATGCTCTCCAGATGCTCCCTAGATGCTCCGCTGATGCTCCCCAGATGCTCCCTAGATTGTACCCAGATGCTCCCCAGATGCTCCCTAGATGCTCCGCTGAAGCTCCCCAGATTCTCCCAGATGCTCCTCAGATGCTCCCTACTTTTTCCCCAGATGCTACTATGATGATCCCCAGCTGTTCCCTAGATGCTCCCAAGATGCTCCCAAGATGATCCCCAGAATCTCCCCTGATGATCCTTAGATTTTTCCAAGATGCTCCCCAGATGTTCAGTATATGCTCCTTAGATACTCCCTAGATGCTCCCCAGATGCTCCCCAGATGATCCTTAGATGCTCCCTAGATACTCCCCAGATGTTTCCTAGACGCTACCTCGATGCTCCCTAGATGCTCGCCAGATGCTCCCTAGATGCTCTACAGATGCTCCCCAGATGCTCCCTAGATGGTCCCTAGATGCTCCCCAGATGCTCCCAAGATGCTCCCTCTATTGTCCACAGATGCTAACCAGATGCTCCCTACATTGTCCCCAGATGCTCTCTAGATTGTCAACAGATGCTCCTTAAATGCTCCCTAGATTGTCCCCAGATGCTCCCCTGATTCTCCCCAGATGTTCTCTAGATGGTCCCCAGATGCTCCCCAGATGCTCACTAGATTTTCGTCAGATGCTCTCTAGATTGTCCCCAGATGCTCCCCAGATTCTCCCCTGGTGCTCCCCAGATGCTCCCTATTATGCTCCAATTTGCTCCCTTGATGCCCTCTAGATGCTCCCCATATGATCCGTAGATGCTTCCCAGATGCTCCCGAAATTGTCCCCAGATGCTCCCCAGATGATCCTTAGATGATCCCTAGATTGTCCGCAGATGCTTCCCTGATTCTCCCCAGATGATCCTTAGATTGTCCTCAAATGCTCCCCAGATGCTGTCTAGATTTTCCCCAGATGCTCTCTAGATTGTCCCCAGATGCTGCCCAGATGCTCCTTAGATGATCCCTAGATTGTCCGCAGATGCTTCCCTGATTCTCCCCAGATGCTCCCTAACTTTCCCCATATGCTCCCTAGATTGTCCCCAGATGCTCCCAGATGCTTCCCTGGTGTTCCCCAGATGCTCCCTACATGCTCCCAAGATGCTCCCCATATGCTCCACCGATGCTCCCCATATGCTCCCTAGATGCTCCCGAGATGCTCCCTAGATGCTCACAAGATGCTCCCCAGATGCTCCCTAGATTTTACCCAGGTGATCCCCAGATGTTCAACAGATGGTCCCCTAAAAGCTCCCTGGATGCGCCCCAGATGCTCCCCAGATGCTTCCTAGATGCTCCACAGATCCTCCAAATATGTTTCCTATACTCTCCCTAGAGGCCCCCTCGATGCTCCCCAGATGATCCCTAGATGCTCTACAGATGCTCCCCAGATGCTCCCTAGTGCTCCCCAGTAGCTCCCTAGATGCTCCCCAGATGCTCCCTAGATTTTCCCCAGATGCTCCTCAGATGATCCCCAAATACTCCATAGATGCTCCCCAGATGCTCCCTAGATTCTCCCTAGATGCTCCCCAAATGCTCCCTAGAAGCTCCCCATATTCTCCCCAGATGCTCTCTGGATGCTCCCCAGATGCTCCCTAGATACTCTCCAGATGTTTGCCAGATGCTTCCCAGAAGCTCCCCAGATGCTCCCTAGATTGTCCCCTGATGCTCCCCAGATGCTCCGCAGATGGTCCCTAGAAGTTCCCCAGATGCTCTCCAGATGCTCCCTAGATGTTCACCAGATGCTGCCCAGATGCTCCCCAGAGGCTCCCTAGATTGTCTCCAGATGCTCCCAAGATGGTCCCTAGATTGTCCCCCGAGGCTCCCTAGTTGCTCCCTTGATGCTCCCCAGATGCTCCATAGATGCTTCTAGATGTACCCAGATGCTCTCTAGATGCTCCATAGATGCTCCCAATATGCTCCTTATATGCTCCACATATGCTCCCCAGATGCTCCCTAGATTTTCCCCAGATGCTCCTCTGATAATCCCCAGATGTTCCCTAGATGCTCCCTAGATGCTCCCCAGATGCTCCCCTGATGTTTCCTACGCTCCCTAGATGCTCCTTAGATGCTCAGCACATGCTCCCCTAGATGCTCTACTGATGCTCCCCAGATTCTCCCCAGATGCTCCCTAGATGCTCTGCTGATGCTCCCCAGATTCTCCCCAGATGTTCCCCAGATGCTCCCTAGATTTTCCCCAGATGCTGCTCTGATGATCCCCAGATGTTCCCTAGATGCTCCCCATATGCTCCGCAGATGCTCCCCAGATGCTCCCTAGATGCTCCCCGAATCTCCCCAGATGATCCCTAGATTTTTCCCAGATGCTCCCCAGATTTTCCCTAGATGCTCCCTAGATGCTCCCCATATGCTCCGCAGATGCTCCCAAAATGCTCCCTAGATGCTCCCCAGAATCTCCCCAGATGATCCCTAGATTTTTCCCAGATGCTCCCCAGATGTTGCGTAGATGCTCCTTAGATGCTACCTAGATGCTCCACAGATGCTCCCCAGATGATCCTTAGATGCTCCCCAGATCCTCCCCAGATGTTTCCTAGACGCTACCTCGATGCTCCCTAGATGCTCTATAGATGCTCCCCAGATGCTCCCTAGATTCTCTGCTCATGCTCCCCAGATTCTCCCCAGATGCTCCCCAGATGCTCCCTAGATGCTCCCCAATGCTCCCCAGATGCTCCCTAGATTCTCCTCTGATGCTCCCCAGATTCTCCCCATGTGCTCCCCAGATGCTCCCTATATGCTCCCAATATGCTCCCTAGATGCCCTCTAGATGCTCCACATATGATCTGTAGATGTTCCCCAGATGCTCCCGAAATTGTCCCCAGAAGCTCGCCAGATGCTCCTTAGATGATCCCTAGATTGTCCGCAGATGCTTCCCTGATTCTCCCCAGATGCTCCCTAATTTTCCCATATGCTCTCTAGATTGTCCCCAGATGCTCCCAGATGCTTCCCTGGTGTTCCCCAGATGCTCTCTACATGCTCCCAAGATGCTCCCTAGATGCTCCCCATGTGCTCCGCAGATGCTCTCCAGATGCTCCCTAGATTGTAACCAGATGCTGCCCAGATGGTCCCTAGATTGTCACCAGATGCTGCACAGATGCTCCCCAGATGGTCCCTAGATTGTCTCCAGATGCTCCCAAGATGCTCCAAGATGCTCCCTAGATTGTCCCCAGATGCTCTAGTTGCTCCCTAGATGCTCCCCAGATGCTCCATAGAAGCTTCTAGATGTTCCCCAGATGCTCTCTAGATGCTCCATAGATGCTCCCAATATGCTCCTTATATGCTCCACATATGCTCCCCAGATGCTCCCTAGATGCTCCGTAGATGCTCCCTAGATGCTCCGCTGATGCTCCCCAGATTCTCCCCAGATGCTCCCCAGATGCTCCCTAGATTTTCCCCAGATACTCCTCTGATAATCCCCAGATGTTCCTAAGATGCTCCCTAGATGATCCCCAGATGCTCCGCAGATGCTCCCCAGATGCTCCCTAGATGCTCCCCAGAATCTCCCCAGATGATTCCTAGATTTTTCCCAGATGCTCCCAAGATGCTCCCGAAATTGTCCCCAGAAGCTCCCCAGGTGCTCCTTATATGAACCCTAGGTTGTCCGCAGATGCTTCGCTGATTCTAACCAGATGCTCCTTAGATTGTCCTCAAATGCTCCCCAGATGCTCCCTAGATGCTCTACAAATGCACCCCATATGATCCCTAGATGCTCCCCAGTAGCTCCCTAGATGCTCCCCAGATGCTCCCTAGATTTTCCCTAGATTCTCCTCAGATGATCTCCAGATGTTCCCTAGATGCTCCCTAGATGCTCCCTAGATGATCCCTAGATGCTCCCCATATGCTCCGCTGATTCTCCCCAGTAGCTCCCTAGATGCTGCCCAGATGCTACCTAGATATTCCCCAGATTCTCCTCAGATGATCTCCAGATGTTCCCTAGATGCTACCTAGATGCTCCATAGATGATCCCTAGATGCTCCCCATATGCTCCCGATTCTCCCCAGTAGTTCCCTAGATGCTCCCCAGATGCTCCTAGATTTTCCCTAGATGCTCCTCAGTTGATTCCCAGATGCTCTCTGGATGCTCCCCAGATGCTCCCTAGATGCTCTCGAGTTGGTCGCCAGATGCTTCCCGGAAGCTCCCCAGATGCTCCCTAGATTGTCCCCTGATGCTCCCCAGATGGTCCGTAGATGGTCCCCCAGATGCTGCCTAGATGCTCCCTAGATTGTCTCCAGATGCTCCCAAGATGCTCCCTAGATTGTCCCCAGATGCTCCCCAGATGCTCCCAAGATTGTCCCCAGATGCCACCCAGATGCTGCCTAGATGCTCCCTAGATTGTCCCCAGATGCTCCCTTGATTCCTCCAGATACTCCCAAGATTGTACCCAGATGCTTCCCCGATGCTCCCCTGATGCTCCCTAGTTGCTCCCTAGATGCTCCCCTGAATCTCCCCAGATGATCCCTAGTTTTTTCCCAGATGCTCCCCAGATATTCCCTAGATGCTCCTTGGATGCTCCCTAGATGCTCCCCAGATGATCCCCAGATTCTCCCCTGATGTTTCCTAGACGCTCCCTAGATGCTCCCTAGATGCTCAGCACATGCTCCCTAGATGCTGTACTGATGCTCCCCAGATGCTCCGCTGATGCTCCCCATATGCTCCCTAGATTTTCCCCAGATGCTCCTCTGATGATCCCCAGATGTTCCCTAGATGCTCCCTAGATGCTCCCCATATGCTCCCTAGATGCTCCCCATATGCTCCGCAGATGCTCCCCATATGCTCCCTAGATGCTCCCCAGAATCTCCGCAGATGATCGCTAGATTTTTCCCAGATCCTCCCAGATGTTCCCTAGATGCTCCTTAGATGCTCCCTAGATGCTCCCCAGATGATCCTTAGATGCTCCCCAGATGTTTCCTAGACGCTACCTCGATGCTCGCCAGATGCTCCCTAGATGCTCTACAGATGCTCCCCATATGCTCCCCAGATGCTCCCTCGATTGTCCACAGATGCTAACCAGATGCTCCCTACATTGTCCCCAGATGCTCCCTAGATTGTCCCCAGGTGCTCCCCAGATTCTCCCCTGGTGCTCCCCAGATGCTCCCTATATGCTCCCAATATGCTCCCTAGATGCCCTCTAGATGCTCCCCATATGATCTGTAGATGCTCCCCAAATGCTTCCAAAATAGTCCCCAGAAGCTTCCCAGATGCTGCTTAGATGATCCCTAGATTGTCCGCAGATGCTTCCCTGATTCTCCCCAGATGTCCCTAATTTTCCCCATATGCTCCCTAGATTGTCCCCAGATGCTCCCAGATGCTTCCCTGCTGTTCCCCTGTCGAGTAACACTCCCTCCACGTTCTGCGTGGAGTAGGGTTCGGTATCTGAAAGTGGAGCCGCACAACAAATGAAAGAAAAAGACACGAGATAATTTTGCAATATTGGGGGACCAGGCGGGCAAGTCCCGAAGGACTTCCTCTCCCTGTGCTTAGGTCTCACCAAGCTTTTATTCATCTGGGATGCACTCATAGCATAGCCCTTAGGCAGGTGGCCCCATTAACAGGCAGACTAGCCCATCAGCAAGGATTTACATAATAATAAATGGGAATTAAGGGAACTAAGGTGAAGATGCTTCAGCTACTATTATCTAAATTAACTGGGTGGTTCCTAGATTAACTGGGTGGTGCAGTTCTGACCTTTGCTAGGACTTCAAAGGTTACTAGCTTTAGGGGGGTCTCTGTTTAAACTCAGCTAGTGAAGACAATGAATGGACTCCAGCATTCCCCAGATGCTCCCTACATGCTCACAAGATGCTCCCTAGATGCTCTCTAGATGCGCACCAGATGCTCTCTAGATGCTCCCTAGATGCTCCCCATGTGCTCCGCAGATGCTCCCCAGATGCTCCCCTGATTCTCCCCAGATGCGCCCTAGATGGTCCCCAGATGATCCCCAGATGCTCCCTAGATTTTCATCAGATGCTCACTTGATTGTCCCCAGATGCTTCCCAGATTCTGCCCTGGTGCGCCCCAGATGCTCTCTAGATGCGCACCAGATGCTCCCCAGATGCTCCCTAGATTGTAACCAGATGCTGCCCAGATGCTCCCTAGATTGTTCCCAGATGCTCCCTAGATGCTCCCCAAATCCTCCCTAGAAGCTCCCGATATTCTCCCCAGATGCTCTCTGGATACTCCCCAGATGCTCCCGAGATGCTCTCCAGATGTTCGCCAGATGCTTACCAGAAGCTCCCCAGATGCTCCCTAGATTGCCCCCTCATGCTCCCCTGATGCTCCGCAGATGGTCCCTAAATTTCCCCAGATGCTCCCTAGATTGTCTCCAGATGCTCCCAAGATTCTCCCTAGATTGTCCCCAGATGCTCCCCAGATGCTGCCTAGAATGTCCACAGATGCCCCCCAGATGCTTCCTAGATGCTCCCTAGATTGTCCCCAGATGCTCCCTTGATTCCCTCCAGATGATCCCTAGATTGTACCCAGATGCTTTCCCGATGCTCCCCTGATGCTCCCTAGATTGCTCTCTAGATGCTCACCAGATGCTCACCAGATGCTCCCTAGATGCTTCTAGATGTTCCCCAGATGCTCTCTAGATGCTCCATAGATGCTCCCAATATGCTCCTTATATGCTCCACATATGCTCCCCAGATGCTCCCTAGATGCTCCCCAGATGCTCCCCAGATGCTCCCTAGATTTTCCCCAGATGCTCCTCTGATGATCCCCAGATGTTCCCTAGATGCTCCCTAGATGCTCACCACATAATCCCTAGATGCTCTCCAGATGCTCTCCAGAAGCTCCCCAGATGCTCCCCAGATGCTCCCTAGATTTTCCCCATATGCTCCTCTGATAATCCCCAGATGTTCCCTAGATGATCCCTAGATGATCCCCATATCCTCTGCAGATGCTCCCCAGATGCTCCCTAGATGCTCCCCAGAATCACCCGAGATGATCCCTAGATTTTTCCCAGATGTTCCCCAGATGTTCCCTAGATGCTCCTTAGATGCTCTCTAGATGCTCCACAGATGCTCCCCAGATGATCCTTAGATGCCACCCAGATCATCCCCAGATGTTTCCTAGATGCTACCTCGATGCTCCCTAGATGCTCGCCAGATGCTCCCTAGATGCTCTACAGATGCTCCCCAGATGCTCCCTACATGCTCTGCTGATGCTCGCCATATTCTCCCCAGATGCTCCCTAGAGGGTCCCCAGATGCTCCCCTGATATTCCCTTGATTGTCCCCAGATGCTAACCATATCCTCCCTACATGGTCATCAGATGCTGCCCAGATGTTCCCGAAATGCTCCCTAGATTGTCCCCAGATACTCCCCAGATGCTCCCTAAATTGTCCCCAGATGCTCCCAAGATCCTCCCTAGATTGTCCCAAGATGCTCCCCAGATCTTCCCTAGAGGGTCCCCAGATGCTCCCCTGATATTCCCTCGATTGTCCCCAGATGCTAACCAGATCCTCCCTACCTGGTCATCAGATGCTGCCCAGATGTTCCCGAAATGCTCCCTAGATTGTCCCCAGATACTCCCCAGATGCTCCCTAAATTGTCCCCAGATGCTCCCAAGATCCTCCCTAGATTGTCCCAAGATGCTCCCCAGATCT